>NC_143052.1:184820454-185123484 GCF_052426305.1 Pelodiscus sinensis
AAACAATTGGGCAGATTCTCAGCTGGTGTAAATTAATGTAACTTCATACAGGGAACAGTTGGAAGCATATTTCTGTGGATTTACACTAGTAGAGGGTTTGATACTATAAATGATATTTCTGGTACCTGAGGCTGAAGTCTTTTTCTGTTATCAGAGACAAACAAGAAAATATGCTTCTCTATACTTCAAAGGTAGAACTGAAGAAGTCATTAAATATAAATTTAAAACAAAAATTCTATTACTACGTCTTACCTGGCAGTAATACACACAAAGCATCACTTAAGCAATCAAGTTCTGATTGCTGTATGCACACATTTTCCATCTCAATTCTGGATCCCCTTAATCTAGCAGAGAAAGAACTTTGCAGGTCTTCTGAAACAGCAGTCAGAGAAGAGCATTCTCAGATGGGGATGATGTTTCACACATGTTTTCATATATTTTATTCTTCCTCCCAGAAAGAGTAGTATCTATAATATATGCTGGACTTGGTGGGGGACACCACTAGTCAAAACACAGACTCCATGTAATGTTGCTTCTGCCACTAGCATGCTTTCATTTTGGTGCAGTTTTCATGTTGGCCTAGAATTTGTGCAAAAGTTTTGTGTTGTACCCAAGCAAAATAAACAAACAAACACATTTAGGGTATGTCTAGACTACACCTCTCTGTCGACAGAGAGATGTAGATTAGGCATGTCGAAATTGATAATGAAGCAGGGATTTAAATATCCCACGCTTCATTAGCATAAACATGGCCACCACTTTTTTTTTTAAATGGAGCTTTTTCGAACCCCCCCTCCCCCGGAAGTCTAGATGCTGGTCTGTCAAAAATAAACCCTTTTTTGACAGATCCTGTATTCCTCAAAAATGAGGTTTACAGGAGCTGTCGAAAAAGGGTTTATTTTTGACAGAGCCGCATCTAGACTGCCGTTTTTTTCGACAAAGCTGTTTAAAAAAAAAAGCAGCGGCCATTTTTATGCTTATGAAGCGTGGGATATTTAAATCCCTGCTTCATTAGCAATTTCGACGTGCCTAATCTACATCTCTTTGTCAACAGAGAGGTGTAGTCTAGACACAGCCTTAGAGAAAAAAAGGGTGGAGTGCCAGCTGAATGCTGAAGTACTAATATTTTCAGTTGCAACATCTCAAACACTTTTGTAAAGTAGGATACTATTCATATGATAAAAAGAAACAAATGAAGTCATTCTGTGTGTCTTTTGTCATTGATAGTGAAAATTATAGACCTTAATGATAATATTCATCGTTATGCAAATAACTAAGGGGTATATGCACCACACAGATAATCACTAAATCCTTATTTTGAGGGCTTAAATGGAACTCTAGAGTTGTACATGGCTTATAATGGCCTGTGAACAGGGATAAAATTCACCTTAAAATAAGAGAAAAAGTGTAAGTCACATCACAGCTGCAATATTCATTTCTGGAACAAATCCAGCTGGTCTTATCCAAGCTACTACAGACAAGCAGTTTAAGTTTTTCCAGTTCCTAATGACAATACAGTAAACTGGAGTCAGTTGGCTATCTTCCACTGAGAGCAAAACTCTCTTTGTACTTAATATCTCCCTGAAATAAAAGTGGTATAAGAGAAGGCTGTCTTTTTATTAATTATTTTTTATTATTTATTGCTTCAGTACACCAAAAAAGTTTAATCCACGGGGTTGCAATGCAGGGAAAACTACACAATGTGAAGCACTTCGTGTTGCACCATTTTGATGCCACCTCTATAGTAGCAACCATACTGGTGAGGTGCAATCGTGCTCAATATTTCACTCTGGGTTTCCATTGCAGTGACTGAAACCGTGGAACTTCTCGTGTATTCATGAATTTCTTCCAGGCCATTTACTCCATGATGTAAGGTGGCTTAGAGGAAAGGATAGCAGTCTCCCACCCCCGAGTGCACCTGAAAAATTACATCATACTATACTGTACTACAGGAAATAATTTCTCTCTGACCCCAGCTAGAGACCAATGTTTGTTGTGAAATGTGAGGCTTGATAGGTTTCAACAACTATCCCATTCATTTGTAAATTGAAAAAATGATCACCAAGTAGGTGTAGCGTCTGTGCAAGCTCGCAGCTTGATATAGAGAAGTGCTGAACACCTACAGTTCCCATGGAAATCCAAAAGTAGTGGGTGCTCAGCACCTCTGAAGATCAACTCCCAGGTTGTTAATTAATTCCCATCACATAGAAGAAGTCTATGGCAGAAACCTCAAGAACTTCAATGGAAGTATGATCTCCCATTTCTCCTCTCTTTCTCAGATCTTGGAGTTTGTCAGTTTTGGATGTGATCTTGCATCTCAATCACTAGCTCTGAGTCAGATTCATCTGATTCACAAGACATTATAAGGCATGTGTACATGGGGTCAATGGCAGTCTGTCTTTCAATATTACTGTAAAATTAAAGATACGAGGAGAATACAAAATAAAGCAAAAACCCCGCTCTGAGACTGCCCATACTTCTGCTTATCCAGAGTCCTAACATTTTTAACCAGTAAACATTTAAAAGATATTTCTTAAATTCTCCCTGGAACTTCTCTCTAGTTCCGAGAATTTCCCCAGCCCTCTGCTCCCACTTGATTTCTCTGTTTTATCTTTTGTGTCTTCAGATTGTTTTAAAGGAACATTTTTTAATTTACATTTCAAGGTAACCACCCAGGCCCACCAATGGGGGTGAGGAAAGTTGCCATGGGGTTTGGCAACTCAAAAGGGCCCGTAGTTCCCTGCCACTGCTACTGCGGCAGCAGTCAGAGCCTTGACCCTTTAAATCACAGCCAGAATGCCACATGGCATGCTCTGGGCAGTGCTAAGTGCTGACAGGGGACGGCAGGGATCGTGGCGTGGTGCACTCTGAGGGCTGGCTACTTCCAGCCCCATCCCCTCCACCCAAGGCCCTGCACCTTCCGGAAGCATGGAGCTGGCCTTTTCCAGGGCCTCCACAAGTCTGTCAGCTCCCTTGAAATCACCACCAATCAATCAATCAATACGAAAAAGTATTTGCCAACCAGTTTCTGTGTTCTCCAATGTGAGCTGAAAAATATGCATACTGAGCCATGTCAGTGAGAAGCATGATCTTCCATGTCTCATAAAATCTCATCCATTCCATTTGTAAAGTGTCTATTGTCCTTTGTGCAATATAAGAGTTCACAACTTTAAAACCTGGAAACCATATGGCAACATATTTGTATACAAATCTGGGAAAAATGATCAGTTTGGGCACCTGATTAATAGGGTTGCCAGGTGTCGGGTTTGAAACCAGACAATCCAGTATTTGAGCTTTCTATTCGGGAAACAAATTGAGAAAATATAAATGAGAAAATATAAATGTCCAGTAATTTCTAAAGATGTAATGTAGATTGCGATGTAATGTCAAGCGTGTCTGGTATTTTTGCTGAAACCATCTGGCAACCCTACTGGTTAACTGTATGGCCCCAGATGCAGTTATAAAACTTGTGCTGAGTTTTTGTTATATTTGCCATGCACACTGCAACTTTAAAAGAGCAAACTGTGGGCCCAGTTTGCGGTGTCCTGTACCTTGTTCAGTTATTTATGCCCCATGAAAAGTCAGTATGACTGTAGAATGCTGTCGTTCTGATTTGGTAGCATTCCACAATCGCTTTGCACTGGTTTGAATGATTACGTAAAATGCAGGACAATGGTGAATCAGGCCTTTAATTGTCAAGAAATGGCTGTATCTTTAGACTGTAGCATGCAGATGGAATTATTCTGACAGGAAATAACGTAAGGGATTGGTCCTAAAGTTTGGTTCAAAATATCAGGATGCATTTGTGGGGCTAAATCCTAATCTGATGTAAATACATAACTTCTAAAACCAGAAGAGACTATTGTGATCATTTAAGCTGATCACACTAACATAAGCTTTAACACTTACTTAAATTAGTTCCTGTTTAAACAACAACATATTTTTTAGAAAAGCATCCAATATTGATTTAAAGATTTCCAGTGGTGGAGAATCCACCTCAATCCTTAGTAAGTTGTTCCAGTTGTCCGTGACCCTCACTATTTGAGTATAAATTTGGCTAGTTTCATCTTCCAGCTATGAGGCCTTGTTATACCTTTGTTTGCTATTTTGAAAAACCTTGTATTATCAAATTTTTTTTCTCCGTGTAGGTACTGATAGATTGCGATCAAGTCACCTCTTAAACTTCTCTTTAATAGGTAAATAGATTGAGTTAATTGAGTCTTTCACTATTAGGCATTTTTTCCAATCTGTAATCATTGGCTTGTTTCTGAACTGTTTCCAATTTTGCAACATTCTTCTTGAATCGTGGAAAGACAAACTGGACTCAGTATTCCAGTAGCAGTTGCACCCACTCCAGATTTTATTCCAGTGTAGATGTACCCTTTGTTGCTACCCTGATTGTAACAAGGAGTAAAATGAGGCCCAGAACAGTCAAGTGATTTGCTCAAAGGCATATAGAATGTCAGTGTCACATCCAGGAACAGAATAAATGGACTCATCTCAAACATGTATGAGCCAGTGGTATCTAAGACTTTGTCTACACTGCAGGGTTTTTGCGCAAGAAGCTTTTTGTGAAAGATCTTCCGCCAAAATGTCTTGTGCAAAGGCGCTTCCACGCCTCAAAAGCGCATCATAAAAGAGATGTGCTTTGCACAAGAGAGCGTTCACACTGCATGGACACTCTTGCACAAGAACGCTCTGATTGCCATTAACAGAATGGCTATCAGAGCATCCATGCTTTTTCTGATAGGCTCTTTTTGCGTAAGAAACCTCTACGGAGCAACCACACATTCCTTTTTGTGCAAGAACTGTAGCACAAAAAGGACTCATGCCTCATGGGGAGAGGAATAACTCTACCGGAAAAAGCCCTCTGTCCTGTCGATTTACTGTAATTTTTTTTTGCCCAAAAATGTGCTTGAGGTGTGGACACACCGCTGGTTTTTGCGCAAAAACCTTGTAGTGTAGACATAGCCTTCGTGTGAAAATACCTCCGTTAAGATCATCTGCTTCACATACCTTGACTCCTTTATATATTTTTCTGAAAGCAGTGACTTGCATTGGGCCTTAGGCAAAATTCCAGAGCAAACAGACACTGTTGGCACTGCAAACACCACATGAAATTGGAGCTCTGCTGGTATTAATTATGGTGAGATGTGAACACCCTTCATTTATGTGATCTTATGCATTCCAGTAAATCTTGTCTTTATTTTGAATGTGATACTCTTATTGCAGGTAAAAATGCATTGTGTGTATGTATAAGCACACATGCATGCATATGTGGTAGTGACATTTTCATTTAATTAGCATGTGTAAAAGCAAGTCTCTTTCATTCTCCATCCTCTCGGTTTGCTGGGTTATAGAGAAACCGGAGGAGATCCTTCAGCCACAGTATGTGTACAGTTTTTAGCATTCTAAACATTTACTAATAACATGAATTTTGGTAAAGAAATCCAATAGTTTTGAACTGTCTGCAGCAGAATTCCTCAGGACCTGACCGACCGACCTGGGGAATTCCAGGATGGTGGGTTTTGTAGTGATGTTTCCAGAGCCACCTGCATCTGTATTAAAGCTTTCAAAATGCTTCTTTAAAACTTGAATACATCTTTCCCACCTACACAGTTACAACCAAAGGAATATTTCAGAGCATCCTATGTACTTTTGTACATATCTGAGAACATCAAAGCCCTTTATAAAGACAAGGTGGTGAGGTAATATCTTCTCTTGAACTAACTTCTGAGCTTGTCCCTCTCACTAACAGAAGTTGGTTCAAAAACAGATATTACTTCACCTACCTTATCTCTCGAACATACTGGGACTAACATGACTACAACTACATGGCAAACAGCCTTTCATAGCTGTAAGGTGAGGTAATGCACACCTGTGTACTGAGGGTGTTACAATTACGCTGGTCCTATGGCATCTTTGGCAACATTTTGCGTGAGAAAGGAAAGAGATCTCTTAGAGTTCCTTGGTGCATGGGATAGTGCATAAATGTCTACTTTCAGTCAGTTCACGCAGCATACTCCCTCCTAGCAGACGTGGTTAGCACAGTAGGAGACAGAGCTGTAGGGAGCTGTACATTTAAAAGGCTCTGGCAAGAGCTAGTCAGAACAAGTTATGTTCAGTAGAGGATGGCACAGTGCTGATCAGTTAGAATCCAAAGACCACATAAAGCAGAACTGTCAAAACTCCATGTCTCAGAGTAATCACTGAACCCTACAAAACCATCGCTTTGCCTACACCTTGTCTCCCATGGGAGGCATCACAGCAGCAGCCATGCACTCTTCTGAGCACAGAGAATTGAATTCTATCTAGTTCTCCAATGGGCAATGAAGTTTTACTCCCTCTCCCTTGCTGCATGCTTCCATTGGCTGCCTGGGCAGAATCTAGCTCTTAATTAACTCCCACAAGACCCCTTTATTACTATCCTAATTTTACAGAGGAATACATGAGGCCCACAGCACTCAAGTAATTTCTCCAAGGTTACACACCCTGTTGTGGTCACATCCAGGACTAGAATAAAAGACTCCAGTCCTAGAACACGGCCATTGTCTCCACACTATGGGTGTGTCTAAACTACATGGCACGGTCGATGGAGCCATGTAGATTAGGCTGATTGGCAGAGGGAAATGAAGCCGCGATTTAAATAATCGCGGCTTCATTTAAATTTAAATGGCTCTGCGCTCTGCCGACCAGCTGATGATCAGCTGTTTGTTGGCAGATTGGGGCAGTCTGGACACGCCGCTGTCGACAAAGAAGCGTTTGTCGACTGGCACAGGTAAACCTCGTTTCATGAGACATACCTGCGCCGGTCAACAAATGCTTCTTTGTCGACAGTGGCGCGTCCAGACTGCCCGGATCTGCCGACAAGCCGCTGATCATCAGCTGGTCGGCAGAGCGCGGAGCCATTTAAATTTAAATGAAGCCGCGATTATTTAAATCGCGGCTTCATTTCCCTCTGCCGATCAGCCTAATCTACATGGCTCCATCGACCGAGCCATGTAGTTTAGACACACCCTATAATATCAGCCCCTTTGCTTCACTTAGCTGAATACCACACTTTAGCTTTTTCACTCCTAAATCCTCTCCTACTAGAGGAACAAGTCTAGGTATTTCTTGATTTGAACACTCGTCACCTCAGCTTTCAACCCTAGTAACTTATTCCATATGCGCACTAACATTTATGTGGCGTAGTCTTGCCACATTTCCTATTTATTTCCAATGCCTAGAAACAGATGGATAAACAAAGCATGGAATCTTTGTGTTTTACTGCACCTGATTTTTGTTCGAAATCCACACACATTTTGGATCTAATTAGGATAATTTAAAATAATGAAATATTCTCATAAAACTTCTCCTCTCCAGACAAAATCAAACATGGATGCATTCTGGATCAGGGTATAAACTAATTTGGTGATCAGATTGCTTGTGTTTTGCTCTAAGACTTAGAAAGCCACACAGCATTTTAAAAAGTGTCTTCTTGTGGATTATGCACTTATCTTATTGATTTGGAATATAACCAAGTTTTTACTGAAATTTAAAGTAATCATTTCCCCATTTTTTTCACAGGCTTTTACCTCCCCATTCAAGATACTGTCTGTGTAATGTCTGCCGAACTGAATAGGAAATAAAAATCTCTTCTTACAGTTAAAACAAACATCTCACCACTTTTTCCAAGAGATCAGGTCACCAAGATGTCTGGAAGTTTAATGCTGGTCTTTCATGTTGATACACTCCATGCCTTAGACAACTGTCTGTGAAAATGATTATAATATTGAAAATAAAGGAAACCTACCTGTTCCCTTGAAGAGAGGCAGACATTAAAAGGACATGGAATTATAATACAACAATCCCTGGGAGACATAGTGTTTTACTAATACAGGTGATTAACATTATCTGGCAGTATGTTCAACCTACATTTTTTTCTCTCCACCTAAGCCTCTGACTCACTCCACTAAGAAAACAACACTGAAAAGCACTAGGCAAGTTGTGTGACCTTTCAACATGTTTGTTACACTCTGTCCTTTCCAAATCTTCTGCATCAAACTTGCAGTTGTTTAAATAACATGTCAATAGCAGGTGCTGTCTTTGGAATCTGGTTTCTACTGCTCAGATGCTTCATCACAGGCTTTTAGTGTTCCCTGTTCAGAGAATGAAATAGTGTGGCCTACCACCACCCTGTTTACATGGTTGCCTTTCTATTTCTGATCACTAGCAGGTTGTTTGTGCAGTGCCCGTGTCTCTCAAGGAGAGTGGTTGTGGCTGCCATGGGCTTAAGTTTTCTTCTCTTTGGCCAGCAGTTAGCCTGGAAGTTCTGCCCTGGCTTACTGCTTCAAAGGAAGCAGAGATAAGCTGGAATGTTCTCTTTGTTAGAGAGTGAGTGGACAAGTGAGAAAGGAACTTTGTTGAGAACAGAGTAGCCAATAGCTACTCTGGGCTGTTCTAGTCATTACTGATCTGGAAAAGGGGGTAAACAGTGAAGTGGCAGAGTTTGCAGATAATACAAAATTATTCAAGACAGTTACGTCCAAAGCTGACCACAAAGGGTTACAGGAGATCTCACAAAACAGGGCGACTGGACAATGAAATGGCAGATGAAATTCAACATTGATAAATTCAAAGATAGGCACATTCAGAAACATAATCCCAACTATATGTATAAAATAATGAGCTGTAAATTAAGCACTACCATCGAAGAAAGAGTTCTTGGAGTCACTGCAGGTAGGTCTCTGAAAACTTCTTCTCAGTGTGCAGCAGTGATTACAAAAGGTAACACTATGTTAGGAATTATTAGGAAAGGGTTAGAGAATAAAACAGAAAATATCATAATAACACTGTATATATGCATGGTATGTCCCTCACCTTGGATATAGTGGGCAGTATTGGTCGCCCCATTTCAAAAAGAATATAATAGTACTAGAAAAGTTGCAGAGTAGATCAACAAAAATGGTTAGGATTATGGAATGGTTTCCATATGAGGAAAGTCTAAAAAAAAATTAGGGCTTTTCATCTTAGAAAAGAGATAACGAATGGGCGGGGATATGATAGAGTCTATAAAATCACAAACACTGTGGAAAAAGTGAATAGAAAAGTGTTATTTACTCTTTCCATAACACAAATGAACAGGCAACAGGTTTAATACAAACAAGAGGAAGAACCAGTACTTTTTCACATAACTCACCAAGGGAACTCATTGCCCTAGGATGACAAAAATATAGAAGGTTTTTTTTTTAAAAAAGAGTAGGATAAGTTAAGTCCATCAATACTGCTAGTCAAGATTATCAGGGATGCACAACCTCATGCTTAGGACAACTCTAATGCTCTGATTACCAAAAGCCAGTAGCGGAAGACAGGGAGGATCATTCCACAATTGTCTCATTCTATATAGTCTCCCTGTAGCTCTGGCACGGACCATTATCAGAGACTGTCTACTGGGCAGGATAGAACATGGTCTGACTCAGATGGCAGCAGACTCAAGTTCTTATGACGGTAGTATAAAATGGCCTTACAAAATGGAGAAGACCTTTGAGGGCAATGACTACAACTTTGGGAAACCAGGACCTTCTCTTGCACAGCATAAAAACAATGTAAGTTCTTGAATATTTTTAAGAATGTATTCTAAACCTGGAAAAGAATAATTTCTACTTTTGTACTTGGATTCTGAACAGATTATATTTAGGAATGGCATAAAGAACTGTAGCTTTCCATCTGGAATGCTCTGAGGAATTTTCCAAGTTGAATGTAGGTGGTATATTAATTTTGAAAATCTAGCCCTTGGTCTGAGCATTGTGACCCTACAAAAGTCATTAGCAAATGGGATTTTCCCATGAGGCTACTGTAACTAGCTGTGCTCTCCAGTTGCCAGATTTCACAGTTTTCTTCTCCTATATGTTCCAAAAAGCAAGGAGAAACACAAATGCTCAGGAGATATGTACTGGATCAGAAATGCAATAAGCAAACCTATATTTCACTCATATTGTGTCTTGCTCAGGCTAAGTACAGGTGAAATGCTGCAGAAAAGGAATGCACGTGAGGTAAAAGGCCACATCAAAATCTATTTTATAAGATATTTATATGACTCCCTTAACTTAGTATCTGACCATCCTTCATTCTTTAGTGTTTTTATCTTCATGTGAGAGAGACAGAAGAACTGTTATCCTCATTTTACAGTTGGGGAACTAAGCCCAGAGAAAGTAAGATCACATCCTCACCCCAACAAACAAACAAACAAACAAACAAACAAACAAACAAACAAACAAACAAACAAACCAACCACTACATTGAGTCTCAAAGCTTGGGTCAACAGACTCTGGCTCAGTGGTATTCAGGCTGTATGGCTAAAAATTGCAGTGCCTAAGCCCAAATATTTGCACTACAGCTTTTAGCCCCACAAACCCATTAATTGACCTGGGGCCAGTCTTTTATTGAAGTGTTTGGCAAACATGCCGTGAACCACAGACGTGAGCTACAGCCCACTTATAAAAATGTCAATAATTCCTTAAGAGGTCCAAATTCAGATATACAGATGAGATTTTTCAGAGATGTAGGGTATCACTGGAAGCCAGTGAGAGGTGACGTGGGATTTTCAAAGAGCAATAGAGTGACTAGGGAGCACATTTCAATGTTCAATATCCAAAGAGAATTTCATTGGGATTTGGGCCCTTTTGAGTATGAGGGCGTGTTTCCCTAAATCAAGGTATTATTTCGAAATAATAACTCCTGAAATAAGTATTTGGAAATAAGTGCTATTCCTTGTGGAAAGCAGAAGTTATTATTTCGAAATAACCAGACTGTTATTTTGAAATAATGGGCTTGGTAATGTGGACGCTCTGCTTGTTATTTTGAAATAAGAGGAGTTATTTCAAAATAACTCCCTAGAGCAGACCAGGACTCACTTAGGTGCCCTTGAAAAGCTGATATCTTCTGTCCTTTCAGTCTTTCCCCCACAGCTCTAATTACCTCACTTCACCTAAAGCCTGGGAGTAATGGAACTTTTTTGGGCATTGTCAATTTAAAATACTGCTTTAGTACATGAAGTTACAATTTTAAACCACATATTTCTTAGCCTTATTCAAATTTTGGCTGTCACATTAAAGGAAGATTCCAGTTCATATATTTTGGACTAGAACTATGCAACCAAATATACAGACCTTTCTAATAACAATAACTGAGAATGCAAGATCTCACTAGAAATTAATTTTATATGACACAATTTTATTTTTATCTTTATGTTTGTCTAAACAAAAGCAAACTTGCCCTGAGTAATGTTTCCTTTATTGATGTTAGCTGCACAAATATTTACTGACTGCCTAAGCAGGGCTACAGTTAAAACTACTTTTATCCAGCTAAATTAGGTAATTTACATTCTTATGTGTAATTAAAAGAGAAGAATTTTCACACTTCCAATACAAAATATAGTCTCTAATCCTTGTGAAAGATGATTTACATTTGACCTCTTCCTAATGGGTGGGTTAGTCATCAATTTAAGCCTGAATTTAAATATGAATTAGTGTATAATATAGAAATTCAGGACCTAATCTTCCACTCCTTATTCTCGTGAAACTCCCACTTGCTTCAAGTACTATTTTACCTGGATTAGTAATGCAGAAGCAGAATGGCCTGCAGATTGTTGAGTCATAATTTATGAGGTCAGAGCAACACACCAACACCCAACTAGTGGAAAGTTGCAATCTGATTGCTAAATAGGATGCATCTACACAGCAGGGCTTAACTCGAGATAAGCTATGCAAATTGAGCTATGTCAATCGTGTAGCTTATTTTGAAATTGGAAGTGCCTACACAGCATTTATTTTGAAATAGAGCACTCTTCCTCCAACTTCCCTTACTTCCTCGTATAATGAGGGTTATAGGAGTCGGAGTAAGAAGTCCTCCAGCTTGACAGTATTTCAACATTATTTCAAAATAACTGCCTGCTGTGTAGATGCTGACTAAGTTATTTAAATAATGTTGTTGTGTAGATGTACCCATAGTCTGTAGAGGGATTTGAAAGACTGGGCCTCAGGAGACAAAGGGGCCTCAATTTTTGACATTTTTCTACCAAGTCATCTCCATTTATTATACACCTTGCAGTTATAACAGAGACAACAAAAGAAGCTCTATATACCTGCAAAAATTGATTTAAATAATTGTGGAATCTTGGGCCTTCACCAATTTTTCAGTGACATCTGAGTTTTCATCTGCATGACTGTAGATTGAAGTAGCTTCTGTGATTAGTGATTCTACATTATGAATTGCTATTTACAGTCTTTGCATAGTTTAGAGCAGCTGTGGGCAACCCGCACCTCATGAGCCGTATGAGGCTCTTCCCCCCCTGAAAGTGCGGCTCATGAAGCTGCCCCCACTGCTCGTGAAAACGTCCCTGAAATGGCCCCCGGCTCCCCGTGCTCATCAGGGCAGGGAGCCATCCAGCATTTTAAAGATGGCAGAGGCTGGCGGGAGCCTGATATGGCCAAAAAACCTGTAACCATATTTCTTGAAGGGGCAGCCTTTTTTTTTTTTTTGCTTGACCAAATGTGACTGGGGGCTCTTAAAGGGGCAGTCCTATTTATTTATTTATTTTTCTCGACAACTTTCCCCCCTGGCTCTTTGTACTATATGCACAAATATTTTGGCTCTTTGCCTGTAATGAGTTGGCCACCCCTCGTTTAGAGGTTTGAAAGTCGTAATTAATTCTGTTACAGTAAAGTGATTTTACTTTTTCTGAGGATGAGTTTAACCTTTACATTAGATGTTTATCTGTGCAGGGGAGACGTTCAGATTCCTATTTTTTCTTGTGTGTCTTTGAATACAACAACTATATCAGGCTCAGCTTTAAGTTACCTCTTTGTCCAGTTTTAAATTTACCTTTAAGGGCTCTTTTTGTGATAATAAATTTTAATTCTAGTTGCTTAATAAAATTTATATCTGATCTGGCAATCCCTCTGTGTTCATATTCATAATAACGCACCAGTTATTAGAGGAACTTAACAACAAGATCATGTTAGCAGACAAAATTTCAAGACTTTGAAATAAGACTATAAGGGACATAGTAAATAATGCCCCAAACCATTATTATATAATATTCATTGCCAAGTATATACAATTAAAATTTTGTATAACTAATAGCCTTTACCAAATTAGTTTATTGTTTGTTCCGGTGTTTTAAAAGAACCCCTTTAAAAATGAAGCAAAGATTTGAAAGTGGTGCAAGTAAGAGCTGGAAAAAGCAACAGAGTGAAGCAGCAGTTGAATTTAAAGCCAATAACATTATTAATCGTAGAAAAGACCCCTCAGTCATTAGATGTTGACCATACTGAGAGTGCCATTTCCAGTTCTGATGAAGAAAACTTTGTACTCACAAATGACATTTCAATGCCACTGCCTCAAAATGAGGAGGTTATGAACTAAGACATGCCAACAGTAGCAATAGATGCAGACTTTACTCTCGATTTAGAGACTATGCAGGCAGAAAATGAGGATCTCAGAGAAGCTGTGCAGCAAGAGGAAGAACTTATGGTACAGGGTACAATGTAGCAACAGTGGCACCAGAACCTGATATTGGACTTCTTGATAAGAACAAAGTTACTTAACTGAAGTCATTTCTCAAAGTTAGCTGTTTTCTGATTCTAAGTAATGTACTGAAAGATGCTGAAAATCATGCTTTGCCCACTTGTCTACTGACAAAAACTCTTCCAAATGGAGAGATCTATACAAGAGACTGGCTCTGCTGGAAAAGCAGGGTTTGTACTATGTACCCTGTTTCATTTTTAACAGTAATACTTCAAATGCTTCAATACTGTCTGATCCATCCATTTGGAGCATCAGTAGAGGTTGGAGGAAGTTGAAAGACCAAATACTGCACATGAAACTTTAGTATTGCGTAAAGATAATGATGCTACATGGAAATCAGCTAGTAGAGAAGCACTAGCTGACAGTTCAATTGAAAACTTACTCATGAGTGAAATAAACATAGAAACTGATAACTGGAAAAAACTCCTTGAGTGCATATTGAATGTCATTCTTTTTCTTTCTGAACAGGGATTGGCTACGTTAGATGTTGGGAGAGATAACATTGGCTGACTTCTTAAAGATATTCAAAAGATTCATGATCAATGGGATGCAGTCCTTTCTGAGTCCAAATCAGTACAAGGTATTGACATTTCATCTGAGTTTTCCACCAATCACAGCTTAACATCTCAATCTGATACAGAAAGGCTCTATTGTCGAGTTGAGTCATTGTGACAAATTTGTATCCTTTTTGGATTCCTTTGAGAGTTCAGAGAACTAATGGTGCAGCTATATAGCACCCTAAACTTGAAATAAGATACGCAATTTGTGCTGGGCATATCTTATTTCAATTCTATTTTGAAATAGCATATTTTGAAATTTGGCGCGTCTACACAGAGTTAATGCACTATTTTGAGACATCTCTAAATGCAAATACTTATTTATTCAAGTAGCATTCAGACAAATAAGTCCATTGGCATCTCTGGGACTACTAAGGATTTGTGAAATTAATCCCTACATTTGAACCTAATTGTATCCTACTTACTGAACTTAAAAGATATTCTTTGAAAATTTTAAAACTCTTCCCTGCTTTCCCACAAAAAGTAAATATCATCTACTATTTTGTGCAGAAAGCATAATGGTCAAGTAGACAAGAACATAAAATTACTTTTGAGATGAAGTAACTGTAATTTAAGATTTAAAGCCACATATTTTTGCTGAAGAAAAATGTTTGAAATATACAAATATTTAATGCAAACTGAACTCAGACTTAAAATCTTTTTCCTAGAAGAACATATTCCAGGACACCCAGGGTATGTCTACACTACCACCCTAGTTCAAACTAGGGTGGAAATGTAGGCAACCAGAGTTGCAAATGAAGCCCGGGATTTGAATTTCCCAGGCTTCATTTGCATAAAGCCGGGCGCTGCCATTTTTAAATGTCCGCTAGTGCGGACTCCGTGAAACGAGGAGTAACGGTAGTTCAGAATAGGAAGCCTAGTCCGAACTACCTAGTCCGTGCCACGTGTAGCCGCGCGGCACGGAGTCAGCACTAGCGAACATTTAAAAATGGCGGCGCCCGGCTTTATTCAAATGAAGCCCGGGAAATTCAAATCCTGGGCTTCATTTGCAACTCCGGTTGCCTACATTACCACCCTAGTTCGAACTAGGGTGGTAATGTAGACATACCCCCAGTTCCTCATAGCAGCATAAATCAGAAAACAACTCCTCCTCCCATCAACTGGATACCAAAACACAATATGTTCATCCTCCCACCATGGTCAATTACTAGCTAGACTAATTTAAGCCAGAAAGAAAAATTTTCAACTAACGAGGTTCACAGAATGTTTTAAAATGTTGTGAGTTGCTTTAAACAGCAGATTATTGGCAGCAAAAGCTGTTGAGGATGCTCTTTTCTTTTATAGAATGTATTAATATTAGCCAAGTATTTCTAGGTAATTTCTCCAGAGTCCTCAAAAGATGGAAAACACTGTCTAGATGAGGCGGAACCCCTCAAAACTCACAAAATTCAAGACCCTACTGGGTACTAACATTCTTTGCAATGTCTGCTTTCAATTATGCACATAGCCTTTCTGCCAGATAGCAGGTGGACTAGCTTTCAATTTGATCAGAATCCTACATAAATTACTCTCAGCAATTCTCTTAAAGGATTCTCTTTTAAGGCAGACTGCATCAATGGGGATTCTAGATGAACTGAAGCAAGTTTTCTTCACTCAGATGCAACTAGTTACATAGAAAATAATGTTGCAAGTGAAAAGTTTCCCCTTATCTACTAACCAGCCATATGGCTACCCTATATTTTGGAAAAATAACACTCTTCTTTGTATCCAGTGTGGCAGAACTAATTCAGATCTGCAGTTAGTTTTCATTCCTTCACACCTTCAGTTCAATCTGCCAGGAATACTTTTTTTTCTTTACAGAAACTTGATCAGATTTTTGCTGCACCATCCATGGCCAGAATGAATGGCAGTGTGTACATGAATGTGACTGAAAGGCAGAAATTCAAACTTCCTATTTCATCACTTGAGTTTGCACGTGCCACCAAGTTTTTGTGTTAAGGCTCCTTGCTGACAGACATAGGGGCAGGGGTTAGAGAATTCCTAGAGATATTATTACACTATACCAAAAATATCTGTCAGGAATTTGAAGAATCATATACATGTTGTGTTTGATCTTTTGGAATGGTTAGGTATTTTTGGCAATGGACATGTCTGTAAGAAAAGAACACATTTTCTGGTAGACTTTGCACGTTTTGTCATTAAGGCCTCAATTCAAGAAAACGTGGGACTTTATAATACATGCAACATTGCTTTGCTGAACCAAGGGCTCTGTAATTTAAAAAACAAAGATCCTAGAAGTATTTGTTCTTCCTGAATCCATGTACAGTTCTCATTAGCATCACCGTGGCAAGTATGTGGGAAAGTGAGGAGAGCACAAGCTTAACAAATCTACCAATTTTAAAATGTTTTTTCCTGGTTAAAATCAAATGAAAATAACAGGATATGATCAGGAATAACTATAGATCATTGTGAAAAAATGATTATTGGTTGCGCTTCTGTTATTTTAGCCTTCAGCCACTGTTGTATAGCTAAAGAGCATTCTGTAAGCCATTATAAAGCCTTGGTTCTCATGTCTCATAGCAAAATAAGGAAAAAAGTTCCGAAGTGTAGGTTCCATAAAAGAAGCAGGTATTGAACACTGTAGAGAGACTTGCATTCTGGATGGCATTTGGCTAGTACACAGGGATTGAACAAGTGGGTCTCTGTGCCACTTAGATCTTTCTAAGGGGCCGGATCCTCTGGTATTGTAAATGGTGTAGCATTGCAAGTTCACTTCACCTGAGGAGTTGTTCCAAGCATTCCACATAGAGTTTGATTATGCTTACACTACAAATCTTACAGCAGCATAGCTGTACCACTGCAGCTGCACCTCTATACAGTGGCGCTGAAATATTTTTCAGAGTGGGGGTGCTGAAATCCAGCCCCCTTATCTCTGTCCATATTCCCCCTTCCTGAGATGAGGCTGGAAACAAAGCTCCCAGCACATGGGGAGGAAGCTAGGACATTGGACACTGGGCTGGGAGGGGGTGGGAGTGACACACTTATATCTATAGTTCCTGTGCCTAAGCCTCTGTAAGGTCTCCTGTGTAGCCCCTCTATGCCGATTGGAGAGAGAGCCAAGGTTGACATAATGAAACCACTCCCAAAAAGAGACAGTAGCTATGTCAGTGGTAGAGGGTCTCCCAGGGTATGTCTACACTACCCTCCTAATTCGAAATAGGAGGGTAAGGTAGGCATACTGCAATTGCAAATGAAGCCCGGGATTTGAATTTCCCGGGCTTCATTTGCATAAGCGGGGCTCCGCCATTTTTAAATCCCCGCTCGTTCGAACCCTGTGCCGCGCGGCTACACGGGGCATGAACTAGGTAGTTTGAACAGGCTTCCTAGTTCGAACTACCGTTACTCCTCGTGGAATGAGGAGTAACGGTAGTTCGAACTAGGAAGCCTAGTTCGAACTACCTAGTTCGTGCCCCGTGTAGCCGCGCGGCACAGGGTTCGAACGAGCGGGGATTTAAAAATGGCGGAGCCCCGCTTATACAAATGAAACCCGGGAAATTCAAATCCCGGGCTTCATTTGCAATTGCGGTATGCCTACCTTACCCTCCTATTTCGAATTAGGAGGGTAGTGTAGACATACCCCCACTGACATAACACTGCACACACAAGCACTTCTGTCAGTGTGTAGTTTTTTTCACACTCCTGACCAACAAAAATGCTAATGAAGACATAGCTAAAGTGGTGCATAAATCTGATGCTGGTCTTGTCACACAAGTGAGCTTCACCGAATTTCTCTTTATGCTGATCCTCTTGAACTAGTGGCATGCAACTAAGCACATGTCCATCCAACCAAACAGATACTATCCTGTTCACAATCCCCACTTCTCCAACACAGAAAAGCTTAAACAGTGAGAGATCTATACCATCAGCAGCAGCCACATGTCCAGTGTGGCATACTGCTTGGTTTGCTTATATGGATATTCTCCCATCAGTAACGGCAGTCTGGTAATGGAATGGGAGTATCTGGAAAAATAAACTGATTGTGTGATTATGCGGGGCATCTAAAAGAGCACTATATTACAAGGGCTCTCTTTCATTCTGTTTCATACCCAGTTCCTTCTCTTTAGGTTTTAATTGGAAAAATAGTGACAGCTCTTGTGAAAAATTTTCATCTAAAGTTTAAATTTTTGAAAACTGGCTGGTTCTATAAGCTGGCTTGAAATAACCTTTTTGTTTTTGGCAAACAAATAAAAATAATTGTTGTCAAAATGTCAAAAGGCAGGTTTTTTTAACGTGCTATTATATATTGGACTGCTTCCTGAGAGAAGGAACAGTCATCTGATTTGAAAGATATGTATCCCATTTATGGCGTCATCTGATTTGAAAGATATGTATCCCATTTATGGAGTCATCTGATTTGAAAGATATTTATCCCATTTATGGAAGGATAACACACTAGGGCTACATCTGCCCTACACAATTATTTCAGAATGAGCTATTCGGGAAGAAATACTCCAAAATAGCTTATTTTGAAATAGTGCATCTACTCTACAGGAAAACCTAGAAATTAATCCAAGGCAGGCTCCCCTAATGTGGATGTGCTACCTCAATTTAGAGCCCCAGGAAGCACTAGGGAGTAATTACTTTGAATGGCCTGAGGGTGGAGCTACATCGAAATTGCAGCAGGGGAGCATCCACACTACAGCTATTCCAAAATAGCTCTTTCAGAAGAGGTGTTATTCCTCGTGGAATGAGGTTTACAAATGCCGAAATAAGTTGGCCATTATTTTGAAATTATTTCAAAATAACAGACTATCTGTATAGATGCTCGCATAGTTATTTCAGAATAATGGCCGTTATTCCAAAATACTGCTGCTGTGTAGATGTACCATAGGTGTCTTTATAGTATAGAAACAGGCAGCTGGTGGCCTTAATCACAGACATAAAGAGGCACACATATGGTAACTATGTCTTGTTTCAGATGCTCTTTGCACCTCTCTGACAGCTTTATATCTGTGTCACGCTTTAAAATAAAAACAGGACAGTTCAAAGTCTGCTACTTCAGAATGTGAAGTTTTGTTTAATTATGAAAATAATTTACAATGTCTTAACATATCAACTTAAAGACGTTATTTGAAATATGAAATAAGCCAAAATAGAGCTAGAAAATATCAAGTCTACTGCTAAGTCTATCACTCATTCCATTGTGCCTCAATTGCAGCACTTGGGCCTGATTTTTAACAGTGTTGAGCATGCATCTCTCTCCTTAAAATCAAGGGGGCCCATACAGCACTCTGAGGCTACGTCTAGACTGCACGCCTTTTTCTACAGAGGCTTTGTCGACAGATACTTGTTTTGCAGCTTGCTTTGTTGACAATACTGATCGTAGTCTAGACGCTCTTTTTTCGACAGATAATGTCGACAAAGCCTCTGTCGAAAAAAGCGTCTATACTACGATCTGTATTGTTGACAAAGCAAGCTACTTTTTCGAAAGAGAGTCTAGATGCTCTCTTTCGAAAAAGCACAGTTTGCATACAATAGTGCCTTTTTTTGAAAGAGTACTTTCAAAAAAAGGTGTTATTCCTCGTAAAATGAGGTTTACCGCTGTCGACAAAACTGCCGCATCAACAGAACGTGGTGGTAGTATAGATGCAGGTATAGTTTTGTCGACAAATGCCAACTTTTGTTGACAAAACCCTGTAGTCTAAACACACCCTGAATCTATCGGTCTTCAAATTTTTTGTACAGAATATTTAACACTATTTTGAGATGTTATAGAAAAGCAAATCAGAAAGGGAGGGAAAGAGTATTAACCTTAATAGAAAAAGTCTTTGCTCAGAACTTTAATTTTGTTTTAACTTATTTAAAAAAACATGGCTTTGCAGAGTTGATAGAGCTGGGTACATGTGGCAAAAGGAATAATGGAAAGAATGTGCTTCAGTTCTCACCTGTCCTTCCTAAAATGCACTGGCAAATGTAATGAATGACATTTGACACAGTTTCAAAGGAATGTTTCTCTTCTCATATAAACCCAGGCTTTACTTAATGCTCCCTTTAATTCCAACATCCAAAAGGAGCCACTTAGCAGAGCAGGATCTTGGAGGGATTGAGACTGAAATATTGTAGCCAATACATGTGTTACTCCTTCTTTTGGTTTTCTAATAAAAAATGTTATTTACAATAAAATCATTTAAGGGTTTAATACTCAGTTCTACATGGTACTGCATGACCTTGATTCCAGTGAAGTCAATGAGGCTATGTCTGAAAATGGTGCAGAGCAATGCAACAAATAAGCTATTTCCCTTCTACTTCTCTTCTGTTTGGAATCCTTTTCTTTCCCCACCCTTCCCAATTCCAAATGTTCTGACTTGTTACTTTTTATCCTTTCCTTCTAGTTCTCATGTAGCATTCTGCACAAGGCTATACCCTCCACCAGTGAAGTGAAGGTCTTTAATGTCATTGCAGATCTTCTTACAATGCAGTCTAGCCGGTATTAACCATTGTTCTAGCACTATTTACTGGCTCAGTGAAACAGGATTATACTCTGTCTTCGAAGATTTCCCTTCCCAAAGTAATTGCTTCCCAAATGGGCCATTTAGTTCGGTGAAGATGTTTGGAAACTCTATGAGTATTGCTCTTTTAATTCACAATCCAATCAATGACACAGAAAATTAAGTAAGTCTTTTGGAATGAAGGGAAGTTTATGCATCAATTCTTTAGCACATTTGGTCCCTCTGCCGGTCTGTGTTTTTGTGCTTCCTTAAAGGAATTCATGAAAAGCTTTCAGAAATGTCAGTCAATGTTGTTCTCTTTAAGTCAGTTCAGCTGTGTTTTGCTAATTTTTATTTTAGCGATGGGGAGTCAATCTCTTAAACAACCTCCTTCCTGGACAATAAACCATTTGCACTTTTTAGCCTCACCTTGGCCATTGTAAATAAGGGTGTAGGTAGCACATATCACATTTTAAAATCTTTTTGGGCTCACAGATTTGATAGTTTTACAGCTCCTTATTAGCCCTTTTTATCTCCCAGAGGGTCCTGACTCGCTGAGAAGGCAAGTGATTTATTTAAAAAAAAAATGTAGATATGAAATCACTTCAAATATTATGCAGACACACTAGCTTTAATGCTGGTATCAACAGAAATTGAGAGTACTTAGTGTCATGAACTGTCTTCTCCTTAGTGTCCAATACTGGACTCATCACCTCTATCACATGTATGAGGTTTGATCCTGGATCTCACTTCTGCTAATGGTATGTGTGATTAATGTCAATGTGACTAAGATGACAATGAGGTCCTTGGATGCCACAGGTCAGATATTGGAGGTGCTATGTAACATTGTGTAAGTACGTGTTGGTACTGCCAAGCCTAAGTACTTTACAATCATGAGTCATGGAAAAATCATGAGATGTTTGTAAAATCAAACTTCTCTCCACAGTTGTGAGGGCAAGATCACTTTATTTTTAACTAATTATTCTCACAGTTTCACATGATTCCAGGAGCCTGGGGGTTTAACATAATAAAATATTGTGACACTTCAGACAAAATAATGAGAGTTGGCAACATTGATGCTGTGAGCACTGCTTAGATATGATTATACATTTATAAAGTGGGTGCAACTAACAAGCCATGACACTGGAGACTAGTAGAAGTTAAAATAAATCTTCTACTTATTCAGGTTTCTTGGCATGTAAGTTCTACCATTTTAGACACTCTGGCAGCAGAGTAAATGAGTGTAGGTAGTTCTAACAGAGAACATAAAGGAGTCTGAGTGTAAGACAATGTTTATACTACAAACGGGGGTGAGATGCTCCTGCTCGTGTACACAGTAACTCTCATCAAGTTAGTGCAAATATAAATAGTAGCTTAGACATGGCTGCATGGGCAGTAGTTTCAGAGGCATAGCTGAGCTGCATTGAGTACGAAACCACTAGTTTCATACAGGTTTGTACTTGGCACAGTTCAGCCTGGCCTCTGCTGCTGCTACCTATTCTATCACAGTTACATTAGTTATACTTACCCTAGCTTGATGAAAGTAATCACTAGCATGTGTGCACAAGCAAGGAAATCACATCGCTCATTCATTGGGTAGGCAAAGTGTAAGAGAGTCTAATTTACACATCTCTGAATTTGACCCGCTTACTTCAAGGCAGTGGCCCCCCCGTTGATTTCCAAAAGTTTTTGTTGGGAGCATCTGCCTTTGTCTCTGAATATGCCACACTGGCATAGTAAAACTAAGAATGTTTATGAAGATGATAAGTCTGCAAAGTTTACAACTTTCATTTTAAAAGCTGATAGAGAACATTTCTCCTTTAGTTCCCCGGGGAAAAATTTAGATGGAAAGAAAAACTAATAATGGTTCCTGTTGTTGCTAAAACCTTCTGAATTCTCTCTCCTTTCTTGTCTGACTTTTTCTCATTTCTAGGGATTTGGTGGTGGGGGGGGGGGGGGCGGCCCAAGCCATTCATGCTTCCCGGGAGCGTGGCACCGTCCCCGGGAGTGCGGTGCAGGTGCATGCATGGCCCCACCCTGGCCTGGTCTGGCAGCCCCGCGCGGCGTCCCTTACAATGGGGCACCCTGGGCGGTAGCCCTGTCAGCCCGTAGCTTAGGCCAGCTCTGGGAGGAGGGAAGGAGAAGAGTGGGAGGAAGAAAGAAATGAAATGAACAAAAATTATCCTGCCTTATTTTTGTAGTAATTAAAGTTATTTTTAGAGTCAGCCAATGTAGTAGTAAGGGAACTACATTGTGCTTTTAAGCTTGAGAACCCCGGTTGTTTGATTAGGTTTTGGATTAGTGTCCTCTAGAGGGGAATAAAAGTAATCAAAATTAGCAACACTGAAAACCTGGTGGATGTAAAAGGCTGTTCAGATTGATGGAGATTGCAAAGGGTTAAGCAAATGGTCCAGTGACTCCTTTGTTTTTAACTTCTCTCCTACTACCAGTGCTTGCAGGAAAAAAAACCCTCTTTTGTTAGACAGAAGAAGAGTCACTGTATGGCAATCCAATCTCAGAAAAAGAGAGCAGTATATTTGTAATGAAGAAGAAAACAAATAAAGAGGTCTGATGGGGAAAAAAACGGAGACAGAAATCTTATTTAAAAATATTAATAAAACATATTTAATAGTGTGGGTAGTCTTTAGCATCTGTTAAAATGTCCAATGCGAAGTTAAATTGCATTGGAAATAGCAGTGTGATAGTAAAAATCAACATCCAATTAAAATAATTGCACACAATAGCTGAAAAGCCTGAACAGGAGAAACTGACTCCAGTAATTTGGGCTGGCAAAGTGTCTGAGAAGTTTGTCCAATATACCTAGCAGACGGACACTTTAGGCACATGATGGCATAAATTATATTTCTGGATGAACAGGAATAGAGAGAACTGCCTATCAGAATATTCTTACTGAAGAGGTCATGAGAAAAGCATCTGATCAGGTGGTCATCTGCATTTCTCACAGAGAACAATTGGCTTCCGACAAGTATGGTAAGTAATAAAATATTTCCACTGATGATTTGCAGCTGGTATTGAGGGGCACCTTGCACCATTTGCCAGGCATAGAATGTGCAAGCATGCTCTCACCAAAGCAGTATGTGGAGAAAGTTAGTGTTTTGTTAGTTCCACCACTAAGGGTCATTTTTTGATTCTCAGGAAAAGCTAAGGGTCAGATTCTGATGGCCTTAGTCAGACTGACTGACTGACACCTTGCACCACAAGTGATTTCGCTAACTTCAGTGAGACTGAGGACCAAGGTACTAATCAGCATGTGTAAAACCATTGGAATCTGAACCTTAAAAAAAAATCTAGGGAAGTTACATGGAGAGAAGACAACTGGAATTTTTACAGCTCCCTGCTCAACTATTACATGGATATTTGATCTTTTAACCAGTATTTTGTATACAAATGAGAGAGAGAGAGAGAGAGAGAGATCTATTCAGATATATAGGAATTCATAGATTTATATAAGGCCAATAAAGTGAGCCAAGCGAGAAGCAGAATATTACCATCACAACATAGTTATGAACTGTGGACCTGATTCTGCTCCTAATAAAATGGAATTACTCCCACTGATTGAGTGGGAGCAGAATTTGGCATGTATACAAGTTGAAGAGGAAACATTCTAGATTAAATTAAGATTTAGAAGAGGTTTAAATAGTTTAATCTAGGTACTGCTTTCATCCCTCACTTGGCTGACATAGAAACATTAGGTTTTCCATATAAAATTAACAATAATAGTCTGGAGTTCTTGTTATGGTACATGATCAGACAGGAAATCTGGGAGTCCAGCCCCCTTCCTGATCTGAGTCGCTCACCAGAAGGGAAGCTTGGGAATGTCAGGAAGTCAGTTTTAAAAGTCTTGGGTTTCTCCATAAAGCAGGAACCATTTCCTCTGAGTATCTTATTTATTACTGCAACAGTTCTCAGAAAGGGATAAATCCAGAGCACGCCAGGGACTACAGATGGAATGAGCCGAGCATCTCCTTCTGATGGTTCTCCCCTTGGAGATGGAAGTTCTGGTTCCAGGTTGCAAACCAAATTGTAATTGATCCTCCAGACCAGCATTCCGTTTCATTGCTAGTTTTCTGTTTCTTAAAATGTGTTTTTCTTTAGCGGAGTCTCAACTTCCTGTTTGGTTATATACTCACTGCCAGACCTACTAGTGCTTTCTTCTGAGACAAAACACTGTAGACTAGTTTTTAAGCCTGTATAAATTGGTGGCATTCCAATGATTTAAATGGCTGAGTTACATCAGGTGAGGATCTGGCCTGTGCATCTATATTTGTTCATCTGTTCTTTGGATGCTCCTGCTGTTTTATACAAGAACATAGATTTGCTTAATGACACATGGCAACCTTTTTCATATTCATTGGTGCCACCTACATCTGGATTCTAAAGAAAATTAATTAAACAGGTCTGGTTGCCCCTAGTGGATTAATTTATATCTTGCTTTTATTGGAGCACATAGTTCTATCAGACCTGTGAGGATGCTCTAGATGCTTTGTGGCATGTGTATGTGAGCAGCACAACCCCATTGATCCCTTTAGCCTGGGTTCACTGAGTACATTCATGGAATTTCACACCCTTGACTTTGGATGGCTCTTTTAGATTATGTTTAAATGACAAATTTCTTCTGCTGCACATTAAATATCCCGTATCCTTCTTGCACACTTGGCCAGTACTATGTGTTGATAATCTGTTTACTTTCTGTTGCTGTGGTGCTGCAAGCACATAATGTATTCAGCATTTTGGGAACCTTGTGGAGGAAAGGAGATGTATAAAGGAATGAGTGTAAATAAAATGTAGAAAGTAAAGCAGTTTCCTTTTTTCCTTCCACAGGATATACATCTTAAATGTCCCTCATTTTGAGGGATGCCATTAGTTTATTCCTAAATTTCCTATGCTCCCTAGTAAACACCCTCTCTTCGATAGTTGGGAATAACGTATTTCAGAAATAAGGAATCCTTTACATTCCAGGACTGAAGACCACAGCAATTAAAATCTTCTGCACAGAGAGCTTTTGTGTCCTTCAGTCTGTCATATCTTTCATCCCATATTTTAGCTCTGACAGGATGTGAGGAATGATAAAAGTACAGAAATACTATTCTCCTAGGCCAACCTGTTGGTCCACAAAGGTAGCAATGCCATGGTTTCTGTCATGTTGATAGTGAATTCTCTTACAGGCTTAGTAACGTATAATTTCAACACAGAGCTGCGCAGGCATGAGAACTAGGGGTGGAAGGGTGCTATCCGCACCCCAAGGTTTTAGCTGGGGCTGTTCTGCTGGCCCTGCACTTGAGGTCCCAGTGTCCCCCACCCCATGCCCAAGGTTCCAGCAGACAGCCTTGGGGCTCTGCTCAAGGCCTGTGCCTGTTCCTAGCTCAGAGGGTTTGGTGAGTGGATAGGGGTAGGGGCTATCTTCTCATGCCACTGTGTAGCTAAAAAGATGTGCAGTTTGCTTGTTAGTTTGCCAGGGTATGTCTACACTACCCTCCTAATTCGAACTAGGAGGGTAATGTAGGCATACTGCACTTGCAAATGAAGCCCGGGATTTGAATTTCCCAGGCTTCATTTGCATGAAGCCAGCCGGCGCCATTTTTAAATGCCGGCAGTTCGAACCCCGTGCCGCGCGGCTGCACGCGGCACGGAGTAGCTAGTTCGGATTAGGCTTCCTAATCCGAACTAGCTGTACTCCTCATGGAAGCCTAATCCGAACTAGCTACTCTGTGCCGCGTGCAGCTGCGCGGCACGGGGTTCGAACTGCCGGCATTTAAAAATGGCGCCGGCCGGCTTCATGCAAATGAAGCCTGGGAAATTCAAATCCCGGGCTTCATTTGCAAGTGCGGTATGCCTACATTGCCCTCCTAGTTCGAATTAGGAGGGTAGTGTAGACATACCCCCACAGAGAAAGCATAGCCAGGTGGACAAAGTAGCTTAACAAGCTATTAAATTGCCTATTCATACAAAAACTGTCAATGGCAAGTACCGGAGGATGTCATAATAGATATCACAGGCAGGAGAACAAATTCCAGAGCTTGATATCTTCCAGACTTCTACCATGATCCTTACCCTAAAAGATAAAACATAACTTTCAGGTATCCCATCGCCATGCCTCTGGTCACCAAGTGATTATATTCTCTCTGGTATGGAACTTAATCTTCCCTGATATATGTCTCAACCTCTCTCCCACCATTTAACCAAAAACACCACCATGGGCTGAATACTAACCTTATTGATTTTTCTCCTGTAAACAGTGCCACTGAAACCAAGTGCATTAGGATCCTATCTGACTATGCAGGGAAAAACTAAATCTGATTTTACAACAAAATACTGTCAAATGTACAGAGTTAATCCCTCTGAGCACAAAATGCTAGTTTCTTTTGAGTATAGTAATCTTACAGATAACATCTAATAGCATATGCTTTTTAAATGGATGGTTTCCCTGTAAGTGCAATGACCTTATGAGGACTTCAGAAACATTGAAGCCTTTTACATACTATTCTATATCATCTTTTAATGCTTGTAAGATGAGAAGTGAATGGTGTCTGGCAGCATTTGCCACGTCCAACTAAATCTGAAAGCCCTTGTGTTTGTTCTTGCTCAATAGCCACTGTAAGAAGATCTCTCTAAACAAGACTGGGCAATTCTAAAAGATTAAGAAATCTTAATCTACCAGACCGTGGAGCCTAATATTCTTCCTTTTTGTAGTCTCCTGTTTCATACAGTTTTTATGAAATTCAGCTTACTATGCTGTTGCAGTACAAAAGTATAAAGAAAATATTTTGAACAGCCCTTTAGGTAGATTGCATGATATAATTTACTGTAGCTTGATGGGAAAGACCTCTCTTATACGAGTTTTATCATCACTATTACTATTATAAATATGTACATGATATGAAGATTACTCGTGTTTGTAATGAGTGTGATGAAAGACCTGTTTGTGCTTCTACTATAAAATGCACTGATGCAAGTTTGAAAACTAATTACTTTTATGAGACAGAAGTCTGAAAATATAAAGCAATCTAAAAACCTAAGATCATATTTCTTCCTTCATATGGAAATATTTTTCAATAACAGCCTTAAATTAACTGTTTTCATTCTGGTGTGTGTGTCTGTCCCTTCAGAGTAATGTTTTACTTCAGTGGAGCTCTTCCCCAAAAAAGGGGCCCTCCTATGCAAATCTAATTGCAAAATTGGGGCCCACATTTGAGAGTTCAGTCATACTGACATACCAGTTAACTTTTAGATTTTTGAAGGTTTAGCATTTGTTTTAAGTAAAAATATGTTCTCTAGTTCTCAGTATAAATAGCAACAATACTCATCCTCACAGGGTTTCATTTTTGGTTGAATGTATTCCTGGAGATTTCATCACATGATATAATCATTAATTAAAGATGAATCTTTAATTACCGGAAACTCCAAGCCAATCCAAGAGGTCTGGCAATCCTACCACCCTGATCTTGGTCTTACATGAATAGGTTTTGCTGTAAATGAAGTATATAGGTCTGCATGCCCATCCCTAGCCTTTAACCTATGAGAAAGGCTATGTCTCTTGGCTGTCATTCACCTAGAACAGCAGTCTGAAAAAGGGGAAAGTTAGCTGTTCCTAGCACTCAAACCCCCAGGGCAGGGCCATGAATATTCTAGGAGCCTAGGCCCTCAGCAGAGAAGGGGATCAAACAGAAGTTCTAGCCTTCAGGCTAAGGATAGAGCCCTATGGTGGAGACATGGAAGGAACCACCTAACCCTCTAGAAAAGAAATAGGAGGAGGGAATGACAAAAGGACTAGATTTCAAGGAGAGTGCAAGGAGAATGGAACAGAGGCTTTGAGATAAGCAATGAAGAAGCAATCTGAGATGTTGGCGAGATAATTGTTTTAAGAATATGGGAGACTACCACGATCTGCACTGTTCGGGGAAAGGGACCAAATGACAGTAAGAGGCTAAGGAGAAAGGTAGGATCTTTCTGCTTCAACAGACAGATCGCTCAGGGAGAAAAGCAGTCGAGACAGCTCATAGTCAGAGAGAAATGTGGAAGACAGAGAGAGATGGGATATGTCATATCACAATATTGAAGGAGAAGATCGACAAGACAGAGAAGAGTTGGGGCCAGCACAGAAGCTCAGCAGGTGGCTAAGAAGGTGTCAAAGGTGACACTTTGATCTTGTGTGTAACTTTAGCGCCTCCTTTTTCGTTTCACAGATTCAATTATTTCAAGTCTTTGTTTTATACTTTGCTTGGATTCCATGTACACATTCAACTCCAGCACTGACGTAATGAATAAAAAAGGACTTACTTTTGACTAACAGCACACATGGTTGTTCACACAACGTATGTCAAAGCAAGTCAGAACTCTATGAATTAAAAGACACGGTTGCACTATTTTCTTTTAACACTCAATTAAAGGCAGGTGTCTGGCTCCTCATCAGTACTAGGTGGTCTGTTCCTTCCTGGCTGTTTTTCTTTGCTTGGTGAGGCTGCAATTTCTTTCTTCACTTCTGATATCCATTAAAAAAAACCCAGCCCACAATCCGTGTCTTAATATCCTCCCTGGTTACATGTGAAAAGTTTCCAAGTGAAAGTCGTTTTTCTTCCTGCTTCCTCCTAGGTGCACACCTCATTGCAGATTCATAGCAGTGGTTATAGATTGCAAAATAAACTAAATAACAGATGTAAAAGCACAGACAGCAAGCCTGCCGAATTTCCACTGATGGATTCTGAGGACATCATTAACCGTAAGGACTGCTTAATGTCAGTGGAACACTGAAATGGAATATTTGATACAGAAATGCCTGTCCTGGTTTGTTTTGTAAGATTAGGAATGTAACCCTCTGCCACCTCTGCACACAAACTGAGAGGGACTTGTATGTAGCTGTTTCAGAATTTAAGTGCCCTAAACTCTGATTAGTGGTAGAAATGTAGCCGTGTTAGTCTGGTGCAGCTGAAACAAAAAACAGGACTGTGTAGCACTTTAAAAACTAACAAGATGGTTTAATAGGTGATGAGCTTTCGTGGGCCAGACCCACTTCCTCAGATCAAATAGTGGAAGAAAATTGTCACAACCATATATACCAAAGGATACAATTTAAAAAAATGAACACATATGAAAAGGACAAATCAAATTTCAGAACAGAAGGGGGATGGAGGAGGGGGAAAAGGGGGAGATAAATGTCTGTGAGCTAATGCTATTAGAGGTGATAACTGGGGAAGCTATCTTTGTAATGGGTAAGATAATTAGTGTCTTTATTCAAATTTGAGTGTAAAATATCAAATTTAAGCATGAATGACAGTTCAGAGGATTCTCTTTGAAGTGAAGTCTTAAAAGGTCTTTGAAGCAGGATGCAGGTAATTAAGTCATTGAGACAATGTCCTTTCTGGTTGAAATGGCAAGAAACTGTTTTTTCTTTGTGATCCTGTCTGATATCTGTTTTGTGGGCATTGATCCTTTGGCGAAGTGTCTGAGACGTTTGTCCAATGTACATAGCGGACGGACACTTTCAGCACATGATTGCATAAATTATATTTCTGGATGCGCAGGAATATGTGTTCTTGATCTTATAACTCACTTGGTTGGGTCCTATAATGGTATCAGCAGAGTGAATATGTGGACAAAGCTGGCAACGGGGTTTGTTGCAAGGGAAGGTACCAGGGTTGGTATTAGTGTGGTATGTCCTGTGGTTGTTGGTAAGAATCATCTTGAGGTTAGGTGGTTGTCTATAGGAGACTATGCCTTGTCTCCCAGAGCCTCTCGGAGTTTAGTATCCTGTTCCAGTATAGGCTGTAGTTTATTGATAATGTGTTGGACGGGTTTAAGTTGGGGGCTGTAGGTGATGACAAGTGGTGTTCTATTGTTGGTTTTCTTGGGTCTGTCTTGAAGTAGTTGGTTTCTAGGTATTCGTCTGGCTCTTTCAATTTGCTTTTTTATTTCTCTGGGTGGGTAGTTGAGGTTTATAAATGCTTGGTAGAGATCCTGAAGTTTCTAGTCTCTGTCAGTGGGATTAGAGCATATGTGGTTGTATCGAAGGGCTCGGCTATAGATGATGGATCGTATGGTGTGTTCTGGATGGGAGCTGGAAGCATGTAAGTAACTGTATGAGTCAGCGGGTTTTCTGTAGAGAGTGGTGTCTAATTTTCCATTGCTGATTTGTACTGTCATGTCCAGGAAATGTATCTCTCGTGTAGAATGGTCCAGGCTGAGATTGATTGTGGGGTGTAGGTTGTTAAAATCTCTGTGAAATGTCTCCAGTGTTTCTTGGCCATGTGTCCAGATCATAAAGATGTCATCGATGTAGCGTAAGTAGAGAAGGGGTAAAAGAGGACGGGAGTTGAGGTTGAAGCTCTGTAAATATGGACTTCGAATTCAGAGCAGTTCAGCTGTGGATGAAGAAATACTGAAAAGAATGGCCAGATATTCAATTCAAGCATTGCATTCCATCTAAGGATATTAAATACCAGTTAATTTACTACTCGTGTAGTCAATGGAAATTTTCACATTCCTCTACACAGAACTCCACATGCAGCCCAGACCAGTCAGTAGAACTCCAGGCTCTATGAGGGCACTTACCCTTTGAAATGCACAAGAGACCCCAGGGACTTCCTTCTGGCCCCGGGCAACACAGAGTGTGGAAGCTTTGAAATGTACAAGTCCAGCGGGCACTCTTGTGCATTTCAAAGTGGCAGTGCCCGCATGGAGCTTGGGGTCAGTGGGGGACTGTGATCCCGGGCTCCATATGGCAATGCCATTTTGAAATGCTGTGTGGAGCTAGGATCAGTTCAGGACTTCCCAGCTGAGTTCAGGTTCCGTGGAAATGCTGTATGGAGCCTGGGGTCAGCTAGGGAGTCCCAGGCTCCAGGTGCTGCCACTTTGAAATGCAGTGGTGGTATTTCAAAGTGGCAACACCGCACAGATCCCTTACCAGGCTCTGTGCGACACTGCAGTTTTGAAGTACTCTCTCTCCCCCTCTCCCCCCACCTTTGCTGCCTCTATCTGGTAGAGGCAGCATTTGCTTATCGGATAGTCAACTAGTCAGCTAGTTCTTAACATCCTTAATTCCATCCCTTTGGGGGAAAGGGGAGGAAAATGGGAGCTTATTCTGATCCTCCTCAAACTTGTCTTACAACAGCAGAATCCACTGACTGAGTTTTATAGCATGAGTGGGATAAGAATCAGCTTCAACATGTTGGCCTCATACTTTGTTAGGCCACCTGTGTGAAACTGTATAATGACATTTCAGTGTCAGAGTGACAGTATAAAAGTTTTCCAGTGACAACTTAACAACAGAAATACTTGAAGCATCTGAGTAACAAAATTGGCTGTTATGTTTGGCCCACAAAATATGGCTGCTGCCCAGTGTTCCCTCTAAGCTGTGTGGCAGCACAGCTTCACAGGTGATTAATCAATCCCACCCAATCAGAGGCTCAGGGTTCCATGCACTGATGCTGACTGACTGGGAGGGTCTGATTAATCACCTGTGAAGCTGTGCTGACACATCTTAGAGGGAACCCTGCTGCTGCCTATGAAAGCAACTTCACCAACCACCCATTTGAGCAAACAAAAGTAGCTTTCCCTATTATCCATTTTATGTACACAATTACTTATATTTTGCAGCCAAATTTTGGCTCCTATTTGTGAAATATTAGCATTGTATGGCCTCATTTTGTTACATGGGTTTAAGAACACGCCTGCAAAGCATACTGAACAGGGCATTCATAGTCTGAACCAGAAAACAGCTGATAAATACCACTGATTGCAAACACTGTATTCAAGAACTGATTTTTAAGAACAGAAAACTATTAGGAGTCCATTAAAGAAGGAATTTTTCAGTGAAATTCACATCCTGATCACATTTATCTCTGTAAATTAGTTTGTATCACTCTCTGTTCTCACACCTAGCGATACCATGGGAATTTGCTGGATTTTGTGTATGCCACGCACAAGACCTGGATTGTTACATTTTAGTGATGTGAATGAGAAGTAGCTGCACTGAAGTTAATGGAGTATAAAGTGACCTGGGTGAGCAGAGTAAGAATGAGGTTCATAAAAAGGGAAACAGTGTGCAATCAACAAATGAGATGATTTAAAGTTTTTAGGGTTTTTTAAACAGTGTCTCTTTTATAGTTAATTTCTGCACTAGCTTATACCTACAGCCAACTTCATGTTCATGGGGAAGGGGTGACCTGGGATGAAACATTGTTCTGTCCCAGACTTCCTGTGTGACCTTTAGCAAGTCATGTAGCTTCTTTGTACCTCAGTTCCCCTGTAAAACTGGCACGCTAGCACTTCCCTATGTTACTGGGGTTATTTGAGGATAAATACATTAAAGATGGCAGGGGACTCAGGGTATGTCTACACTACCCCACTAGTTCGAACTAGCGGGGTAGTGTAGACATACCCACAGATACTAGAGTCAGCTACAAGTACTTTAAGTAGAGAGAGGATTCTTAAGGACAGAACTTGTTCCCTAGGGAAATTTTCAAAACGTACAAGTGACAGGTAAGGACTTAACTCTAATTGAAAGTTACTGGGAGTGAGACACTTTGCTGCTATTTGTGCCTTGGAAAATCCCTTCACCTTCCCCAATGAAAGATCTTCTAAGAATCAGTTGGCCTTTATCCTTGAAGGATGGCAGTAAGTCCATGAGTCTTTCTGCAGTTTTGATTGCAAATAAAATTGCCACATTCCTCAGCACTTTCAGTACTGGTTTTCATGGCACTGTCTGGCAACCTTCAAGCTACAGCAGGTTTAGGACAGCTGGTGAGCCAAGTTTATTTTGGGTTTCACAACTTTGTGCCTATGCTGAATTCCAATTGAATGACCTTATGTCTCTTAAGTCATTATGTAGCATCAGTATGGGATGACCATGTATCAGCACATCCTAATTCAGTGTCAACATGGAAGATACAAATGTTGCAATATAACTTTTTTTTTGCCCTTTAAAATAAATTCAAAAAGGAATTTGTCTTAAATGAATTTTGCCTTAATTTCTTCTACCTACAACATACATGTGCAGAAAAAGCAGGCTTCTGGGACAACCTCGCTCCTGAATTCTAGCACTGCAGTCCTATACGTCTCATTTGTCTGAAATATCTCTAACAAGCTAAAAACTCTCTCTTTTCTTGACACTTTTTAGAACAGTGCTCACCTATGTTTTTCACAAGGCAAATTCCAATCATATGAATCTTTGATTTTTCTAGATATTATTGAGCTCTTAACAGTTCAGAGCAATATATTTCCCCAAAGAAAGAATTAATGATTTTTTGTGCATCTGTGATACAAGCATGAAAAAAAATTGTTGTATTTCCAACACAGACAACAGTAATGAAACTGCTTATGATATCATCTCATGAGCTGGGACAACTGTGACTTTCTTCAGTGTTCCACCTTACAGTAGTGCTGCTGGCTGAGATATTGTGGTAATTTCGGAAGCAGATCCGCTCTAGGCCCACTGGAAATGTTTTTAATGACTTTACCCATTAAGTAAATATTGAAATTCCATGGGTTTAGCAGTAAGATTCTGGCAAGTAAAGAGCTATTGGCAGTTAACAGAACCCTAGCTGATCCAAAGAAATAGGAGAAGGGTGAGGTTTTTTCAAGGGTCTGGCAATGGAAGATTTGTGGGGAAAAAAATCATGTGCAGCAGAGATGGAGTGAGCTGTTCCAGTTCAAAATTCTACACCCATACAGGAGTTCACTGAAGGACACAGAGAGACAACATGCCCAACCAGTAAAATGGTACACAGAAACATGGCATCTTCAGAACCACTCCCACTACCCAATCAGCAATACTGAAAACAAGATATAAGAGCTTCTGAGAGCGCTCTTGTGGATTTCCTTTTCCACTTCCCCTTCTTCCTTTAGATTTCCTACAATAGGTTAGATGGTCAGACCCTTGTCTATCACTCCCATGATTCCTGATGCCTGAATTGACTCTTATTGAAGCAGGGTTTCAATGACAAGATAGATGTTGGAGATGGAGAGCATTAATCTTGTTTTCTGTCTTTATCTTTTATCTTTATCTGTCTATATATCCTCATATTATCTCTCTTGTTCTTACTTCTCATCTTCCCCAGGTGTCTGTCTTTTCTGGCTTTCTGCTCTAATCTCTTCTCCCTCCTGTCATTCCAACAAGTTACTTTTTTCCTTACTGTTAACCTTTCTGTTATGTATGTCCCCCTCTGTTTTTCTCCTTGTCCCCTCACCTAACCTACCCCCACTCTCCACATTTGTCCTTCAGTGTGGCTTTATTGTATGTCCCTATCTCTGTTGCCCTCCTTCTTCCTTTACTTTCCCTCTCCTTTGCCTTCTCTCTTTCTCTGGCCTTTCCCACTTAATATGATGCACCTCCACTGCTAGTCTGCTTTGCAGTGGGAGGAGGTCTGTATGGAGGTCTGCTTCCTGTACTGGCTAACATATGTAGCAGACAAAACCCCACTAAACAGTTCTGCCATACTTAGGAAGGGAGTTGGCTACTCCCATATAGCAGGCAGGAATATGAAGAACTGTTCTGTTTTTCTCACAAGAGGTCCTGAAGCACTACTCTGGCCCATATCAGTTCCGTTACAGATATTTACCAACACTCAGCTAAAGTTAAAATGAAGAAGACTTATAATACATAGCAGCATCAACCACAATAGCATCACCTCTTCTGTCACATCTCATCTTTCTTTTCTAATTGCCTGAGTTGAAGCATTGAGGGAAGTAGAACTCAAAAGCAGTGAACTTATCCTAGCAAGAGCAAGCGTGTCTTAGCTGTTTATGTCACAAGGTTGCAGTTTAGCTCACATACTCAGCATCTGAGTCAGGGAGGGAAAAGTTCAAAGGAGGACAGTTTCTACAATCAGAAACATATTTTGGACCCGAGGACTAGAAGAATTAAAAATAGAGACATCTGGGCCCAATTATAGACCAAAAGGAAAGGGGGACAGAAACCAGAACAATTTGGGAAATTAGGAACAGTTGATTATCTGATACTTTTCAATGGCCACTCCTGCTTTCTTTACAAAGATGGCCTAAACAATTTTTAACTATGTCACAAAGGACCCAAAATACATAGGGGAGTGGGAACTTTGAATGTGCACTTGCCAAGATTTCTCCCAATGTTCCCCCAGGGATAGATGCCCTCTTTTCTGCAGAAATAGTAGGCATTTGACCTGCAAAGCCTGCAGAGTCCCAATCTGCAAGAGGCCAGTGAATAGAATGATTAGGGAAGACCTCAAATTCACTGCACAACAATTGTTATACAGGGTAGAGAATAACTCAGATACAGGGAAGTTCTGTAATCCTAAGGCATTGTCATGGAAGATACAAAGGTTACATCTACACTAGTGAGTGTGTATGTGCCCATACATATACTTCTGCCATAGCCTTTCTATTGTCTACCTCTAATCCCCAGAAGCACATGTCTGAAGGGGAACAGAAGGCAAGTGAGGTAGCGTGCCTGAAAGGCATAGATAAATACATACCTCAGACTGAGGCATTGACCCCTACCTCTGCTTGTGTACACAGGGCATGTAACAGGCTTCCAATCCCCAGATCCATAATTCAGTGAACCTTTCCTGTATGCTTTTATCCAATCTGTAAATATTGCTGTCCCCTCCCCCTTGTCTTGGGGTGGGGGGGGAGGTTAGGTGCAGGAGCAGTTGAGTTTGGGAACAGGAAATATATGGCAGTCCCAGGACTGTCACAGCAGTCCTTTCTCCTTTGTGCAAGGGGACTGTTGGCCCATTACTAAAACTCAGTGGTTTTTTTTTGGTTGGCTAGTCCCCAGAACCAAAAAGAAAAGGGAAATCAGGACCTTAAGGGTGTGTCTACACAGCACCCTAAATTCGAAATTAAGATATGCAATTTGCATTACGCAAATTGTGTATCTTATTTTGATTGAATTTCAAAACAGATTATTTTGAAATTTGGCGTATCTACACAGCACCAAATTTTTAAATAATGTGCTATTTTGAGCCATTCCTTATCCCTTGTGCAATGAGGTTTACCAGGATGGTGAAATAGCACGCCCATTATTTCCAAAAAGATTTCAAAATAAGAGGAGGCTTGTATAGATGCAGGGTAGCTATTTCAGGATACCTTTGGTATCCCAAAATAGCTGTGCAGTGTAGACGTACCCTAGGATTGATTGTCCCCAAGAGCAATGGGGAGAAGCCAATTCTCCAGGTTAGTCTGATTGACAGGGTGGGCAGACTAATAAGGGAATCAGGGGGCCGGGGTGGGGGGATCCTGCCCTCTGTGTGACTGGATTTGTCTAGGTCTGAATCACTATGAAACTAGTCAACATTTGGTGGAGGTGAGGAGAAAGGGTCTTTTAATCCAGTTTGGTGGCAGATGCCTTTGCTGTTACTTTCATTCATTTACAGAACAAGGAAACACCATTAAAAGGTACTTATCTCCCATTTTCTGTGCTGTGACTACTGCAGCCTTCAAAACTACCAACAATCCACTTTCTCCATCTCTCTGCTGTGTTTTTAAAAATGTTTATATTTATAGGGACTTGGATGAGAGGAAGTGAGTATGGGAGGGACTGTGGCACCAGAGGAATACACAAATCAATGCTGAGTTCTGTGAATTGTTGGCCCTGGTCCTCAACTTGAAAACATATAATGTTCATCATATTGAAGAAGGAGGGTCCATGAGCAAGTCCAGGAAATGATAACAAAACATTCAAAAGGAACTGTAAATCAAAAGACAACAGGCTGTGAATCCATCTCCTTTTCCCTTCATTATTCCCCTGATGAGGAGGAATTAATGGGGCACATTTCATACACATGGTTTGAAGGCCAGATAATTGCTGGGGTTCAGGGGCTGACTCAGGCTTACTGTTCCCCTCCTGCAAACTCAAAGTGGACAATCTTTGAAGAATTTGGGCTGTTTGTCATGCCGGGAGTCCTGCATACTCCTCCCCATCACTCGCTGGGGTAGCACTGTGGGCAGCCACTGGAGGAGCAGCAGGTTGTACTGGTTCCCAGATAGATGGCCACGGCAGCAAGTGGGCCCTGAAGTCATTTGGCCACCAGTTCTGTGAGTGGCTCTACTAGGGCATACCGGTACTCAGAGTCATCCTCCATCTGCTTCTGCTAGAGCATTGCTCTTGCCATCCCAGAGGAATGGATTCTCTCTTGGGAGCTAAAGATCCTGCCAGTTCAAATGAAAGAGTAATATTACATTTTTTTTTGTAAGAAGAAAAACATCCCTCACTTAATATAACGTTGCTATAGAAGGCCACAATATTGACACTTTTCCACATTTTAGACATGCAAGATTACTCTAGGGTCTCAGACAACTTTTGCAGCACCCAAGGAAGATGCAGAGGCCAATAATAGTAAAATATATAATTTTTTTTTTAAATGGAAAGGTTTACTGTGTCTTGAGGGACTCAATTTATTTCAGTGGCTGTTACCAGTTTTCAATGTCTTACTTCAAGACTTGCCATCATTTGGGTATGTCTATACTACATCCCTCTTTCGAAAGAGGGATGTAAATTAGATATATCGAAATTGCAAATGAAGCTGGGATTGAATTTCCCGTGCTTCATTTGCATAATCACATCATGGTGTTTTTTTGAAAAACGCTATTTTGAAAGTGAAACCATGGTCTAGACACGGTTCTTTCAAAAAGAAAACCCTTTTCGATCTAGACGTAGTTCTTTTTGAAAAGAAAACCCTCCACAGGATCTTTCGAAAAAGAGGCAGTGGTGATGAATATATATGCAGGTACCCAGTTTATATCTGTCTCCAGCACAACATTTGTGGACACTTGGGGGCAGGTATGAGAAACATGCACAAACACACACATGGTCAACTCCCTGAGTCTGCATGCATGTATAGACATAGCCAAAGCATGTCTCTCCTTTGCCATAAAAGCAGCAAGTTCCACCTGGTGAAGTTTCCCAGACTGGAAACCACTTTTTAAAACCATTGTGCCTCTGCCAATATCAGAATCCAGCACCGCTTTCTGTGAACAATCACTTTTCTTTCACAGAGAAGTTTACCCATATCAAGAATGCCTCCAGAGAACACCAGGAACAAGAAACCCAAACTCAGGAACAACAAAATCTTCCATCCAAGAATTCTGCTCCCTGAAACTGCCACTGACCAACACCTGTGACTCTGGCCTTTGCCCCTTTTTAAATAATAAAAAGAAAAAAAATCTGGAATCTTGTAGCATACTGAGAGGGTTCTTCTGTAAGCCTATCCTGTTAGCAAATATTGGAGCCAAACCAAGATTGTGGAAGTCATTAGATAAAGAGATAAGAATGATTATTAATACGAGCAAGTTCAGTAGTAAATGAAAATCTCGTCATCACTTCAACCTTGCTTTCCATCAATAGCTCTTGTTACTCACAAAAACAACACTACCAATTTTACACTAATCTAATCAAGCTAATTATTACTCAAACTAACTGTAAAGGAAGGAAAAGGGAAAGATGCTATTTTGACTTTAAGTCCCTGGGGCCACTCGGCTATTATGTAGTATGAAAGATATCCTAAAAGAATCAAGATTTTTTTTATCATTTCAAGGGGACAATGTACCTTTAATTATATACACCAAACTGGTAAGGCTAACATTTACAAAAGAAGCTGTTGATTTGGGGTGCCTCATACATTGGATTCCTAAGTTTGAGATGCCAGGAATCTGATAGTAAGAATATGAGCCACTATTACTGCTTTAGTCCAAGCTGCAAGTGCTCATCTTCTCTAAAACCTATGGGTATATCTACACACAAGTTTTATTTCGGGAGAAGGATACAGATAGCACTGTGCATTTGCATACTTCCTCCATTTTTTTCCAGAAGATGCTCTTCCAGTATTTACCTATGGGTATGTCTACACGTGGCCAAATTTCAAAATAAACCCCTATTTCGAAAGACCCCTTATTCCTCCTACAATGAGGTTTACAGAGATCTTTCGAAACAGGGGTTTATTTCAAAATTCGACCGCGTGTAGACATACCCATAGGTAAATATTGGAAGAGCATCTTCTGAAAAAAAAATGGAGGAAGTATGCAAATGCGCAGCGCTATTTGCATCCTTCTCCCAAAATAAAAATTGTATGTAGACATACTGTAGACCTGAGCATCTGCAGTTGGACATCCAAAATTAGAGGCAAATTTTGGAAATTTGAACTTTGTTTCCATAATTATATTGTATTACCTGTCATGTTTTAGAGAAACTTTTCTGAAAGAAGAGTGATTAATTGACTGGAGTCTTCAGTTATTGCAATTTCTTCACTTTTACTCTTTACCACTTTCTATTTGCTGAGTTCATTTGGTAGTTCCATATTTTCCCATGATAAATACCTGAATAATGCTAATTGTTAGAACTGTACTTTTAAGTGCAGAAAACATTGTTCAGAGAATATATTCCTTTACTGAATATTTCCCCAAAACTTACATCTGTTGTATGTTATCTCAGATTTCTGAAGAAGGTGGGAATTATTACTTTCCTTATGTCTCAGATGTTCTCTAATTGCTTCAAAGAATATATTAAAACATAATATGTGTGGGAAATGTCACCTTTCTCCCCATTTCTTTTCTTTTCAAATTATTTAGTTTGCTTTTCTGATTGTCCTATACTCACACCTCTCTTTTTTATAATGGGGAGAGATGATTCAGTTTTGTTCAAGCTACCTCTCTTCAGGAAACTTATGATCTAGGGGCAGCTGTGAAAGATTCTAACTTTTTACATTCGAGAGATGTTCGAATGTACATTATTACTAGAACTGGTCAGAAAAGAATATTTTCCATGATTAAATAATTTGAAAGGAACAAAATTATCTTCTCATCAAAGCAAACAAAATATAAAAAAACCAAGGACAATCTTGAAAGGACAATCTGCAAAAACAGGCCAGAATTTGTAAACAACAAAACCAAACACACCACAATTTTTTCCACCAGCTCTGAGGCTTTATTTCCTTATCTGTTCATGTAGCTATTTCACAATGACTGTATTTTCTAAACTATAATGACTGAATGTGGAAAGAGACTACTAAGGTTACACAAGCTGTTACATTTATTGTATATTTGGAGAGCTAATTTTAAAAGAACTAAAGAAAATATTAAAATAAAGTTTCCCTTTAATTGACTGTAACTGCCAAAATTAGATTGGATCAGTAAAATTTTAAATTCTGAACTGATTGCATAATGGACTGATAGCTATGTCTATATCTGTTGCTGAAAATGTAATACTGCATTCATCTGCTTTTCAGAATTATGAAAACATATACAATAGAGAAAGATTGATTAACTATATAGGCCTGAGCCTTAGGATATTATTTTAAAATATGATACAGTACAAAAGTACATTAACTTGTTCACTATTGCTAAATGTACAGTACCAGTTATGTTCAGATGCATGACTAAAAGTACTAATATCATTTTAATTTTAATTGATCAAAAAATGAGGTATATAGGATCTTTTGAAATGAGGCATTTCTGTCAAACGATCCCCGTCTTGACCACGTTTTTTTCCGAAAAGCGGCTTGTCGAGAAAAAAAAAAGCCCCGACTGCCATTATGTAAATGAAGCACAGGAAATTAAAATCCCGGATTCATTTACAATATTGATGTGACTAATTTACATCTTTTTATCGAAAAAGGGATGTAGTTTAGATGTACCCTTTGTCATTGTTGTTTTAGAGAGATTGAAAGGAACCAGATTGATAACTGACAACTGAAGGAAATTGTTTATCTGTAAGACAGGTACAGTCTGCACAGCAGCAGTGCAAGCTTACCACTTCCATCATACTCAGACCTTTAACCAGCATTCAATGGAGTCATCTCTAGGAGTAAAAGAATAGCTCCCTTTCCATGCTAATATAATCCTTTGGACTTCTTGTTGAGATTGTGGCGACAACAAGGATGCTAACTGTGATGTGGACATTTGTGGTTAGACTGCTCAGGCCAAGGTGGTAATGACTTTCCATTACTACTGTCACAGGGTGGATTTGAATTCAAGCCTTGCAGGTGAAAGGATTAGTTTTGTAAGAACAATTCCTTGACAGTCACATGCCTAATTTTCATTCAGGCCTGAACCTGAAACCTAATTTTGAAGTGGGAAAACTGCATCCACAAAATTGTAGTCCACTTCTAAACAAAAACTGACTATACCTTTCAGCTTTACTTCTGTGTTCAGTTTAGGTCCAATTCTGCTCCCAAGCTAAGCCCACTGCAAAAATCTCCCTGATTTAGATGGGAATAGGATCAGCTGCATAGTGAACAATATCAGCTATAACTGTATCGGTGGAAAAGCTACATTCCTGCATCTGAATCAATTGTCATGCTCCCTCTGCCTATGTGGAAGCCCATTTACTTCAGTTTGGCTTTGCATGGAGGTCTATGGTCATGGATCAAATCACAGGATCAAGGCCAAAAGTAGTTTAAATTGAAAAAGGAGAACATACTGAATATGTGCACTGTGATGGGGTGCACTCACCTGTCGTGAGTGACCTTCTGCCCTAGTGCATTTACTTGCACTCTCTACTTGTGATGGCTCTTTGGTGACTCAGCCCTCTGGCCAAGTCACACATAGTCTATATGTGAAATTAAAAAAAGCAACCCCCTTCGGGGAGGGCGGAGGTAGAGGGGGAGAAGCCCAACAGGGGTTTCCCTCTCTTTGTCCCCACTCTGGAATAAACCGCTGCTCCAGGGCTCCTTCTATGGAGGCAATGTCTTCATTCTCTTAGGGACTTTCTTACCCCAGCTCTTCATCTGGGTCATTATAGTTCAATTCTCCTCCCTACCCCTGCCCGATCCCTGAGCTGTCTCACTGTCCAGGCCACTTCCCCCAGTCGCTAATGGGGGATTGCAGGGGTTCCCAGGCCCACCTTCTACTCTGGGTCTCAGCCCAGGGATCTTGTAGATAGCAGCTGTCTGCAGAGTCCCTCTAAATATCTATGTTGCTGCTATATTTCCCTTGGCCACTTCCCCATGATTCCAGCCCATTCTTCATCTTTACCTCAAAGCCTTGTCTCAGTGGAGTCATAGCAGCGAACCAGGAGCACCATCTGCCCTCCTCCAGCTCTAGCAAAGAACTGAACTCCCTCTGGCCAGCTCTTCTTATGTGAGATCCACAAAGGGATGTAGGAACATAAATCCCAGTTATTGGAACTTAAGTCCCAGTTTTAGGCATCACTGCAATTACTCCCCCTCCCCAAATTCACTCAACACCTACATTTCCACTCTAAAAATTCCCAGGATGCTGGAGTTAGCGCATTCACCTGAGCAGTAGCAGATCTAAACTCAACTCTTCTCTCCTTACCAGGTATAGGAGGGAATGTAACCCAGGATTTCCTACATCCCAGGTGAGTACTTTGCCCATTGAGTTAAATGTTATAAGGGCCTCTTTCGGCCATTTTGTATGGAGTTATGTTCATATTCTATCAAGAATGGGCTTAGGCACCTAAGTCCAGCAATCTGAAACTGAGTAGATAGAAGATCAGAGGGTAGAAAGAGATGTGGGGTATGCAAAAGGGGGGTGGCCTTTCTGCTATTAGTGCTCCCCAATATTGGCGCTCTTAGATCTTCCAAGATCTATTTTAAATAATAGCAAGGAAGCAAAGTGGTGCTTATAAAGTGTTTCTAAAAACAATTACAAAACAAACGAACAAACAAAAAAACTACATAAGAAGTGTATATTACTTAAAGGAGCTCTGTCAAAAAACTGAACTCTATGAGCTAAGCCATATTTAAATATACCAGTTATTATTATTTCTCATGCCTATGATGGTAGGATCTAGATATTCCAGCCAAGATCAGGCCTCCATTGTAAAGACACATAACAAGAGAGAGTGCTTAAACAGCCTAAACAGCTGAGGCAGACAAAGGATGGCAGAGGCTGATAATGACTTTGAGGTCAGAGGGATAAACACATTGGTTGCACTGTACTCTGCCAAAAGACAGTCCCACCAGTAGAGCTTTTCATCAGTTTATTTATTGTGACTACAAATGCAATGTTGAAATGCCTACTGAACAGCAATGGGACTCTCTCAAGTCACTTTGGCACTTTCAGATATTTTATGATGTGGGGATAAAAGTACTCCCTTTGTCTGTCTTGGCTATTTCATTTGTAAACTCCTAAGAGGCAGGGGATTTCTCAGACTGTCTTTTTCAATGCTTATGGCAATGGTGCCCAGACAGCCATTAGGTTTCATAGATGACACTTAAACAGGATTAATAAATAACAGAATACAGGTTAGGTGCTCAGATGCTTTGATGGTTGGTTCAGCAAGTGATCAGAGAGATCTAGAGATGCTTGACAAATGTATTTCTGCTTCCAATACCCGTTGGACTTCAGAGAGAGAGAGAGAGAGAGAGGAGGGACACAGAAGAGGTGTATTTGCTACTCTGTCCTCCCTGTGTAGTAATTGGCAAGAGACGTGTGTTTGGATTCCACACAAAGGGAAGGCTACTGAACCTTTTCCATACTCTGAAATATGTAGTAAAATTGGTAGTGTTGTTACATTTTCCTTCATTGCTAGGAAAATGAAGAAGATCAACAACAGTATTAAATTATATATCACCTGTGATAAATACAGAATAAGCTAGAATATGCCAAGGGTGTAACCAGGGCTTTAACAAAGGACAACTTTTTTCCATGATAGGGAACGTAAAGCATGCTGAAAAATGTTTCTAAAAGCTGTAATGTAAAGTGTTGGGGTTAGTGGGAAGCGAATATATTCAGGTCTCAGAATGTGCCCCCTGTTCCATTTGGTTCCTTACTCGTATTTTCTATCCACCATTTTGTTGACTTCTTTGAAGAGAAAATCAGCATAACCCACCTTCACTTTCAATTCCCCTTCCAACTCAGCTCATAGACTCATAGACTCACTCATAGACTTTAAGGTCAGAAGGGACCATTATGATCATCTAGTCTGACCCCCTGCACAGTGCAGGCCACAGAATCTCGCCCACCCCTCTTAGAATAATCCTCTCACCTATGTCTCAGATATTGAAGCCTTCAAATACTTTGAAGGCCCCAACATGCAGAGAGTCCTTCAGCTGTGATCTGTGCCCAATGCTACAGAGGAAGGCGAAAAACCTCCAGGGCCTCTGCCAATCTACCCTGGAGGAAAATTCCTTCCTGACCCCAAATATGGCGATCAGCTAAACCCTGAGCATGGGGGCAAGACTCACCAGCCAGACACCCAGAAAGTTCCCTATAGCAACTCCTATCATCCCTCCATTGACCTATTTCCAACTGGTAATGAATGGTCAATTAGTTACCAAGATCATGTTATTTCATCCAACCATCCCCTTATCATAGAATCAGAACTGGAAGAGACCTCAGAAGGTCGTCAAGTCCAGCCCTCCGCTCTAGGCAGGACCAATCCCATCTAAATCAACCCGGCCAGGGCTTTGTCAAGCCGAGACTTAAACACCTCTAGGGATGGAGACTCCACTACTTCCCTAGGTAACCCATTCCAATGCTTCACTACCCTCCTAGTAAAATAGTTTTTCCTAATATCCAATCTGGACCTCTCCCACCACAACTTGAGACCATTGCTCCTTGTTCTGCCATCTGTCACTACTGAGAACAGCCTCTCTCCATCCTCTTTGGAACCTCCCTTCAGGAAGTTGAAGGCTGCTATCAAGTCCCCCCTCACTCTTCGCTTCTGCAGACTAAACAGACCCAAGTCCCTCAGCCTCTCCTCGTAGGTCATATGCTCCAGCCCCCTAATCATTTTGGTTGCCCTCCGCTGGACCCTCTCCAATGCGTCCGCATCCTTTTTGTAGTGGGGGGCCCAGAACTGGACACAGTACTCCAGATGTGGCCTCACCAAAGCCGAATAAAGGGGAATAATGACATCTCTGGATCTGCTGGCAATGCTCCTCTTAATGCAGCCTAATATGCCATTAGCCTTCTTGGCTACAAGGGCACACTGTTGACTCATATCGAGCTTCTCATCCACTGTAACCCCCAGGTCCTTTTCTGCAGAACTACTACTTAACAGGTTGGTCCCCAGCCTGTAACTATGCTTGGGATTCTTCCGTCCCAAGTGCAGGACTCTACACTTGTCTTTGTTGAATCTCATGAGATTTCTAGTGGCCCAATCCTCCAATTTGTCTAAGTCACTCTGGACCCTATCTCTGCCCTTAAGCGTATCTACCTCTCCCCCTAGCTTAGTGTCATCTGCAAACTTGCTGAGGGTGCAATCTATCCCCTCATCCAGGTCATTAATAAAGATATTGAACAAAACCGGTCCTAGAACTGAACCTTGGGGCACTCCACTAGAAACCGACCGCCATCCTGACATCGAACCGTTGATCACTACCCGCTGGGCCCGGCCTCTAGCCATCTTTCTATCCATCTTACCGTCCATTTATCCAATCCGCATTCCCTTAACTTGCTGGCAAGAATATTGTGGGAGACCGTATCAAAAGCCTGCTAAAGTCAAGGTATATAACATCCATGACTTTCCCATGTCCACTGAGCCAGTTACCTCATCATAGAAGCTCTATCCTCTGCCTTCTCTCCTCCTTTAATGTGGTTTCTGACTCAGAAGTGTCCATTCCAGTCTTGTTTCTTATCCTGTCAATCCTCTGCTACCTCTTCCTTAACCTCAGTCAAACCTTTCATCTGGCACCTTTCTTCTGCTTTCAGTTTCCTGCACCTACCTTCTTTTGAGCCCATCAGCTTCTCAAACTGCCACCTCATCTGCTTCATTCCTTTTGCTCTTAAATGTGCACTCTAGACCCACTGCCTGGTTTTGCCCTCCCTTTAGCTCATTTTTAGAAACCCCGCAATCAAGCAACTTCCCACACCACTCTTCAGGAACTATCCTCAGCAGTCACCAGTGATCTTTCTGGCTGAATCACAATGCCTCTTTTACAGTCTCATCTATCTGCCATCTGTGACTTGGTGGCTCACTCTTGACTTTTAACATGTCACACCCTCCTTCATCTTCAGGGACCTTTGTACTTATTCTCTTTCCACTTCTCCATCTGCTCCTTTGGCAACTCCTTCAGTGATTCTCCTTCCAATTTACTCCTCCCATTCTGACAGTTCTTTAAGGCACAGTCCTTTATCTCTTCCCGCTTTCTCCTCCACACTTTATCCCTGAGTGACCTCATCCAAACACAGTAATTCAGTTACTGTTTGCAGATTTTCCTTTCCACACCAAATCTCTTCTTTGCTCCTCAATGTTTCATCTCTTGGAGCAAGCTTAAACTTTTGCAAGCTCAGGTTCATTGTGATTAAAACTGAAGTCCGTTGTTCAGGCTTCTTTCTCTTTGGCCTTCCCACCTATTGCTTCAACCTTCCTTCAAACAAAATCCCTTAAAAGATTACTATTTGCATTTTGTTGGAGAAATAGGAAATGAACTGTGTCACACGTCAGTCTTCATGTCATTTCAAATTCTGCCTGACTAGCTTCTTTATAATCTCCACTTTAAATGAAAAAGAAATTTCAGTGTAGCTCAGTTAATTGTTGCAAAAACTGCTTCCTTTTCTCATTGGCAGTCAAAAAAGTGCATTAAGTATTTCAAGCAGCCTGAACTCTGAATTACATAAACAGAAAGAAATTTCAACTGCTTGGAGCATATGAAAAACAGTTTTGGACTTGATATTGGAGGCATACTTGAAAGACTAATTATTTATACATACACAAAAATTGCTCAATGTTCCAACTTAAAAATGTTCTTAGAGAGAAAATAGATATTTTAGATGAAAAGGGATAAATATCACATATTAGGATATGACAAATAATTACTAATTTTTATAATTCCTACTTTTGATAATAAATGTTGATTCATTTTCATTGAGTTTGACTTGAAATATTTATATGGAAATGCTAATACCGTATATTCCGGCGTATAAGACGACTTTTGATGTTAAAAAACATCCCCCAAAAATCGGGGGTCTTCTTATACGCCGGGTATACAGCTTTGCAGCTTTGCAAAGCCTCGGGGGAAGCCGGCGGCGGGGCATCCCAGGCGCGCCGGGGCTGTCCCGCTGCCGGGGCGTCCTCAGAGGCTTTGCTCCCGGTGTCCCTGGTCTGCTGGGGACCGTCTCCAGCAGACCAGGGACACCGGGAGCAAAGCCGGGGAGGTGGAGGGGCGCTGGGGTATAAGACAAAACCCTATCTTTTAACTAAAAAATTAGGGGGTCGCCTTATACGCCCAGTAGCCTTATACGCCGGAAAATACGGTACCTTTTTTACAAGAATGTTCAGTAGGAAGCAGCATTTACTTCATTAGAAAAGGTCTACATCTACAAGTCATAGATCTCCACTTACTAGTTACAAACTTACAAGGGACATAATCTCTCAAACTTTAGGACATACAGTCTTAAAGTCACTAACTATTTGATGTTAGAAAGAACTTTCCATATATTCATGTGCTCGCAAATTGTTCATTAGGGAATTGTTGTCTATATTATTTAGAATACTTTGGGGCTCTTTTATTTATTAATATTTTTTCTTATATTTTTCTAGTTGGTCATTTGCTTAAGGCACTGGATAGAAACACAGGAGCTATGGGTTAAATTCAAAGCCTTTCCACAGACTCTCTGGGTATGTCTAGACTACATGGCTCCATCGATGGAGCCATGTAGATGAGTTTACTAGACATAGAAAAAAGAAGCGGCAATTTAAATAATCGCCACTTCATTTACATAAAAATGGCCGCTGCGCTGTGCCGATCAGCTGTTTGGCAGCACAGCACGGTAATCTGAACGCTCTGCGGTCAACAACGGAAGCCTTTGTCGACCGCTCCGGTAAACCTCATTCCACGAGGCATAATGGAGCGGTCGACAAAGGCTTCCATTGTTGACCGCAGAGCGTCCAGACTACTGCGCTGCACTGCCAAACAGCTGAGTGGCACAGCGCGGCGGCCATTTTGATGTAAATGAAGCGGCAATTATTTAAATCACTGCTTCATTTTCCTATGTCTAGTAAACTCATCTACATGGCTCTATCAATGGAGCTATGTGGTCTAGGCAATAATTTTTGATGGGGGGGCCACTCCCAAGATTTTGGAAAGTGGTAGAGGGATGCACTCTTCCATTTTATTAATGGTGGAGATGTGGGGTCTGGGATGGAGGCTGGGTGCTGAAGGGAGCTTGGGGTAAGGGATTGGGGTGCAGGAGGGAGAATGGGGTCTGGGAGTGAGTTGGGTAAAGGAGGCAGTTGTGACCTAGGGCAGGGAACTGGGGTGCAGAGTTTTGGGATGTGACTTAGATTAGGAGGGAATTGTGATCTCAGAGGGGGTATGGGTGCATGTGGAGTAGAGGGGCAGGAGTGTGGGGCAGAGAGTTGGAGAAGGGAGGGTATGAGGTGCCAGAGGCAGGTTCTCACCAGGAGACTTACAGAAAACTAAAGGCTTGCAGAGCTTAAAATGTTTCTGCCTGTTCAGCCATGTGCTTGAGTGAGTGAGCAGGAGGGTTGTGCTTTGTGGCTGCCTGTTATTCAAATAGGCAGCTCCCATTGGCTAGTGTCTGTTCAGAAACCGGCCAATGGGATTGTGCTGGGGGAGGGAGCAGCATCTGAATCTTTTCCTCTCCCCTCTGGAATCAAAGAGAAGGTGTCCCACAACCGTGTTTCTGAGTGGCATGCGGGGCTGCAGGGCAAGGAGGGGAGCCTGCATGGGGCTCCCCACTGCCTCCGCGGGCCGGATCCGGTAATGTGGCAGACTAGATGTGGCCTGTGGGCTGTATTTTGCCCAGGCCCGATGTACATAAAGGTTTGCCAGATCAGGGCAAAAGTTAACTGGGATGCAGTTCTCCAGCTGTAAAATGAGGATAATAATTCTTTTTTCCACCTGTTTTCTGTCATGTCTATTAGACTGTACACTCTCTAGGGTAAGGGCTATCTCTTAAGACTTGTTTAACTAGAAAGATTTACCACTTTACCTATATGGGCATAGTGCATTCCTAGGCTATGTCTAGACTGCAAGCCTCTTTCGACAGAGAGCGTCTAGACTACACGCGGAACTTTTGAAAGAGCAAGCCGCTTTTTCGAAAGAAAGCACCCAGTGAGTCTGTATGCTCTCTTTTGAAGAAGCCCTATTTACATTCAAGAACGCCTTCTTTCGAAAGAAGCACTTTCGAAAGAAGGCGTTCTTCCTTGTGAAATGAGGTTTACCGCTGTCGAAAGAAAAGCCGCGTTCTTTCGATTTAATTTCGAAAGAACGCAGCTGCAGTCTAGATGCAGGTGAAGTTTTTTCGAAAAAAGGCTACTTTTTTCGAAAAAAACCCTGAGTCTGGACACAGCCCTAGTGTGGATGTAATCGTATCAATTTACCAGTGCTTATACTGTTATCACTTATTACAGTCCAAGGTGCAGAGTTGTGCTATATTGTTTGTGTCACAAATTCAAAGTCTGAAGTCATCCTTTTAGATTTTAATTTGCTCCACCACTTTGCTTTTAGTCTTTATCCATTAACTACACAGATTATATGCCTTGTTACCAGAGAGTAAGCAAGTGTTATAGATGGATCACATTTATAAACTTATTAAAGCAAACAACGGTCGCTATTAAGATCTGGGGACCAGAGATTGTAAATCTTTCCTAAGAATGCCCCTGAATAACCCCATGCTTTTACATCCAGGAATCTCTGCATTACATATCCCCCTACTTTACTTGTCTATTTTGATGATCTCCACTTATTTTGGGTTTATCTTCTCTAACAGATAAACCACTGGTGAATAGACTCCAGAGACAGATGGAATGCTGCCCATAAACTGGTTGTTAGTGGTGCTGAAAGTGAAGCAATTCAATCAGTCCCTCCCTTCATTTTTTTCTGTGTTATGTTCCTAGGAATCCAGATTGATTCATTCCAAAATGGAGGTCTCTGAGTTCACAGTATAATGTGCTGCAGTCATGTCCCTAAACTGGCTCCAGCTCAGACTTTTAAGTGAAACAGTATGCTTTTTTTTCTTCTTCAGTTCTAGTTCTGCCAGTAATGAGTTCTGCTAACTGAAAACAAAGTGGGGGAAAATAACAAAAAGAAGGGGACATCTGTGTCCTGACAGCTCTCCATTAAGCAGGAAGAATAGCCATTAATAAAGAAATAGAGGATGCACAAACCAAGAGTAAACCATTAATTCTGCTGTTTTTTTCTAGTGAAACAAATCACATTTGGCCACTCTTCTTCCGATTACAAAAGTTGCATGGGTACATTTAGTTCAAAAGCAATCCATTTTTTCAGAGATCTTAAAATGGGTTCTAGTTGTTTTTTTGCAATCTCTGATTTACTAAATACTTGAGAGATAATAGCTGAAATTTGATACTGCTTGCTTTTAACATACTACATCTTTTTCAATTCTTGCTTTTATTATGTTTCTGTTTACTCAAATTCCTTCTACTGACAAATTAAAGCTAGTAATGATTTTCTTTGACAATCTAAAACTTCTCCAACCTTTTTCTGTTTTCCACTTGGGCCACATATGCAATGCAACCAATCAAAAATATTTCAGATCACACAGTATTTGTCAAATATTGGAATCTGAGGCTACTGCGTCCCACTGGTGTCATTCGTAAATCAGAACAATTCAAACTTCAACCTTGCCAGAAAATGCCAGACAGTAATACAAATTTGTTTTAGGCACTTTTAATACTATAGAACAGATAGTGGTATTAAGAATGATAATATTAAACAAGTCTAAAGTAATCTCCACCTTCAATATTACTTCCATGCGCTAGTGGTCCCACCACCCCACTGTACTGCAGCCTTGTCAAGTTACTTTCCATTGTGTAAGGAGTGGAAAGTCCTTCCTGAGCTCACCCTGATACTTGACCAATTTTACTTTGTGCATGTAAATATCATACTGTTGTTTATCCCTCTAATCCCGCTTATGGTGGGGAAAATAAAGAACAGCAATGCAGAGTAATAGAAACAAAATATGACAGCAGAACAGACAAAATACACCTAGTACAACAACAAAATAAAAACAATTAACAATCCTCTGACTCCAAAAAGAAAGTTAAGTGTAATCTCAGTGTTTCTTACCTGCTCATCACTTTGAACCTTCTAGATTCTTCTATTTTGGGCCTTAGAAGCTGCCTCAGTCTGGCAGCTTCTCGTCCTGCAGCCCTGCAATGAATCGCAGGGTGGGCTCCTGATTGATCTCACGTTGACTGCACTAGAGCAACGCATATCCGAGATGTCCCGCAGCATGAGAACTCCTCAGGTGTGATCAGAGTCAAAGTAAATGTCCGGCTAACTCTTTGCTTATCCAGCCATTAGAAGCCATAAGCATCATCTTGTGGCGCCTGGATCACCAACGCCATTTATGTAAGCACTACAGGCAATAGGCAAAATCATACCGAGGAACAGAAACAGTTGTTGTCTAATAGAGCAATAAGTATGTTCCCCCTAGGATTTTATATAAAAAATCATTATATACTTCAACATTTTAAAGTACAAATGTATATCAATTAAATATAGCCTCTCCAAATCCTACAGAGAATAATCTGAGTCCTCATTCTGATTACTTTTCATAGCATACATAGCTCTTCTCTTCTATGTGGTTCAATGGCTGTTTGTTACCAGACTTTGTTTGTTTGTTTGGAAGCCACATGCTGGTTTAAGGACGTGATTTGTGGAAGTGGGTAAATTATCAAGAGCTGAGTACATGTATGGTTGCTGGGATTCTTGTTTTTGTCTATATAAATATTAATGACATGTATATGCTCTCTCTTCTCTCTGAATCACAAACATACATTGAGAACAAGGAACATGCATTTTCTCCATTCACTGTTGATTTCTCCATCTCAGGGTCTGATTCAGATCTTACTTATTTCATATGGATGTAACTCTTTGGGCTTCAGAGAACTTCCAAGAGTAGGATTGAATGGACAAATTGGGGCAGAACTACTACTTAAATTCAACTGAAACATATGAATAGCCACACCAACAACTTCAGCAAATGTCAAGCAGAAGATGAAAAAACCATGAAGATGATGAAGAAGAGACATTTTTAGAATATGATACTTAGTTAGGAGAACCAGGCCAGAAGAAAAGCCTGGAGTACAGGAAGGAGTTGTACATCATGCCTCATCTAATATCTTTACCTCCCCCAATTCTTTCTGAAAGAACACCCAATAACGTTTTTATATTCACTAACTAGCAAAAATACTCAGCGTCGCTCGGGGAAAATATAGTAAAAGGTGTGATGAATGAACTACATCAATGACATTAACATAGCATACTTTATTGGAAATATATATATTACTTGAAGAAATTAACATAGCTAGCGATGTGCTTACAAAATGACAAATCCCATAGGGTCTCTTTTCTCAATCCCCACAAATCAGGAAGGCCCATCTTCCCTTAAAGACTCTATGCAAGCCAATGCCTGCAGCCTCCTTGCCAGACGCCCTAAGAAATGGAGGGGATGTCTCCTGGGCTCTTCAGCAGCAGGAAATCACTGCTTCCCAAGCAGCCACTCCCCGAGTGCCTGCAGTGCACGCTCCATGGGACAACCTGAATGGACTTCTTAGTGGCAGCTGGACCAGTTGCATTGATCAGACAAAACGAAAGACCTTCAGACCAGGTGCAATGAGTGATATCTAGATGATCAGAACATGCAGCACCTGAACGTACCTGTTCTAATGAGAATAGGCTGTTCTGAGTGTACCATGCTCTCCTCAGGCTTCATGGTGCTCAAGACCTTGTCCTTCTACCCACCTCCTCTTTGTAGTGTGAGCTGAATCCTGCAAAGTGCATAATGCCTTTGGCACTTGCTGATAATGCACACAGCCCTGCCAGGAGAACACATGAAGCCCAAAGGAGGGCAAGTGGTGGGATGGCTTGTTTGGGTGTGGGGGGAGGGAAGTAACTGTAATTTCCAGAAGGGGTTCAGTCGGAGCCCGGCTGCGTGAAGATGTTGCGAGGCTGTGATAGCTGGAGGCTTCTCCCAGCCACAATTAGCAAGGCTAGACCCCAGCCTGCATCACCCACTTTTGGGTCAGCCCTGGAGACCTGCTGGTGCCCTAGTATAGGGGAAGTTGCTGATTCTCTGCCCCACTGCAGCCTCTCCCCCATGTGCTTTCTCTTATAGTGCTGCAGGTGCCCACATGCTTTATCCTCTAGGATCTCATAGTTGTCGTTTATGTGACACGCTTAATAGAAGAGTCCAGCAAATACCTATGATCAGGCGCCACTAAAAGCTAATTATCAGAAATCTGATGAGGTTCAACAAGGACAAGTGCAGAGTCCTACACTTGGGATGGAAGAATCCCAAGCGTTGTTACAGGCTGGGGACTGAATGGCTAAGTAGCAGTTCTGCAGGAAAGGACCTGAGGATTACAGTGGATGAGAAGCTGGATATGGGTCAACAGTGTGCTCTTGTAGCCAAGAAGGCGAATGGCATATTGGGGTGCATTAGGAGGAGCATTGCCAGCCAATCTAGAGAAGTTATTATTCCTCTTTATTTGGCTCTGGTGAGGTGACACCTGGAGTATTGTGTCCGGTTCCGGGCCCTCCACTATAGAAAGGATATGGATACATTGCAGTGGAAAGCGACCAAAATGATTAGGGGGCTGGAGCACATGACCTATGAGGAGAGACTGAGGGATTTGGGTTTGTTTAGTCTGTAGAAGAGAAGAGTGAGGGGGGATTTGATGGCAGCCTTCAACTTCCTGAAGGCAGGTTCCAAAGAGGATGGAGAAAGTCTGTTCACAGTAGTGATGGATGGCAGAACAAGGAGCAATGGTCTCAAGGTACAGTGGGAGAGGTCTAGGTTGGATATTAGGAAAAACTATTTAACTAGGAGGGTTGTGAAAAACTGCAATGGGTTACCTAGAGAGGTGGTGGAATCTCCATCCCTAGAGGTTTTTAAGTCTTGGCTTGATGGAGCCCTGGCTGGGTTGATTTAGATGGGATTGGTCCTGCCTTGGGCAGGGGGCTGGACTTGATGACTTCCTATGGTCTCTTCCAGCTCTATGATTCTAGTGGGCCCAGTTGAGGATCTGGGGGAACTGATTTTGAGATATAACCAATCCAGTGATTTAAGTTAGGAACTCAAAAGTATTTGTGGAAAATGTTGTGTTTCTATGATCAGGCGCTACTAAAAGCTAATTATCAGTAGGTCTAACTGGGGCTCTGGGGAACCGGGGGAACCAATTTTGAGATATAACCAATCCAGTAATTGAAGTTAGGAAATCAGTAGTATCCTGGACGATCGAGATACAAAAGGAGCACTTAAAGACGATAAAGTCATTGCGGAGAAACTAAATGAATGAAACTAAATGAACTAAATGAAACTAAATGAACATCCTCAGCTTCAGTCTTCATGGCTGAGGATGTTAGGGAGATTCCCAAACCTGACCCGTCCTTTGTAGGTGACAAATCTGAGGACTTGTCACAGATTGAAGTGTCATTAGAGGAGGTTTTGGAATTAATTGATAAACTTAACGGTAACAAGAATAGAAATGTAGCCGTATTAGTCTGGTGTAGCTGAAGCAAAATGCAGGACTATGTAGCACTTTAAAGACTAACAAGATGGTTTAATAGGTACTTACAGCTTTCAAGTACCTAAAAGGTTATTACAAGGAGAAGAGAAAAATTGTTCTCCTTATCCTCTGAGGTTAGGACAAGGAAAAATGAGCTTAAATTGCAGCATGTGAAGTTTAGGTTGGACATTAGGAAAAACTTACTTTCAGGGTAGTGAACCACTGGAATAAATGTCCTAGGGAGGTTGTAGAATCTCCATCATGGGAGTTTTTTAAGAGCAGGTTGGACGAACACCTGTTGTGGATGGTCTAGATCAATGGTTCTCAAAGTGGAATGCGACCCAATTTTATTGGGGTCACCAGGACTGGCTTAAAACTAGCTGGGACTAGGGCTGAAGCCCAAACCCTACTACTTGGATATGAAGCTGATGCTTGAAGGCTTCAATCTGGAGTGGCAGGACTCAGGTTACAGGTACCCTGCCAGGGTCTGAAGCCTTTGAGCATCTATTTTGTTTCTCCTGCCCAGGGTGGTGGAGCTCAGGTTTTGCCTTCCCTTCCTACCCATTGGAGCTTGGGTGTGCTCAGGCTTCAGTTTCCTCCTTTTGGGGTTGTGTAGTAATTTTTGTTGTCAGAGAGGGGTTATGGTGCAATTAAGTTTGAGAACCCCTGGACTAGGTAATACTTACTCCTATCATGAATGCAAGAGATTGGACTGGATGGTCTCTTAAGATCCCTTCCAGTCCTATGATTCTATTATCATCACCATCTACCATAAAAGCCATAGTTTAATTTTTGGCACCATTCCTGCTCCCTCTGATGTCAATAGAAGCAAAATCAGACCTTTGAGGCTATGTCTACTCTGCTGCTTTTTATCAGAAAAAGGTACGCAAATTGCACTCCGGAATTTGGGTACCTTTTTCTGATAGTTTTGTCAGAAGAAGCTTTTCCAAAATTTGGCCCGTCTACACTGAGTCAAATTTAGAAAAAACCTCTTTCGGAAGAGCCCTCCTTCCTCGTGGCATGAGGAAGATAGGACTTCTGAAAGAGTGTCTTCTCTTCCGCAAAAAATGTTGGAAGAGCAGACGTGTTCCCTGGATACCTCCATATCCCGGAAAAACTCCATAGTCTAAATATAGTCTGAGTGGTGAATGGTTTGTGCACATTCTACAGTAGAGGTTTGGACAATGGGTGTATTTTCCCTGCTTTTTTAAAAAAATCAGACCCAATATTAAAGGCTGATGCTGTCTGGATCTACTGGAACTAGACTTATTTTGCTTGAAGTCATGGAGCAGAATTAACATACGAAAAAGAGAATATAAACCATACACGGTCCACTGCAAGGTTTTTTTTCCCACCCCATCTAAAACACTTTTCAAATATGATTACAGCCCAGTGTGCTTATTACAGTTTGGCCATATTTATGTAAAGATAAACTGAGACACTACATTACCTGGGGAAAGCTATAGCATTTTTTCAACTATCAGAGTTTATATTTTAAAATCACTGTTAATATTGAATAGGAAAATTGTTCTATAATAAAGCTGGTTGTGACTATTTTCTTCCACTATTTGATCTGAGGAAGTGGGTCTGGCCCACGAAAGCTCATCATCTAATAAACCATCTTGTTAGTCTTTAAAATGCTACATAGTCCTGCATTTTGCTTTAACAATAACAAGTCACTGGGACCGGATGGCACTCACCCAAGAGTTCTGAAAGAACTCAAATGTGAAATTGCGGAACTATTAACTATGGTTTGTAACCTCTCCTTTAAATCAGCTGCTATACCCAATGACTGGAAGATAGCTAATGTAACGCCAATATTTAGAAAGGGTTCTAGAGGTGATCCCGGCAATTACAGACTGGTAAGTCTAACATCAGTACCGGGTAAATTAGTTGAAACAATAGTAAAGAATAAAATTGTCAGACACATAGAAGAACATAATTTGTTGGGCAAAAGTCAACATGGTTTCTGTAAAGGGAAATCATGTCTTACTAATCTATTAGAGTTCTTTGAAGGGGTCAACAAACATGTGGACAAGGGGGCTCCAGTAGATAGAGTGTACTTATATTTCCAGAAAGCTTTTGACAAGGTCCCTCACCAAAGGCTCTTACATAAATTAAATTGTCATGGGATAAGAGAGAAGATCCTTTCACGGACTGGTTAAAAGAGAGGAAACAAAGGGTAGGAATAAATGGTAAATTTTCAGAATGGAGAGTGGTAACTAGTGGTGTACCTCAAGGGTCAGTTCTAGGACCAATCCTATTCAACTTATTCATAAATGAACTGGAGAAAGAGGTAAACAGAGAGGTGGCAAAGTTTGCAGATGACACTAAATTGCTCAAGGTAGTTAAGACCAAAGCAGACTGTGAAGGACTTCAAAAAGATCTCACCAAACTAAGTGACTGGGAAAAAATGGCAAATGAAATGTAATGTGGATAAATGTAAAGTGATGCACATTGGAAAAAATATTCCCAACTAGACATAAAATATGATGGGGGCTAATTTAGCTACAACTAATCAGGAAAGAGATCTTGGAGTCATCGTGGATATTTCTCTGAAGATGTCCACTCACTGTGCAGCAGCAGTCAAAAAAGCAAACAGGATGTTAGGAATCGGTAAAAAAAGGATACAGAATAAGACGGAGAATATCTTATTGCCTTTATATAAATCCATGGTACGCCCACATCTTGAATACTGCATACAGATGTGGTTTCCTCATCTCAAAAAAGATATACTGGCATTAGAAAAGGTTCAGAGAAGGGCAACTAAAATGATTAGGGGTTTGGAACAGGTCCCATATGAGGAGAGATGAAAGAGACTGGGACCTTTTAGCTTGGAAAAGAGGAGACTAAGGGGGGATATGATAGAGGTCTATAAAATCATGAGTGGTGTGGAGAAGGTGAATAAGGAAAAGTTATGTACTTGTTCCCATGATATAAGAACTAGGGGCCACCAAATGAAACTAATGGGCAACAGGTTTAAAACAAATAAAAGGAAGTTCTTCTTCACACAGCGCATAGTCAATCTGTGGAACTCTTTGCCTGAGGAGGTTGTGAAAGCTAGGACTATAACAGGGTTTAAAAGAGATGTAGATAAATTCATGTAGGTTAAGTCCATAAATGGCTATTAGCCCAGTATGGGTAAGGAATGGTGTCCCTAGCCTCTGTTTGTCAGAGAGTGGAGATGGATTGCAGGAGAGAGATTGCTTGATCATAACCTGTTCGATTCACTCCCCCTGGGACACCTGGCATTGGACACTGTCGGCAGACAGGGTACTAGGCAGGATGGACCTTTGGTCTGACCCAGTATGGCCATTCTTATGTTCTTATCCGTTCAAAATTTGGTGTTTCTAGCTCTTACCATTTCGGAATTATCAGTGGGCCCAACTGTGGCTCTGGGGAAACCGGGGGAACCGATTTCGAGATATAACCAATGCAGTTATTTAAGTTAGGAAATCAATAGTATCTGTGCACAATGTGGTGTTTCTAGTTCTTACCGTTTCGGACATCTTTCGGGACAAAAAAACAAACAAACTTTCAGAAAGATTATGAATGCTTGGTTGGGGGCAGGGCTTAAGGAGCTCATTTTTCCCTTAAGCCCCTCTGCAACAGCCAGGTGATATCCTATTCATTACATGGTTCCTTCAGTTACACAAAGGGAAAACTGAAAAATAAAAGAAAAAACAAACAGAAACCCTCCAAACCCAAGTCCTCAACTAGTATAAAAAGTCAGCACTCCTTTAACTTCAGCTGACTTATGACATTTATACAAATTGAGGATCTGGCCCTGTTTTCTAAAATTAAGGTTGCTGAATAAAACAGAATCCCATTTTTATGACGTATAACTCAAGTAACTGCTGGATTCTTTACTGAAACTGAGAAGTAGCTGTATGTTTCCCTCATCAAAAAACACCAAAAAGCTGCTTCAAAAATCAAATGAGATTGGAGAGTAAGGACTTATCTATATGGGGAAAAAGCTGAAAGCAATTAGCTCCCCATGTGGCTGATCTATTTTGGAATAGAGATAGAGTGACTAGATAGCAAGTATGAAAATTCAGGATTGTGTGTGTGTGTGTAATGGTTGCTTATTATAAGAAAAAGCCCCAAGTACTGGGACTGTCCCTAAAAAGCTGGATCATCTGGTGTAAAAATACACTTTATTATGGAATAAAACCTGAAGTAAAGTACTTATTTTGGAATAAAATCACTTTTATTCTGGAACAGTACTGACAGGCTGTTCAAGATTAGCTTTTTCTGCACTAACTCTTCTTGTCAATTTCCTCATATACAAAATCTCAGAAAAATGTACTACCTGTCACATAATTTACAACATATAAGCATTTAAAAACCATCAAAATATATAGGGAAGGCTATCATACATCCTACTTTACCCACATAAAAAACCCCTATTCCTATAAAGTATAAAATTATCTATAGTTCATCAAATAACTCTAACTCTGACCCAATTAAATATTCATTCACCAATAATTCAAAAAATTGAGTTCAAAGCCCTTTTAGAAAAGAAACAGAGAAGTTGTATAATACTTCGATGCTACATATACTGTTGATATAAACACACATAATGCTTTTTAGATAGTTAAAAAATTAGAAATGGTCAAAAATACTGAAAAAATTGCAGGAAATTTGAAAAAAGGGTTTCCATTTTGCTGGATATGAAATAGACTAATTTCTACAAAAGTTTCTAAGAAATATGTGTCAATATTTTTTTAAATTTATGTTAGCAATGATAACTAATTTAAATCTAAGTATTTTACTATTTGACATGTGATTTCATTAAAAATCTGGTCAAAAGATATAAATACAAATGAGGGAACTGTCATGAAAAAAGGAAAGTTTCAAAGCTGTCCATATTTTTTCATGAAAACTTCAGTTTTTAAAGGCCATTTTTTGTTCATGTGAAATTTTGACAAGCTCCATAAAAAAAAATTTGATTTTTTTAAATCAAATTTGCAGCTAAACTTACAGGAGACCCAATTTCTGCACAGAATTAAATTACAGCAAACTCTGCTTTAAGGACACTGTGAAATGTAAAATTTTCATGCTCACCATCATTTACTGGCATTTTTGACACTCCTAAATGCTTCAGTTTTATCACATTCCAGAGATTAATTTGAATGTTGTTTGTTAGGAATCTCTTATGTACTACAGATTACATTTTCACAAAGAAACATTTGATTCTTTTATAATGGTCTGTCCTTTGTAGCAGTAGTAAGCCCCAAGAATACTTACATGTCAAAAGAAATACTATAATCAATCACTGGTGTGGCAGAGTACTAATCAGATTATGTTGTCTGATCCTGTTTCCTGATTCTCTGTGGTGGTGCCAATAGCACAACCTATTGCAACAATAATAAGAGCTTTGTAGGAAATTACTATGGACAGAGAATGAGATTTTGTTTCCAAATACTTCTTAATTCTCTCACTCAGAAGCCACTACAGAAATCACTGCAGCTGAGCCAAACATGACAATATGCGAGTAACTGTAAAATTAAAGACTGAGACAAAAATGAGAATTTAATGGAGAAATATTGGTGACTTTACTCATTTTGTAATACTTTCTTGGATTGGGGGTGGGAGGCAAAGGAAACCTCCCACATTAAAGGGTATTATTCCTACACTTATTATGGTAAGCTTTGTACCAGAAGGGAATCAAACAAAAACAAAAACACAGCTTATTTCCCAGACAGAATAGCAAAATACAGTATGATTTTGGGCCACTGCTGTAACTTTAGAGCCATCATTGCTTCTGGATTCAAAGATCCTGAAGTTAAAGATCATTTTAAAATTGGGTAGACATAACCATCAACCTGGACCTATCCCTCATGGAGCTTTCCCTGTACATCATTTTTCACTGTTAATCTCAGCTATTTGGGAAATTAAAATTTCCCTATGAATAATTTTGCCTAATTTGGGGTGGAGTATCAAAAATAGAATTTCACTGAAAACAGATTGTTTTCAAAAATTCTCATTTTGTCATATAGCCATTTTCTATTGAAAACATGTATTGACACACTGACCAGCTATATTCTTAATCAAATGTTCACATTATGAATTTTGGTGCAATTAACATCTTTTGGTTTGCCCCTTCTTTCATTTAAGGTTAGGTTTTTAAAAATATTTTTTCATCTTAATACTTCAGCTTAATACAATCCTATATACTCCATGGATTGTTTTGAATCCATCTATCTCTGTTTTCCATTTATTTAATCTTTATGGTTTGTTTCCTCTTGTTTTCAGTAATTGCCTCAAAAAGAGAGATTCTCTGAAAATGAGACAACCAAGATAATATACCCTATCAAACCAATACTCAAGTGAGCATTTGGTAATAAATTTGCCACATCGTTTGCCAAAGGATGATACAGATAGACATTAAATCTTTTCTATATGAATAAGAATAAAATAATAAAACGATGACAGTAAGAAATAGGCAAGCTGCCATGATACATGTGTATTGCTATAGGATGCCTCACCTCTAGGGAAGGCTAAAGCACATTTATAAAGGGAAACCAGTCCAGTGGGCCAGAAGTTGACTCTCTTGCACTTTTCTTCAGGTCAGAGAGACCCTTGCAAATAGTAATAATAAGAAATTCTTGTTCTATCACATAGAAAGTAATATCATAACCCATATCTAGGCTTGATGGAATCAAATTTTTATTTTTCATCCTTTCAACCAATAATATTAATGTTTATTTTAATCAATTTTTCATATTTATTGATTTAAATGTTCACAGTTGCATATAATTAGGGAGTAAAAGCATTTTTTTCTATTTATATATATATATATACATTTTCAAAGTTGCAGGAAATGATGGGTCAGATTATGGCCAGTATTAAGTCAATTATTTAATGATAGTAGACATTGATATTGAAAATAGTAAAGCTCTATAACTGTTAAAACACAAATTATCAATATCACGTGCCAAAATACACACAATAAATATTCTTAATTCAAATTCTAATAAGTTCTCAAGAGCTTTTTTCTTATTTTGCTTACTGTAAATTTTGATTATTATTAATGGAAATTGTTGTCTGTGACTATATGTTGAAGTTGATGTTTATTGACCCTTCCTTCCAAGATTACTCATCCTGTAGAAAACCTAGGCTATCTGCAATAGGAATTCTAGCTGAACTGAAACAAACATAAAACTCACCCAGAGCAGATTCTTTATATAGACGGAATCAATAAACTTGGGGAAGTGATTTAACGGCTGTTCTTTGACATAGAGGGAATCCAAATTCTGCTCCCAGTTGAACTAGGATTGATTAGATAATGCCTTCCTTCAGTCCTTTTGTAGAGGGACTGGCCTATAAATTCTCTGGCCTTTGTCTGATCCAGAAGCCACTGAGGGTATGTCTATACTACCCTCCTAGTTCGAACTAGGAGGGTAATGTAGGCATACCGCACTTGCAAATGAAGCCCGGGATTTGAATTTCCCGGGCTTCATTTGCATAAGCGGGGCTCCGCCTTTTTAAATCCCCGCTCGTTCGAACCCTGTGCCGCGCGGCTACGCGCGGCACGAACTAGGTAGTTCGAACTAGGCTTCCTAGTTCGAACTACCGTTACTCCTCATTCCATGAGGTATGTCTACATTACCGCTAGTTCGAACTAGCAGGGTAGTGTAGACATACCCTCAAAGAGTCATATGATCTTCAGCCAGAACCAGGGCATCTGGAAAGGGGGAGGGGACATGCATGAGAAAACAGTGTGATTAAGAGCGCATGTGTGAGAGAAAAAATGATATACACTAAACATATTTTTATATCAATAAATAATGAATGTTTCAAAATCACTTTAAAATTGCTTTGGCTCTTTCATTTACAAGATAAGATATCCCAGATGTACAGTACATTTCTCCTATTAATAATTTGAGATTTTTAGCACAGTCTTGTTGCTCCTGATCAGAAGCAGACATTTTGTAAATAACTATATAAAAGCTACATTGAAGCAAAATAACACTATGCTAAAGTGATTTAATGCTATAGAAATACATTATATAGGAAAAAAATAGGGCTTGATCTAGCTTTTCTTTAGCCTTTAATAAGATTTAGATCACATATACATGTATCCGTACAGGCTGACATCATGATCTTATCTCACCCCTGTGAGGAAATGTTTTTAGAAAGGGGTGAGCAGAACTACAACCACAAATCTGTGTTTCCTGGCCTTTGCTGGCTTAGGTTTGGCTCTGAGGGGTGAATTTCCAATCTGATGCACAAAGTTATGTCAGCATAACTCTTGTGAATGTTAAAGTAATCTATCAGCAAAGTAACATCCCAGAGTGAATTTCCAGCAGCATCTGCTGGGGATAAGATCTGCAACTCCCATTATATCTTACTAGCCCATTGCATCTAATCCATTACTTACAGAAGTGAATATTTATCCAAATATTATGACTAAAATAGAGAGGAAACAGAATGAAATTGCCCACTGGCCACTTGCACATGTCCCAATCTACCAAACTTCAATGCTCTTGTATTGATCCTTGAGGTATCATTAATAGAGGTGGCACCTCTGCCAACAATAACATTCCTGGACGCATTATTTTCATTTTCAGTTCTTCCGGTGAACACATAGGCAATAGCACAACCAACAGCTATTTGAAAGGGGAGCCAGCAATGAAATTCCAGGTAATCTGAGATACTGATTGTAATTTTCAAAGCCTGTTTGTCTTGACAATGATAGTCACACAAAGTTGACAATATTGTTTTCAAGAGATGCTCCCATGATTTTGTCATTTTTTAGGTTAGAGAACCCACAGAATAGCAACAGTTTAAGTTCCAAGGTCCCATTTGGCTCAGCCTTGATTGTTTTAGTATGTTAAGCTTCACTCTGAGCTTTATCTTCACTGATACAGCACAAACCTAGTCATATCCATTTTCCTTCTTTCTGCTTTGATGTTTAAACCCAAGGACATAAGCATCATGATGTGATATGTCCAGTTGGCATCAGGCTAACAATCTGAAGCTGATAGGCACTTAAAGAGACTTGTAGCTTTTCTTCAAGGAATTAAGTCTAATATAGGACTGTCATTGAGACTAAACAACCCTCAATTCTTATCGATATGACCCAAGTCTACATTGACCTGTCAAATTATGCTAACTTCATTTGAAATACTTGGCCATAGCGATCACAATATTTACAAACCAAAGGGTAACTTCTGAAAGATAAAATAGTAATTAGGTAAGTATACAATGTCAGAGGCAATGGTTTAGTCTGCTGAGCATAATTTAATCCTTCATCTTTAAACACAAATGCAGCTCCCTTTCAGAACTCACAAGCAATACTGGTTCAGTATACTTTAACATCTGGAACATTATTGCAATATTTTGACTCCATGCAACATTTTTGTTTGCTGTCATGGCTATATCCTATCAGTAGTTCAATACCTAAGAAATACTCAGTCAAAACACTATCTATAATAGGGACATTTTCAAAAAAAAAAAAAAAGATGGGTAAAGCCAGTATGGACCCAGTAACATTAGCAATACTGGATGCCCAAATATATCAGGTCACTAGCTACTGTAGACATTTTCAACATTGCATCAGTTCTGAACAGGATTGGAAAATATGGGCTTAAATGCTGATCCTATTAAGTGAATAGCAAAAGTCCCATTTACTTCACTGGGACAGGATTTCATCCTATATGTTTGAAACACAAGGCACACATGGTGATCTATATGCACTAGGGCTCCCAGTGTTGTTATTACTGGTGGAACTGAAATTGTGTAAGCACATAATGAGAAATTTATGGAAGTGTCCCTGCTGTATATTTGACCTAAATAAAACTCAGAGAAAAATCAAAGTTTGCCTTTGACATTGCCATACTGTCACTGAATGTTATAATTTTTCACATTACATCTTTCCTTCCAGGAAAAGACTTAAGACTTTGTGTTCCTATGTTATGTCTGGAATAGCTACCTTGTTTAGCCTTATGTTTACCTTGAGCTATAAAAGACTAATTAAGCTCAGCAAATTGGTTTATAAGCCTTTCATGGACTTTCAGCGAATTGTGCCAAATACCATCCTGTCCTGAGTTACTTTATCTAGTCTTGTAAACACAATCTTTATCTAGAAAAAAACACAGTGCTTTCTAGGGCTTATGTGGACCTTATATTTGGCTATAAAATATTGATTGCACAACTGCTGGGTTAGCTTTCAGAGACCTCATCAATTTTCTTCATCTTCAGGTGTAACCTCTAATAGGATATTATAAATATCTCTACATTTCTTCTCACTCTATAGTAGTAAATAAGAACATTTTTCTTCTTCATAATTAGATTTCAGGGCATCCTTGAAAAGGAGTTTTCCTCTGTGATTTAAATTTTGTCCACTGATTAGGAAAAATTACATTTTCACGGTTTCCAGTATGGAATTATTGTCTTTTCTTAGATTTCTTCTGCACTTAAAATGGTGGTTTTCAACTGTTTTTCAACTAAAATTATTTGAACAGGTACAGACCTCTTTGGAAATGTTAGACATAGGATGCATTTACACAACACAGTTATTTCAAAATATCTGAGGTTATTTCAAAATAACTATGCAAGTATCTACAAAGCAATTCCATTATTTCAAAATAATTTCAAAATAATGGATGGCTTATTCTGACTTCTCTAAGCCTCATTCCATGAGAAATATTCTGAAATAGCTATTTCGGGATAGCAGTAGTGTGGATGCTCCTCTGCTGCTATTTCGAAATAGCTCCTCTCCAGGGCTATTCAAAGTGATTACTCCCCAATACCTTCTGGGGCTCTAAATCAAGGTAGCCGATCCACATTAGGGAAATCTGTCTCAGACTAATTTTGAGGCTTCCCTGCAGTGTAGATGTGCTTGCTATTTTGATATAAGCTATTTTGGAATAAATATTCCAGAATATCTTATTTCGAAATAAGCATTCAGTGTAGACATACCCACAGTTTGCAGACCCACAGGGGTACCCAGATCACAGGTTGAAAACCATTGTTTTACATGATTTCTGGGAGTATTCCGTGTTTCTAGTACCATTCCCTGTTTTTGCTTCTTTACATTATGTTCCCTGAATGCAGTAGTTCTAAGAAAGGGCTTACATCCATATTTCCTAAGGTGTTTAGGCACTTAACGACACAGATTGGTGTCTAGTGGAAGTTGGGCACCCAAAATACTTAGAGACTTTTGAAATTTCCACTAGGGGCTTACTTGCATTTTTAGGCAATATTAACTTTGAAAATCTGTCTTTTAAGTCAATGAAAGCTTCAAGTCCCTCTAAGTTGTTAGAAAATCTGAGGCACGCAAGTCACTGGACACTTTTGAAAATATTGGCCACCTCTGTCTATGTGCAATTATGCCATATTCATCTGCCCTGTAGCAAGCTATGCTTTAATATGCTGAGCCAGGTGAACTTTGGAGTGTGTTTCTTTCTCTCGGGAAAGGCTTCTTTACTCGCTCCATGGCTCTGACTGAGGTTCTCTGTTGGTTTTTCAGATGCAATAGAATGTGATAGAAAAGGGACTGAATCAAAGGGGAACAATAAGAAGTCTGGCAGGCAGGTTTCTTTGGGTGCTGCTCTTGAATTTTGTGAAAATTGTTATTTCATTGCAGTACAATGTAACTTTTTCAAAAGGGATTTTTAAAAACCCTCAGTATTTACTGCTTGAAAACATACATCATTTTGTTATAACTGTTACTGAAAAAAAATTTCAGGCAAAAACACATAGTTTCCCTTCCTCTGAAGATATTAGCTCTGAAACTTGTGATAATATCTTTCTAGCTCAAGAATTTGCAGATTGGGGAGAGGAAGTAAACAGCATATAGGATTTCTGGAGCCTATTGTTAATGTAAAATTGGCAGTATACAATGCCTGCTGCTGAAAGCTTCACTGCTCTTTGCTGCTCAAAAGGCTTATCCCACCTTGCCAGATTGAATGCTGCACTGGTAAAGATGATATTTTTTTTTCTCCCAACAGAAGGCATAGAATGCAGAAACTATACATGAGTTTCAATTCAAATTCAATTTTGCGTGTAGAGTTAAGCTCACAATGCAATGTACAGATCTAAGAAATCTTCTACATAACACCATTGGCTGAGTACCTATCAGGGTAGGTCATGCCTGGACTGTACAGGACTGTCTTAATTGAGTCCACACTGGAATTGGACTGTCTAGAAATGTGCTAATCAAGTGATGCTACATCATTGACCCCAGTGCCTATGACCAAAGCAAGAGCCTCAAAACATGAAGCATCTGCCTGTGATGCCAGATGCTGGAGTGTGCATGCTCTTCCAGTGACTTGGAGCCAGGGCTCTCAGCCTTCCCAGACTATTCTACTACCTCTTTTAGGAGGCTGATTTGTCTTCTATACCCCAACTTTCACCTCACTTAAAAACGACTTGCTTACAAAATCAGACATAAAAATACCAAAGGGTTACAGCCCACTATTACTGAAAAATTGCTAACTTTCTCATTTTACCATGTATTTATAAAAAATAAATCAATAGGAATATAAATATGGTATGCACATTTCGGTGCATAGTATATAGAGCATTATAAACAAGTCACTGTATGACATTTTAGTTCATACTGACTTTGCTTGTGCTTTTTATGCTGGCTGTTATGCAACTAGGTAAATATCTAGATGACTTGATGGAACCCCTGGAAGACCTCTGTGTGCTCCCAAGGGTACATGGACCCCTGCCCTGATTGAGAACCACTGAGCCAAAGGAGTGTAATGATTGGGCAATTGTACATGTACAGATGTGGCAGTAAACAGTATGAGCACACAACTAGAAGAATTCAGCTTCAGCACATTTCTCTTTCATTGCAGTCTGAATATGCTGTATTTAAATAATGCTGAAATTTTCATATCTGAAGTTGTACCCTACGCAAAAAAGACACTCAAAACTTTGTAGTGCAATAGAATATTGCTTTACTTTAAAGAAATAAAGAGAAAGAATGAGCCTAAATAGGAAAGTACAAAGAGATCAGCTGAAACTTAAAAGATTAAATGAATTTCATGCGTGACTTTGAAAAATGTATTGGTTTCTAATAAGAGTTAGCAATTTTTAAATTCTTGATCTATCCATGAAAGACAGAAGGTTCCAGCTGCAACGGAATATGCAAACGAATTGGCACATGGGGCTGAAGACTTGACTTTTCCCCTCTCACATGGTGGCCAGCAAGTTATTTCACTGCTGGAACAACGAGAAATTACTTTTCCTTTGAGGCTTGCAATGCCCTCTCGGGTCTTGTCATGGGATGACACAGCCACATGCCTTACACAAGACAGATTGCAATGTCACAACCTAGTCCAAAGAAGGAATGTTATTTATTAATGTAAAGCAATCCACAAGCCTTTAAGGATGGACAGCATATCATGTTTTGTATCAGAATGTGGATTTGCATTATGTATTTGAGTATGGAAGCATATCAAAGTAAACACTTTTAGCCATCAGCTATTCAGTCAAAGTCCATAAAACCTGAGATTTTATGTTCAATTTCTGATCAGCTGATATGTTCTGAGCGGAAGAACAAGGAACGTAGCTACTGTCATCTCAGACTTCATTTTTTAGATGGAGAATCCAGGAAGTTGCTGGGCTTTTCTTTTAAATGAGGTATAACATTACGTTAATGAATCAGAAATGTACACTCCCATAATGCTTTTCCATTTCCAAAATGAAAATCTTGGCTTTGGCTCAGCATCTATCAGTAGTAATGTCCAGAGCACAAACTGTATTCCATTAATGTTACCAGCATGGGAATATGAAAGGTCTATTAGTGACTTTTCAGAGCAGGATAGTGATGTTCCAGCAGCTTACTGAAGATTGAAGAGACACAGGCTGAATAATGACTGAAAGGAGAGCCTGCAGGGAGTCCAGCTGAGGCGTTTCTAATGTGATGTAAAAATTGTTAACAAAGTCAGATTGTGTTGTCAAACCTGCAGAATTTAATATTTAATTTACTAATGAGAAGGAAAGTTTCTAAAAGTATCATATTAATGAAGCCTATATTGTCTTATCTAACTTTTAATACCAGTAAAGTACATTGTGTTTGTAGAACTCATACCCCTGGGAAAACCCAGTGATATGAGAATAAGTAATTTTGCACCTTTCCATCACATTGGAGCAATTTAAAATCACATTAACAGCTAGAAATGTAGCCGTGTTAGTCTGGTGCAGCTGAAACAAAAAACAGGACCATGTAGTACTTTAAAGACTAACAAGATGGTTTAATAGGTGATGAGCTTTCGTGGGCCAGACCCACTTCCTCAGATCAAATGGTGGAAGAAAATTGTCACAACCAAATTGTCAGCGGAATCCATCCAACCATATATGGTTGTGACAATTTTCTTCCACTATTTGATCTGAGGAAGTGGGTCTGGCCCACGAAAGCTCATCACCTATTAAACCATCTTGTTAGTCTTTAAAGTGCTACACAGTCCTGTTTTTTGTTTCATTAACGGCTAGACAGTGTAAAACAAAAGCTGGTAATATCACCAAGAGACACATAACACAAGAATGGAATTAGTGAGAGACCAGTCATGAAATGGATTTTAAGTTACATGATTAATTTAGCACTATTTGTGGAGATGTTTGTGATTAGACAAATTAATAACATGAAGCCCAGATCCAGCTTTCACTAATGGAGGCATGGAAGAATGAGGCTAACAGGAGTAGGTTCATGCACTTAGAGAGTCCTGGGCTATAATAATTGATAGTGATGGCTTTATTTAGAAAGAAGTTATCTTGGATTGCCGAGCATTTAGCTACATGTGGTCTACACTGGCTCATGAAACCAAGAGCTCAAAGTTCAGCACTATGAATTCTATGGCCCAAAGTACAATATGCTTATATATGTTTTAGAAGCATAACCTTATGCTCCATTGCATGGTTGAGATGATTTTTACACTTAATGCAGTGATTCATCTCCTTTATTATGAATGAAATATACAGTGGATATGTTCTCCCGAATGACAGCACTTACTCTCTCAATATGGAATGGATATCTTGAGAATTTACAAACAAATTTGTTAATACAAAGATGATAATATATTTCAATGTAAGAATGAGACACTGACAGGCATACTGGGAGAGGCTAAGTCAGAAAGACAAGTCCTTTAATGTACACAATGGCTAGGAGTGTTATTGGAATGCTACTATGTACCTAAAGGAAGTGGGATAACAGGAAACTGACAATGAACACAAAGATATGGGCCTATCAGACTTGTGTTCTGAGCTTTCTACTGTAGGGTGGCAAGAGCTAGAGCATCAATGGGAGGCATGAAAAGGCTCAACTCTTTCCATGCTCACAGTGTTTTTCATGTTTTAAATATCAGGTGGGAAGCCAAAGTTCCTGACACTGAAGCATGTGAGAAAGCTAATACTGTCCTGGCATTATCTTTTGGCCCTGTACCTCAGGCCTGTGTTATTTGTGGCAAGGACTTGTCACTTGAGAATTGGACTTTTTAGCCACTTGAGATGCTGCAGCAGCCTAGTAAATGCCCTGCTTTGACACTTTCAAGGCAGAGGGCTTCCGTATCCACCTGTAAATAGCAGCCCATTCCTACATAAATACCACAGGAGATCTGAATGGTGGGGAGAAGTGTCTTCAGTGAATGAACGGATACCTCAAACGTCTTTTGCACCCTTTTATATTTATTTAACAGGACCATACTAACAAAAGTGGGCACTTCAGTGACTCACTTTGTTTTAGTGCAGATTGGGTAAGTACCTGGCCACAATAAACCCACACACTGTGTGCAGTCTAAAGTTTGCCCTATATTGAGTACTGGCTTATTTAACAAAGAAATTAACAATTATCTGACAAAGTTCAGATCAAGCCTTCTGGCTGCTCTTAAGATTCTTCCCTCTGAACTACTCAGCTCACACTCTAGGCCCCCTCTCTCTAAAACACTCCCATGCCCATTATAATCAGTGTGGGGGAGAGCCACCAGCCAGTGTGTCAGCGGACTCCATCCAACCCTTCCCTTTCCCAGCAGGTTAAATACATATTAACAGCATAAGGCATTTCAGGGGAAAACTACCAGGGTATGTCTACACTACACGCGGCACGGACTAGACTAGGCTTCCTATTCCGAATTACCGTTACTCCTCGTTTCACGCGGCTACACGCGGCACGGAGTCCGCACTAGCGGACATTTAAAAATGGCGGCACCCGGCTATATGCAAATGAAGCCCGGGAAATTCAAATCCCGGGCTTCATTTGCAACTCCGGTTGCCTACATTAACCACCCTAGTTCGAACTAGGGTGGTAGTGTAGACATACCCCCAGTCTGTTAAGCCTAGGGTATGTCTACACTGCCCTGCAGTTCAGACAAAGTGGATGTGGACAGCAGGTGAACTTAGGAGGGAGGGCATCACAGCATCACTCATTGGTGCACACTGCTATCCACAACACCTTAGTCCAAATTGCTTGGCAATATAAACAGGCTCTTAGCTACCTGTTCTCTGACCTTACTTGAGCTTTATTTATGTTACCAGGCATGAATATTTTGGCAGAGCTCTGAACATAGAGGTGTGAATGTGGAGGAACAAGAGCAGCGGTGGGAAATTTTTTGCCAAAGGCCATTTCAGAAATTTTTGAAGTGGCCCTGGGCTGCACTGGAAAGGGCAGGGCCCAAGCAGAAGGGGCAGGGCCAGGATACTTCTGGGTTCCCCCACCCCCAGACTATCATTGGTCTGGGGGTGGGGGAGTGCCTTTGCCCCCCCCCCCAGATTCTCCCTAGGTGCCCATGCCCCTGGTGTGGGAGGAGACTTCTCACGCTTCCCCACCCTCAGGCCAATCAAAGCTTGGGGGCGGGAGAGTATGTGAAGCCTCCTCTCACCCTACTAGGAGTGCCTGGTGCTTCTAATTGGCCTGGGGGCAGGGGAGCAGCAGGGCCTCCGCTGGTTACATCCACCCACTTGGCGGGCCAGATCAGCCTGCGGAGGCCCTTTTCCCACGGAGACACAAGAGGGTGGAGTGAAGAAGAGGAACAGAATAAGGGGCATGGATGGAGGAGGTGAGCAGTTCAAGAAAAGGAAAATGAGCAAAAGGAGGATAGTTAATTGGCAATAAAGATGGATGATCAGAGCAATTAAAGGGCAGTGGCAATAAAAGTGCAACAATGGAACAATTAATTAGTAATTGCAATAGTACCCGTGTTCAAGAGAGAGAAAGAGAGAGTTAATGCAATCTGGAGGAAGGAACAGATGACATCAGAGAGTGATACAATAACATGTCAAGTCAGTGTGGAATGACTGTGTATGGGCAGGCCTCTTCACTTGTCTCCTTTCTGTGCCTGCTGCTGCTCTTCTCCTTTGGCTTTCTTTACCTTTTGGCATTATATGCGGCATAGTTTTCAGATGTTTCTTATAGTGACCACACCTTCCAAACAATCTCCAAATCATGGCCAGAGTCAGAAAACTGTCACTTCGTTTTGATTGGAAAACCACAATACAAACACTATACTTACTTATAGAAAAAGTTCCTCTCCTCTTCCCCAGGACAGAACCGCAGGTTCCCTGTTGAGCATGCGTATGTATATGAATTTGTATCTGGGTCCATGTCACCTTAGTGCCAAACCACACTGAGAGCAGAAATTATCACTCGAATTAAGGCCACATTTGTTTTCAAACAAGAGCAGAAATTACAGTAGTTGTAGAACAATTATATCTTTTCATTTTAAATGTCAGCAAGCATGAGGTAAAAACCAAACCTACAGTAAATAAAAAAATGCCACTTACAACAAAGTCAAGGAAAATGAATAAGCTAAATTATAATCAGAGAAAAAAAATCAGATGTGGAAACTGTAGCTCTATAGCATAGCCTCCTGTTAGCCAAACCATACTTGGGCTTCAAGAGCCTGATTATCCTTACACCTGGCCTATCCTGGTATAATTCCCCTGATTTCAATAGAGTTACATTTGATGTAAAGTACAGAGGTACGAGTGAAAGAGATTCAGGCTCTCTAACTCTATAAATGTTTTACTGCCATTCCAGCACCAGTCTGCCAATAGAATAGAATATTCAGAGCTCAAAACTTTATTTGGCAGAAGCAACTACTTAGACTGTGAATTTTGGGCTGGATTCCCTCCTGTACCGAGAGCCATTCAACATGCAATGGTGGGTAGGAAGAGGGAGTATGCTACAGCTTTCCAATTCTCACGTTACATCTTCTCTCATCCTGGATCTAAGGTAAGTTGCAGATTCCTAATTTATGACAACGAGCAGTCCTGTGACCCCTTAGAGGCTAACAAAAATATATATAGTATCCTAAGCTTTTGCGGGCAAAATGTAATTTATGACAGTTGCTTATGATACCTGAGGGGCCATACACAGAATTTACAGGGCAGGGAAGAAATTTGCCATTTTGCTACCTCATCTCAGCCACATATGCTAGGCTATGTAACAGGAGCTATCTGAGAGCTCCCTCTGGAGAAGAATTTCTCAGCTAACCAGTTTCAGCTAGCATTCAGCTCCTTTGTACTACATGGCTGTGTCTAGACTACATGCCTCTGTTGGCAGAGGCATGTAGATTGGACACATAGGCAAAGGCAAATGAAGCCACGATTTAAATGATCGCGGCTTCATTTACATTTACAGTTCCTGTCCGCGGGGATCCGAGCTGCTGCTGCAGACCAGCCTCTGTCCGTGAGCTGCCGTTATTTCTCGTAGAATGAGGTTTACCGGGGCTGCCGACAAAGGGCTTTGATATCGACAGGGGGAACGTCCAGACTAGCGCGCGAGCCGACAAACAGCTGATCAGCTGTTTGTCGGCTCAGCGCGGAAGCCATGTAAATGTAAATGAAGCTGCGATCATTTAAATCGCGGCTTCATTTGCCTTTGCTGAACAAACAAATCTACATGGCTCCGTTGACGGAGCCATGTAGTCTAGACGTACCCCATGAGTAATGCAAATAAACCAGTTTTCTGAGAAGAATGCAAAGGCTCAGAGTAGGGATGTTAGCACATAGTAGTAGTTGAGTAAATGATTAACCAATATGCTATCCCCTCCCTGCCCGCGAACAGCAGCTGCTGCCTCGAAGAGCCCCTGTCCGTGGCAGCCTGGGCTGGCGGTGCACAGGGGGTGCTTCATCTGGGCAGGCAGTCCAGCTCAGACCTGGCTTGCACTGGGTCTGGGACTTACCTCTTCTGTGGCTCTGCAGTTTAAATGCACTAAGAGCTGGGGGGGCAGGCAGCACTGGTTCCTGCCTCTCCCGCTCCCACTGCCTCTGATACAGGCAGCGGTGGGGGGGGATACGAGTATATAAGTAATTGACTAGTTTAACTGATAATTGATTATTGGTTAGTCAACTACTCATTTACATACCTAGTGGACAGAAGCTTGACCACAGGAGCAGCTCACGGACAGAGGCTGGTCTGCAGCAGCAGCTCGGATCCCCGCGGACAGGAACTGACACAAAGGCAGCAACATGGAGTAGCAGGGGCTCTCCGGGGGTGGGGCTGGAGACCACTGGCCCCACCCCAGAGGGACTATCGAATAGTCATGTAACTGCTAAGATTTCATGTGGTTACGCAACTATTCAATTACAACATCCCTAGTTCAGAGAGAGAGAGAAGGGGGGTGAGGTAATGTCTTTTACTGGATGAACGTCTGTTGATGAAAGGAATAAGCTTGTGAGCTCATCAGTAGTTAAACTGACTTAAGTCAGTGTAGACCAGGCCTTAATGGATTACAGATTGCTGTGATGAGACTTAAAACCATTGTCTCTATTGATTCCCTTATTTCTAGTGTCTAGCAGAATTATGAATTTAAGCTCCTAGGCTTGTTTTTGAATGTGTTGTGCAGATTTCCTTTGATTATTTCACCAGAAAAATAGATTGTATCATAGAATGGGCCATCCTAATTCCCCGAGAGAACCTTCTTCAACAGAGGGGAAAATAACCCACTGACTGCAACCCTCTAGTTGTGATGAACCCTCCCCTCCCACTGGAACCTAGGTGGGGTATCATCAACAATTATAACCACACTTGATGGGGACTGCATCCTGAAAGAAATCTTTCTCAGACCTCCTCTTATGGTCTCCAAATAACCTTCTGACCTAGCCAAGCTCCTCATACAAACAAAACACAGACCAAGACACACCGGCTATGTCTACACTGGCCCCTTTTCCGGAAGGGGCATGTTAATTTCAGAGATCATAATAGGGAAATCCGCGGGGGATTTAAATACCCCCCGCGGCATTTAAATAAAAATGTCCGCCGCTTTTTTCCGGCTTTTAGAAAAGCCGGAAAAGAGCGTCTACACTGGCCCCAATCCTCTGGAAAACGCGCCCTTTTCTGGAGGATCTTATTCCTACTTTGAAGTAGCTCCAAGCAGAACCTGACCCTGCTATGACAATACAAAACCTGCAGGCATATCTCCACTGCTATGATAATCAACACCCCACACAACACACATTTCATGTGATGTACTGCATCCAATGCAGCATATGCCCCAACCACAACTGTGTGGGTGGACCTTGAATGCATTCACACAGAAAAATGATAAAAGGTGGAAATGCCGTCTTACCCATGGGCAAATATTTTTACATGATCATGATCACTCTGTATCTGACCTCTCAGTACTTGTCCTCAAAGGAAACCCGCACACCATTTTCAAAAGACAAGCCTAGGAGCTTAAAATCATGTCTCCGAAGCTCCCAAAATCATGGACTCAGATACACTGTTTTTATGTCTCATTACAATAGTCCACAACCCACTAAGTACTGGTTGGTATACATTAGAAAATTAGACAATCTTAGCTACCGGTTGGACCTCGCTGATCCAGAACGCTTGAGACCTGACTAGTCCTGAATGAGGGTATTTGCCAGACCAGGGAAGGTTTCTTTCAGGAAGAACGGCTCTTGCTCAAGAGGGGTTTTTGCGCAAAAAGGAGCTGTCTACACAGCTCCTTTTTGTGCAAAATCCTCTTGCGCAAAAATGGCTGCTAATTAAGTATGCAAATGCAACACGGCGATATGCTACTCCGTGCTTCATTTTTATAAGCTTTTGCGGAATAAGGCTATAGTATAGACATAGTCTTTGTGTGGCTAAACATGAAAACAAGCCCTAACTCTCCTCTACCCTAGGACTGCAGAAGTGTTACTTGCCCACTTCACCTGGAATAGTCTCTTGCAATATGTGTTAACTGCTGTTTCATAACAATCTGTTCCACTTTGCATTTAGATGTGACATTTTAATGACCTTTTCCACACCCAAGGAAGAGCTCTGACTAACTTGAAAGCTTTTCTCTGACACCAACCCAAGCTGATCCAATAGTAAACATTACCTCACCCCACTTGTATCTCTCATATCCAGGGACCAACATGTCTACAACATCACAGCATCCACTAATGCAAATGCTATTTTGACCATCTCATTTGTGCCATACCAAGTAATCCATCTTTTCTGGGACTATTTCTATTTTTCCAAGTGTCTAAAGTGGCTTTAAATACCCAAAATTAAAGAAAAGACCATGCCAAAGAAATGTTTACTATCCCTCTACTTGGAAAGAAAAAGTGGAATTTTCCTACCAGGGTTAAACTGGGCTCAAGACTGGATGACATTCAGTCCTAAATCAATGACACTTTAAATTCTGATATTTTGCTAAATGTTCAGAACTAGAAATATGAACTTTGTATTAGATGTGATTTAAGATTATTTCCTTAGAATAAAACTTTTCAATCTTGCTGATTTTTTCAACTTACCATTGGGAAGATCAAAACAAAAATGTTTAGCTATAGATTAGATTGATCCAAGCTAAAATATTTCAGCTTGCCAAATGGAATTTAAATATTTGATTTTGGAAGGCTTCAACATTAATCTGTGTTCATTGGAGCTGCTATTGTGAGCACTGGTTGTTATAGCCCAGGCATCTCATGCCTCCATTTTTCCCTATAGGGCATGCTTCCTGTCTGGACTACCTTGGACATTATGCACCATGGCCTCTTCTCTGGTTGAACTGCCATTATCATAAAAATCATATGCCCATGTGCAGCATGAAATACATAGTATGCCTGAAGAGCTCAGAATACTGAGGGGAATAGGGCCATGAGTTATACAAATAACAATTCCCTAGAAACACAACAGCAGCTCAATAGGACATAGATTAATGTTGAACTGAGCTGAAGGGAAATATTTCAACATTTCCATATCCAAATGTTCTGGAATTTTCTGATCTGCAAGATAATTTGGCATTTTATTTACTGGTCCTGACTCATGGTAAAAAGAAAATATTGAAATACTGAAATTCCCTATAGGATGGAAATGTTTATTTTGACCACTTCTGCTTTATACTCTTGGGAATGGCAGATGCTCACCTTTTTAGAGGGATAAGATAGCACTCCTTTGTAGTCCAGGGAGATGCCAAGAAATCATGCTATACATTTGTAACATAGTTATGGAATTACTATAGAATTTTTAAAGATTTGTGAAATGAATTACTAGGAGTTTTCTCATTGAGTCTTGCATAGTGACACCTGGGTTTATAGTACAGAATAAAATCTTGTACCAATAATGTTTGTTTAAACAAATGTTTCTAAAATAATTGTGAATTCTGTGGCATAAAGATTTATGGACACTTGTTTGGAATGACCTGCACAACCCAGACATGGCTGAGTCACTCAGCTCTGATCTACAATAGGGAGTTATTTTGAAATAACTCCCCTTATTTTGAAATAACAAGCAGAGTTTCCACACTACCAAGCCCATTATTTCAAAATAAGGGGCTGGTCATTGCAAAATAATAATTCTTGCTTTCTTTGGGGAAAAAGCTTACTTTGAAATAGTTATTTTGGGAGTTATTTCAAAATAATTTCCTGGTGTAGACATGCTCTCAGAGTCCCTACTCGCACCATGTTCCCTGCTGCGCCTCTACTTCCCCTCCCCTCCACACTGCGGAGAGAGTGCTGGGTCGAATCAGCTTTTAATATGCTTCTCCCCACAGTTGCTTCCTCTGATATAGAAGGAGCGGGGGGGGGGGGGGAAGAATGCAAGTGGTTGACTCGACTACTCTACATCCTTATCCTTCACTGCCCTATAATTTGATTTAACCAGCTTCGGTCTTATTAGACTATAGTACCCATGGAATCAGCTTGCTCTTAGGAAATACTCAAAAGCACAACATGGCACCTCCTAGTTTTATGAGATCTTGTGGAAAAGTTAAATCTCTTCACTACATAAAGTAGTCTGAAAGGTACATAAATTATACTCATGCAAAAGTTGGACAAGTGGGAAGTGAAATATGAAATTGATATTCCATGGAAAGAAGACATATTTGAAATATTCCTAAAGAATATAACAACTAACATAAGGAGTAATAACCTCAGAGTGTCTACACAGAGTGTCCACACCTCAAGCACATTTTTGCACAAGTAAATTTACAGTAAATCAAAAGAAGAGAGGTTTTTTTGCAGTGTATTCTTTCTATGAGGAATAACTCCTTTTTGCTTAAGAGTCCTTGTAGAAAAAGGTGTGTGTGGATGGGCAATGGGGGGAGGGGAGGAGGGAGAGGGAGGGAGGGAGTTGCGCCAAAAGAGCCAATGGCAAAAAGCACAGGTGCTCTGGTGGCTATTCTGTGAATAGCAATCAAAGTTTTCTTTTGAGAGTGTCCATGCAGTCTGGATGATCACTTGTGCAAAAGCGCATTGCTTTTGTGATGCACTTTTGTAGTGTGGACGCACTCTTGTGCAAGAAGCTTTTGTGGAAGAGCTCTTCTGCAAAGTTTCTTGTGCAAGAAGCCTGCTGAGTAGATATAGCCTCAGTCTTGATGACTTGTATTGTTTTTATGATCCATCATGGAATTGAACATTGAGATGCAGAGTTACAGTTACATAAGGAATTAGCTCAGACACCTCAGCTCCCATCAAGGACAGAAGCAACATAATTGGGACTTTAATTTAATCATTTGATAGCATGTTTTCTTTTGTTTGCAATCATACCTGTCTTTTTCTAGTCTTGCTTAATATTCTTTAAATCTCTATTCTTTGTTAATACATTTATTTTTGTTTTATTATAAACCCATCTCAGCGAGGGGTATTAAAGTAAAGCTTGTCAGCTAAGCCAAAAGGTTTGCATATGTCATCTCTTTAGATCCAGGGTGGGCAAGATACGTCTCACAAGTCGGATACGACCTGACAAGTAATTGGATCCCCCCCATGGACCACTTTGCTAGGAGCTTCAGGCACACAGCTGTGTGGTTCTCTGCTCTGGAGGGACAGGAAGGCTTCATGTTGATCTCTCTGTCTGCAGTCCAATCCTCAGCTCCTACTGTGTAAAAAAAATTGACCAATAGGAACTGATCCCAGCCAAGCTCTCAGCTCCTATTCATTGGAAACTACCAGCAGAGAGACTGGCCTGGGGACAGGGGCAGTTTAAGCCTATTCCCCCTCCTGGAAGTGAGAGCCACATGGAGGGAGCAGCCTGCATTTTCAGCTGTCTGGATCTGTAGCAGGCAGGGAGCCAAACCTGCCTTTGGGAGCTGCAGGGCTGCTGACTGGGAGATGCTAAAGTAAGCGCCTCCCAGACAAAGCCTGCCTCTAGCACCTCTGCCCCTCTTGTACACCAACTCCCTCCTCAAGTCATTATCCAAACCTTCTGTACCTCTCTGTCCCAAGTCACAACTCCCTCCCAGACCCTGACCCCCCTCATACACCACTCCTCCAGGCCAGAATCAGGCACCCATACTCTCTCCCAGAACCTGCACCCAATCCCCTGTTCCAGGTCACAACACCCTGCACCTAAACTCCCTCTCAGACCTCACACCATCTCTTGCACCCTAGTCCCTTACCCCATGTGCCCTTCTGCACCCAACCTCCATCGTAGACCCCACACCTCCTCCACATAAAGTGCAGTCCTTGACTACTTTCCAAAATCTTGGAGTGCCCCCCGCACCAAAAATGTTTGCCCACCCCTACTTTAGAGGTGACAAATGGTCATTTCTGTAATTGTCACAGTGAGAGGGACTAGAGACATGGCAGAGACGTGTCTCAGAGGAACTTGGGAATTTGGGCTCACTGAATTGTCATCTGCGAGTCAAGGTTTGGACTAGCAGAGTCCTGAAGAATATGCAAGCTGACTAGCGCAGAGAGAGACTGGTATCTCAGGAAGCTGACCTGCAGTTTAGCATGAGCAAACCTTTAATTTGCTGGGTTCAAGAGGAGTAACAGTAACTCATATCTAAAGAAGAGCTCCCTGTAGCTCAAAAGCTTGACCCTTTCTTCAACAGAAGTTGGCCCAATAAAAATATCACCTCACCCATTTTCTCTAATATACAGTTAGGGTATAAAATATATATGTTCACCATTTACATCGACTATCACTGTATAAATATAATACATAATGAAAAATACAACAAATAGTAAATGTTGGAATATATACCCAGAACAGTAACAAACTGTTAACATTGCTTGTTTTATTGCTCAGAGGGGGGTCAGATTGACAGAAAGTTCTGCAAGAAGCCATGAAGCAGGCATTCTTTTCTAATTTGTGTGTTTATGTGTGTGTGTACACAAATGTTCTATGCTTCTTGCTTTTTAGTATATCTATTTAAAGCATATCATCTATTTGAATAAAGTAGTTAGAATTTTCTGCTTGTGTATGCACAGGTATTCCCCCTCGTTTATTTTCTTCAGTGGTTGCAGCATGGACGTTTCATTTTCTGAAGTTTGGAATTTTTTGTTCATTCCCCTTTTGAGCCCGTGTGCTGATGAATCCCTTATTCTGGGAATGCAAATGCTTTGGTTCAAATGGTCTGTACACAGATGTTTTCCATACTCTGGATGAAACTTCTGGGACCCCCAAAGCCTTGCAAGATACCATGTTACCCTTTCAGCCTCTGCAAGTGCTAAGCTGTGACAACTCCCTGACATACCATTCTTTCTGCCTTGCAAAACATGGCTGCCTACAGATTTCTCTGGGCAAGGTGGAGGGAGGCTTTCAGAAGGACAAGGCCTTAGGCAGAAGGGGAAGAGCTGGGTCTAGCCTGCCCCAGCCAGCCCTTGAGCGCCATCCAGTGTGAGCCACCGGCAGTTCTGTTGGTAGCCATGCTTCCAAACAAGCTCCTCAGGACTTTGCCAGTTTAAACCATTTTTTGTAGGAAACAGAGATGTCCTTCTGCAGTGGCCAGCCCTCTCCAGGAACACTAACTGAAGATATCAAGTTTATTCCTCCTTTAAAAAAGTCATAGATGTAAAGCAATGCGAAATATAAAGAGTAAAGATAGAAATAGTTAAACAAAAATAAATACATGCCTCTCATTCAGCGAGTTAGAAACTGCCAATGTAAGTTTCTTGCCTATGTTCAGTTCCCAGAATTCTTTACTCCTGCTGAACTCTATAACCTGCTATGGTATGAAGAGTTTTAGCCCCTTGAATTCCCCAAGTAATGGACAGCTATGGCTTTCTCTCCATTTATTAGTCCAGCAAACCTTAGAAATGTATTCTTTGAAAAGTAAGGCCAGACAAAGCTGCTCTCTCCTGCTAGGCTGCAGACGTAGCATGGGAACACTGCAGATGATATTCTGTCTTCTGAGATGGTTTAGTAGACCTCAACTTTTCCCAGCCTGCAGCCCTCATGTGGCTTGTGGCCCAATTGGCAGAGTTATGGCCCATGTGACATCCTCAGGGCTACAGAGGTAGGATTGGTTGCAGCTCACAGGGGTAAATATATTGAGAATGAAGCTCTAGAATGCATCTGAGCCTGAAGTTACAACCTTTCTTCTCAGATGCAAATCTATCTGTGCTTACTCATGCTTTTATTATCATGAGCCTAGAAACCATTTCCACATTTTCTACTACAGTTAAGTACCACTACTTCTCAGAGTGCCTAGTAGAGAATATATCTAGCACCTTCAGAATGAGATGGACTGGTGAGATGCTATATTTGTGGCATGTAGAAATTTTAACTAGCTAGGTTATTAGTGGGGCTTGAAAGATAAGTCTTTCTGTGAAATATTAGAAAGAAAAAAAAGAAGATGGTTAGGTTGTGTCAAAATTTCTGCTAGGAATATTTATCAAAAAAATTGGGCTTTATGTTTTGCCCCTCGTTTCTTTCCCCCTCCCATCTCCTACTTTATTTCCTTCAGAGAAAGGGAAAAAATGGAGAAAAGCCATTTTTCATTGAATAAACAATGATGAAAATATTTTGTCTCTACTTAATAGCATTTACTGGATGGAAAGATTTGCAATAGATGCTGTGTACAGTAACTGTCTGGACTGGGTCACAGAGATAGGTCACTTCTGGGGAACTGAAAACTCACATGTGTATGAGCCTGTGTTTGTTTCTACTCTTATTTTCATGTATCTGGCCAGCAGACTTAGTTTTGGTATGACCTAAGATAATGCTGAAAAATTCAGAACTCACCATGAGACATGGAGTATATTGAGTAAAAGAAACATACTTATGAAATATTCTGTATAGACATTTGGGTATTTAAGGATTTTTCTGTGCAAAAAAAAAAAGTTTTAAAGGGCCAATTTTATGGAGCAAACCAAACTACATATTGACTGACAAAAACGTACCAGAAGCTTCAAGGGGTAGTCAAATTAGTTTGCACAGGATTTACCTGAAAAAAATGGCCTGGTAGCACTTTATAGACAAACAAAACATGGAGCTGGTATCATGAGTTTTCATTAGCACAGCCCACTTCTTCAGATAACCGGAGTTTTGAGTACCAGTTGTCTTTGTTTGATTACTACATGTATGTGTGCCTACACACATACATTCTACATTTTCAGAGGTTACATTGTTATTTCATCCTGACTGATTAAAGAATAAAAATAATAAACACAATATGTATAATGTGATAAATTCTGCATTCCAACATGATGATGAGTAATTCACTTTGTTTTCTCTGGTTGTTGACAATTGGCTTTGCTGCCATTTTGTGGAACAGACACAAAAGAAAAATGTCCTTTTCATGTGAATGAAAAATTATTCTTAAAATTACAAGATATGTTCTTTATTCTGGGAAATGTGAGTTGTCTGGAAGGGGATGAGGAAACTAGATTCCCCAATAGGCTTGTTGACGGATTCCACCAATAAAAACACTTATAGTTGTGATTAAAAAGTCATTTTGTAAGACAAAGCTGTCTAGGAAAGAGGCTTTTATGCTTTTATTATATGTATATATGTATTATATACTTACATCAGATGATTTAGTACAAGCCCACCTGTAATCAAAAAAACAATTATTCTTTTTTATGTTCTGTCTGACTTTCTTATTTACATGCAGTAATTTCATGACTTCGTTACCAAATAAACTAAATAAAACACATCATGTACTTCACCAATATACTAATCTTGAAAATCCATGTAAAGTTAAGCATGTTCAGAAAAGCCTGCAGGACTGGGGCCTGAATGATCTCTATGCTGTCTTATAAAAAGATTTCTGCACATACTTAAATTTACATTTTATGACACTCCTATTGAGATCAGCGGGAATGCTAGTATGCTTAAAGTTAAGCACACGTGTAGGTCTTTGCAGGATTAGGGCCTAGGTCTGTTGAGAACATTTTAGACAATGGTATTTTTAGTTTAAGTCTAAATATATGTAAAAAAAAAAGGGACGACACATTAGGAAGATGTTTTCAATGCTGTAGCAGATTATAGTGATGCAGAAAGGCAAAAGTACTGGCCTATTTTCACACTGGTGCACAGGACCAAAACTGATAACTTTTTCTAACTGGTTAAATATAATAAACCAAAGAAAAAATGTGTAAGGGAAAAAATAATGATTTCCTGCCTTTGAGTTTGCTTAAAGTTAGGTAAATAATAGTCAGCTACTACAGCTATATAATTTACAATTCTGTCAGGAATAGAAGGTTGGTTTTTTTTAAAAAAAATGTTAATTCACAACATACTTTCTTTGGAAAAAGATTGGCAAGCACCATCATGCTTCTGTTATCACGTCTCATAAATCTATTCCATTCAACAGAAATACGGAAACTTCTAAAATAAGGAAATAATGAGTTATGAAATTTTAAAATCAAAATAATTGGTGATTACATGTTATATAAATTCTAGCTGCTCTATGATTGCTTCAATCAACTGTTATGGAAGAGTTAACAGATGAGAGGAAAATAAACAGAAAGAACATTCTTAAGGTCTATTATAACTTCACGTGCCATTGTGAACATATTACAAAATATGCACCAATAACAGAACATGACAAAAAATTAACAAACGCTATTAGAACACAGCATGTCATAGTAATTTGCCTGAAATAAGATAATATCACAGCCGAGCACTTTAAATGCAGCCAATATTCTTCTGTAGGTGAGAAGGCAACATATTATTTGAATCTGTAAAGTCAGGCTTCAGTTCTAAAAACAGAAGTGCTGGAATGTGTGGGTTCAGCGGAAGAAACAACAGAAGCCTCCTAATATGGACTGGAAATATAAACTTCCATATGTTTAAAAGAGGAATCTTGGCTCAAAAGGAACCTAACATGGTGAAAAGTTTTATGGATTTTAAACTTCCTTGTTAAGAAGCAGTCTGGCTGAAGACTTTTGCCTAGTTTGGGACCCCACGTGCAGACTATTGTGTTGTTACATCAGTTACATTTGTAGGGACTGCAATCAAAACATTTATGAAAGCTTAATCCTAACAGATTTTGTTGGAGAAAAAGAGCTCTTTTGAAAGAAATGTTGACATTCTTAGGAAATTAAAAGGTTGAAGGAAGGAAATTGATTCATGGTGAATTTATGAACTGTACAATAATCTGTCATTATTGACAAAATAGATAGTAATAAGGAAAACAAAAAACAAAACAAAACAATCCAGAACTAAATCCTGTGCCACTGAAGTCAATGAAAGTTTTTTCATGTATTTCAGTGGGCTCCATACTGGGCCTTCTATTGTTGTGGGTTTGCTGAAAACCAGAAGTATTTGATTTTACCACAAATCTTTTGTGAAAAAAAGAATACTTTGCTCAAGTATATTTTGCTGCAGAAATCAGTTTTGGCAATATTGGATTGCACATGGCAAAAAAAAGAACTCAGGTTTAATTATCCCTCCACTGCTTTCCTCTTCCTGCAGTCATAGACGCCTAAGAAAAGTGGCTGCAAAAAAGTACCTAATCAGAAATGAGACCTTTTTTTTGCTCACACTTTGCATGGGTACAAACCCCAAAGCAGTGGGGTTTCAGGTCTCACCATTTCCAGCAAGGCCAAGTTTGTAAACATTCATTCAGCCTAGTAAATGTAATTCTATCTTTCTATCCTCAAAGTACTTAAGAACAGTAGCAATCCTATTAAAGTTAATAGATTACTCACTTGCTTAATTTTTAGCATATGAATAAATGCTTTGCTCATTTAGGATCCAAAGCTGTGTTCACTGGCAACAGTAGTAAAATGCTGTTTTGGGAAAATTCTTAAAGGGCAAATTACAAGCTTCCATGATAAAGCTCTGAGATCCCAATGATAGAAGAAACCTCTTTGGGGAAGTTGTTTATTTAAATTTGTGAAGAAAGATTCATAAAATAAAGTCCAGCATCAAAGAAGCAAGTTTGTTTGCGCCTATTACATGACATCTATATATTTTAGAAATGAACAGTCTGTCGGTCTGTGCAAGAACTGCTCCTAAAAGGAAAGAGCTAAGGCCACCAAATTTGATAGGCAGCTTCCTCTTACCCTAACTTACAGCAAGGTCAGGATTTGGTTGTGCCAGGGACATGGGAAGTGGTGGGACTGGGGCTGTTTTCCACAACGTGAAAAGGGAAAGGCAGAGAGAGGAGGAAAACAATCCTCACACTCACCACTAGGGTCAGCGAGCGGAGACAAAATACTGCAGATTGAATACTGGGGATGGCCACACCAGCATGAGACTGATGGGCTGAAGACAGGACTCTACCTGTTTGCTGGCCAGGCCACCTTCTATGATCAAGGATCACTCCCATAGGATCACTCCCCATGCCTCCTCATGGGGCTGAAGATTCCCTTCCTGAAACAATTTCACCTGGCACCTGGCGATTCCCTCCCCTACGCCATGGCTCCTCACGGGGCCTACAGATGCCCTTCCCCCACCCTGCGCCTGGGAGGCTCCTCACAGGGCCAGTCTTTGCCCTCCTTCTCCCCCTCCCCCCCCGCCCCATGCCAGTCCTCTTGGGGCCAAGGGATTCCCTCCCTCCACTGCACAGCTCCTCATGGGGTCTAGAGATGCCAACTTCCCCTCTCCACTGTAACTTCACCAGTACAGTGGAGTTTCCTGATTCCTCCTCCCCCCTCTTCGCATCACTTTACCTGGGAATTCCTTCTCCCTCCTCATCCCCCTCCCCAAATTCATGGGATCTGGGCGTGCCACTACACATCCGAGCAATGCAGGGTAAATCAGCTAGTTGTTAAATACAAAATTATATCCCCCTGTCATCAATGTTGTGGAATTTATTAGTGTTTGTAACAGAACTGTCCTTTCCCCATCAGAACATATGACCTAGTTTTAAAGATAACTAAATTAATGGAGTCACAAGATATTTTATAATAAATATGGGAAGATAATTGGACTTTCCAGTATATAAAGAATGTTGACCACATTTGCAGGATCAGGAACATGGCTTGGAGAAATCCATATATGATCCCTATAATTATACATACACTTTGGAAGGTCACCATTTTATACTCACATGTTTGGTATTTCATGGGTTTCTCTAACAACATTATTACTCTTTTTATCCAGACTACTGGAATTAAAAGATTTTTTTCATTAGGATAGTCAACATTGATTACAGTGATTTATTGCTTAAATTGTTGATCTTAGAAGAGAGGCTATTTTGATTTTTTTTGTCATTTGTTTTTCAGCCTTTGACTTCCAATAACACATACATCAAGGAGAAAGTTTATATAATTTGTGAGGTGGGTGGGCTGAATTGTATACCCCCTGTAATTAAACAGACCCCAAATCTAATGTTTTGTTTAACAAAATTATTCCCAGGCTTAAGGAGAGTCACTGTACAAATCTGTCCTACAAGTGTGGAGTGTGAGAATTCTATTATAGGCTAGATTGTTGAGTTACCATGAGCCCTGAGGAAGGGGCAATATAGCATGTGCTGCCCGAGAAGCATGCCAGTTAACTAGCTGTTACTCAGTCAAATCCTATCCCTCCGTCCCCCTTGTTCTGAGGGTTGGAGGGAGGTGGGGGTGGATGGGAGAAAGTATAGGAATGGTAGCCTCATAGCAGCTGCTCCCCCACAGCCACCTGCTACTCTCCCAGGCTAGACTGTTCAGGTGAGTAGATTGTACAGTAGATCTTTCAGTAGAGGGCATCTAACAATTTCCACACCTTTCAGTGGGGCATTTTTCCTCCACCTATACTTGCCTAGGCACATAAGGCAACTCACAATAAACCTGAAGAGGAAAACCTTAATTTGGGCACACAGAGTCCTGAAAACAGTGACTCTACTGTGGTTCTGCAGCACAGAGGAAAGGGTTGGTTGAGAGTGTGCATCCTTCTTCTAGCCCTTCAAATGGTGGATTGTAGGCATTGGACCAGGGGATCAGTGACTGCACAGAGTCTCACCTCCACACAAAGGCTACGTCTGGACTGCATGCCTTTTTCGACAGAGGCTTTGGCGACAGTATCTGTCGCCAAAGCCTCTGTCAAAAAGAGTGTCTAGATTACATTATGCAGATCGAAAAATCAATCTGCTTTTTCGAAAAAGAGCATCCAGACTGCCGGACGCTCTCTCAAAAAAAGAAGGCACCCGGAAGTGCTTCTGGCAGAGCATGGGGGCAGCCTTTATTTCCAGGTGCTGCTGCCTGCCCTTTGCAGAGACGTGTGCTTAAAGGGATCCCCTGGACAGCCATTGCTTTGCTCTTGCTTCTGGCTTGCCTACCTCCTAGAAGGAAAGCAAAGCTGCTGCAGTGCTTGCTCTGGTTGCCCTGCTTCCTCGGACACCACAGCAGTTTATTTTCTGTTTGTTTTTTTCTGATTTTCACTGATTTTCAGGTTTTTTTCTGCTTTTCACCTTTTATTTGGCCATGGAGCCTGAACTGCCCCTGGGCAGGTGATGGCCCCACTCTGCCATACTGCAGCTTCTGCTGCATCTGCATGACTCTGTCATGAATTTCCTGCCCCATGTGGACCCGGACCGCACCGAGGAGACCCTCCTCCAGAATTCAGGAGCTCTGCCCTTACCCCAAAACTTTTTTGGGGACAGGCAGATTTGGAGGCATGAGATGAGTTTGCACTGGTGGGACCAGCTCGTCATGCAGCTCTGGGACGACGACCAGTGGCTCTGCAACTTCCGGATGTGGAAGGCCACATTCCTGGAGCTGTGTGCCTGGCTCGCCCCTGCTCTGGAACACCAGGACACCCACCTGTGGCCCGCCATCTCCCTGTAGAAACAGGTCGCAATTGCCCTTTGGAAACTGGCCACCCCCAACAGCTACTACTTCGTGGGACACCCAGTTTGGCATGGGGAGATCTACCGTCGGGGCTGTCTTGGTGGAGGTAAGTCACTTTCGGGGGACAGGCCCTGCTGAGTGGGGGAGGGGTTGAGAAAGGGGCTCTGCCACGCAAGGGCAAGAGGGAGTGGGGATGGAGTGGCATTTGGAGGCTGCTCCTTGTCCACCCCTGCACTGATGTGGGGGAGGGAGGTGTCCTGAGAAGGGGAGGGGTAGGTTGGGAGAGGGGGAGGGCATACCGGAGGGCATTCAAGAGGCATACCGGAGCAGTTAACAAAGGCTTCCCTTGTCGACTGCGCCACACCTAGACTGCTGCGCTGTGCTGGATCAGCTGATTGTCGGCACAGCGCGGTGGCCATTTTTATTTTAATGAAGTGGGGATTATTTAAATCCCTGCTTCATTGACTATATCGAGTAAACTACTTTACATGGCTCTGTCAACAGAGCCATGTAGTCTAGACACACCATAATGAATATCCTGTCTAGAATCTATATGAATATCCTGTCTAGATGTAACATCGTAAAATGTGCCTTTGGAGAGGGAACCCCTATAATGTCCATTTCCACTGATACATCATGTCCTTGGCTTGGAAGAGTCTCAGTCTCCCAGCAGGCTGTAGTTATCTTTAGTGGAAGTGAGTTAGTACTTGTGAAAAGGCACAGGAGCCACACACACATCACCATCTGTGTGAATTAATCTTATTTTTAAGGCACCACCTAGATGGTTCAGAGGGAAATTCATTTTCCAATGATGTTTTTGGTTTGACAGCTGAAGGGCTCCAGTTTGTGCCAGCGATGACTGTGGTTTGAAGTGACATGGTTGTCAATATATATTTTTTTGATGTAGACTCACTCCCCCTTCAGATCATTAAAACTGTAGATGTAGAGCCTAACAATCTGAAAGCAGATAAGAAATCAGACTACAAAGTGGAGAGGCATGGAGGTGAAACCACAGTACTTGGAAATTAAAGCTGTCTGCTTCCTATAATCACAGAAATGTATAAAGACATGTTTTCATTAATTCAAGATCTGTCTATTTGGATGGCGGCTTAGTTGTCTGATAACACAGTGAAACAAATTAAATCCTTCTTTAGGGAGTATACAGACGACATTATTTAAAAAGAGAACTTAAACACTGCTCAACATCTGTTATTACTGTGACTGTAATCTATATATTACCTTTACTATTTTAGCTCATATTTTATTTCACCATTGAAACGGAGAATATCTAATGTTTGTTGAGAGACAAAAATTCCAGTTCATATTTGGTTTCTGCGACTGACTTCTGAAATCATTTTAAACAAATAAATTAGTCGCTCTGTGCCTCAGTCTTCTCATCTTGAAAATGGGAACAAAAACATTTACTCATCTCATGGTGCTGGAAGGATTATTGAATCCATTTTCTTCACCTGGAAGTGATACTTGTAAAGCACTGAGGCTTATGGATGAAAAGTACCATTTAAAAGCTAGCATTATTAATGTTTCAACAGTATTTAGAGAACCTCATATAAAAGCTGCATCTTTATAGCAATGCTTCTTCCAACTTTAAAAAATCAAACCAAATATTTCAAGCATAACAGTCTGTGAACCTTTCTTAGAAATTCAGTTCCTATTTCAAAGACACTGATTGCATTCCTATATCCTATTTGCAACATACATTTGTTTTGTTATATTAAAAATTAGCAGAAATACCTGGCATTGCTCGGGGAAAATATTGTAAAAGGTGAGATGAATGAACTACGTCAATGACATTAACATAGAAATTTCCATATTTTATTGGTAATACTTTTCTCTGATATATTGCTTGAAGAAATTAACATAGCTAGCGATGTCCTTACAAAACGACAAATCCCATAGGGTCTCTTTTCTCAATCCCCACAAATCAGGAAGGCCCATCTTCCCTTAAAGACTCTATGCAAACCAATGACTGCAGCCTCCTTGCCAGAAGCCCTGAGATATGGAGGGGATGTCTCCTGGGCTCTGCAGCAGCAGGAAATCGCTGCTCCCCAAGTAGCAACTCCCCGAGTTCTTGCAGTGCACACTCCATGGGACAACCTGAATGGACTTCTTAGCGGCAGCTGGATCGGTTGCATTGATCAGACAAAGCAAAAAACCTTCAGACCAGGTGCAATGAGTGATATCTAGGGGTACGTCTAGACTACATGCCTCCGTCGACGGAGGCATGTAGATTAGCCAGATCGGCAGAGGGAAATGAAGCCGCGATTAAAATAATCGCGGCTTCAGTTAAATTTAAATGGCTGCCCCGCTCTGCCGATCAGCTGTTTGTCAGCAGATCGGGGCAGTCTGGACGCGACGCGCTGACAAAGAAGCCTTTCTTGATCGGCACAGGTAAACCTGGTTTCACGAGGCATACCTGTGCCGATCAAGAAAGGCTTCTTTGTCGGCGCGTCGCGTCCAGACTGCCCCGATCTGCCGACAAACAGCTGATCGGCAGAACGGGGCAGCCATTTAAATTTAAATGAAGCCGCAATTATTTTAATCGCGGCTTCATTTCCCTCTGCTGATCTGGCTAATCTACATGCCTCCGTCGACGGAGGCATGTAGTCTAGACACACCCTAGATGATCAGAACATGCAGCACCTGAACGTACCTGTTCTAATGAGAATAGGCTGTTCTGAGTGTACCGAGTCCTCCTCAGGCTGCACGGTGCTCAAAACCTTGTCCTCCTACCCACCTCCTCTTTGCATTGTGAGCTGAATCCTGCAAAGTGAATAATGCCTGTGGTACTTGCTGATAACGCACACAGCCCTGCCAGGAGAACACATGAAGCCCAAAGGAGGGCAAGTGGTGGGATGGCTCGTTTGGATGTGGGGGGAGGGAAGTAACTTTAATTTCCAGAAGGGGTTCAGTTGGAGCCCGGCTGCGTGAAGATGTTGAGAGGCTGTGATAGCTGGAGGCTTCTCCCAGCCACAATTAGCAAGGATAGACCCCAGCCAGCATCACCCACTTTTGGGTCTGTCCTGGAGACCTGCTGGTGCTCTAGTATAGGGGAGGTTCCTGATTCTCTGCCCCTTTTCAGCCTCTCTCTCATGGGCTTTCCCTTGATGGTGCTGCAGGTGCCCATATGCTTTATCCTCTAGGATCTCGTTGTTGCAGTTTATGTGACGCACTTAACAGAAGAGTCCAGCAAATGCCTATGATCAGGCGCCACTAAAAGCTAATTATCAGTGGGCCCAATTGGGGTTCTGGGGGAACCAATTTCGAGATATAACCAATCCAGTTATTTAAGTTAGGAAATCAGGAGTATATAAGTACATAAGAACGGCCGTACAGGGTCAGACCAAAGGTCCATCTAGCCCAGTAGCCTGTCTGCCGACAGTGGCCAGCACCAGGTGCCCCAGAGAGGGTGGACCGAAAACAATGATCAAGGAATTTGTCTCCTGCCATCCTTCTCCAGCCTCTGACAAACAGAGGCCAGGGACACCATTTCTATCCCCTGGCTAATAGCCTTTTATGGACCTAACCTCCATGAAATTATCTAGCTTCTCTTTAAACTCTGTTATAGTCATCTGTGGAAAATGTTGTGTCTCTATGATCAGGCTCTACTAAAAGTGAACTTATCAGTGGGCCCAATTGGGACTCTGGGGGAACCAGGGGAACCAAATTTGTGATCTAACCAATCCAATTATTGAAGTTAGGAAATCAGTAGTATCCGTGCCAAATTTGGTGTTTCTAGCTCTTACCGTTTCGGACATCTTTCGGAATTATCAGTGTGTCAAATTGGGGTTCTGGGGGAACTGGGGGAACTGATATTGAGATATAACCAATCCAGTTATTCAAGTTAGAAAATCAGTAGTATCTGTGCAAAATTTTGAGTTTCTAGCTCTTACCATTTCGGAGATACTAATAGTGAATTAGTGGCCCAATTGAAGCTCTTGGGGCCCAGTTGGGGCTCTGGGGAAACCAATTTTGAGATCTTACCAATCCAGTTATTGAAGTTAGGAAATCAGTAGTATCTGTGCAACATTTGGTGTTTCTAGCTCTTACCATTTCAGAGATCTTTCAGGACAAATAAACAAACAAACAACAAACTTTCGGAAATATTTATGAGATAAAAGTTGAAGTTTTACCTAAACTCTACATCTAAATTTAACAATTGAGCACCTCAAACTTCTTGCACATACATCACATTTACACACAAAAATCATACCAAAAAAGAAGAGATGTGAGAGAAGCTGGTGAGAGTGAAATAGTACAGACAAAGGCATAGCACAGTAGCACGTAAATAGAAGTAAACATTTCTTCTCCAGATAAAAAGTTGATTTAATTTTCATCATCCCAATACAGACTTTCTGGCTGTGAAATGGCTTTCTCCATGGGTCTTTAACTCTTATCATGTTTTGTTGGCAGTACTGTATTTATTTAGTCTTTCAGGTACATATATGAACCTCTTGGGGTTTATTTGAAAATTATTATCCCCATCTTTTCATGCTTCTTAGCTGGATTCATTTCAAGAGCTATTTTGAGCCTTTTAAAAAACTACTAGTTTGCCAGTAAAGGCACTAAAGTAACTCAGGTGAAAAATAAGAGTATCAAATAGACATTACGGCTGTGTCTAGACTTGCCAGCTGTCTACACTGGCCGTTTGAATTTCTGCAAGAACACTGACGATCTCATGTAAGATCGTCAGTGTTCTTGTGGAAATACTGTGCTGCTCCCGTTCGGGCAAAAGCCCTCTTGCACAAATCATTTGCGCAAAAGGGCCAGTGTAAACAGCACAGTACTGTTTTCCGCAAAAAAGCCCCGATGGCGAAAATGGCGATTGGGGCTTTTTTGCGGAAAACCGCATCTAGATTGGCCATGGATGCTTTTCCGCAAAAAGTGCTTTTGCGGAAAAGCATCCTGCCAATCTAGACGTGCTTTTCCGAAAATGCTTTTAACGGAAAACTTTTCCGTTAAAAGCATTTTCGAAAAATCATGCCAGTGTAGACGTAGCCTACCAACAGAGATGTCTAACTGGAAAACAATGAAAAACAATGATTATATAATTGTTCCATTAGAAATAAACTAAACAAAATGGGAAGAGCAGGAGTCAAAAGCTTCTGGAGTTTCATCCTGTTGCTTCATTGGCAATATGTGATGCAGCAAGAAGGCAGAACAGTAGAAAATAAGTCTTTAGTAAATATGGTGAAGGCCTGGTGTTACATGCTTAGGCTCTAGGATTTGTCAATAATCAGCTTCTTGCTTTCCTGGGAACCTGTTGTGACAGAAAATTAGGTTCCTTCTGATATCTCATCCTATTTCTCCAGTTCCGCTCATCATATTTTATAAAAACCATTATCATAAGGTTTGTTTGAATAGCTGAAACTAATCTTGCAATAGAGATGTATTGTTGGTTTATCACAATGGTGCCATACTAGCCTTTGCCCACTCTACTGTCACAGATTCATTTTCTGTATATAAAAAGTGAGTGTGGATATGGAGGACTGTGTAGTCAGATACTTCAACTTCAATGTTGAGCTGGCTTCTGGTAGGTTTCAGGCCACATCTACAGAGTGATGGCTTACTAACAGTTTAATGCGACAGGAACTTGTATGTGGAGGGAAACAGTTAAGAAAGACCGACATAGTAGTTTAGGGGCCAATGTATTGGATGAAACAGTATGTGAAAGAAGCTATTTATCATTGGATGCTTTAATGTGGTCAAACCAAGGTGTAGTTAGGGGCATATTGAATGACGAGTTACTTTTTTTGAGCTCTGATGATGTTTTTGCCACAAAGATCTGTGCCTGGGAATTTAATTACTTGTAATTGAACTAGGCTAACAATCATTCACTTGTTTCTCTCCAGACAAAGGAATAACCTAACAGCTCCAGACTCTTTTTTTCAGGACCAACCCAAAAGCTTCAGGGAGGACCAGATCATCACTCCAACAGTTAGCAGCATGAAGATCCTTTTAAAAAGGCTGCACTTGCCTCTCTGCTCCTTTCCTTTCATCGCCAGAATGTCTTTGGTGAGAAAGACCACCCATGAAATGCTAGTGAAAAGGGCAAGTGCCTCTCATTTGATTAAAGGAAATCGACTAGTCCTCCAGTTTGGCTGTCACTAATCTTCAGGAGAAGGACAAATGGATGAGAGAATGGCCTATGGCCCTCAGCAAGAAAGTGGAAGAGGTCAATTCCCTAGGAGTGTGATCAATCCTCTCTTCAGCATGTCAGTAGCAATAGCAGATAGAGGAAGAAGGACAGAGATAGCATTCATCAAGATTTTTCCCTAAACTATTGAAGCCACTAGTAGTTTCATGACAGCAGCAGAGCTCTACTAGGATAGTATGTCTGCCTGGGTAAGATGTAGGAAGCACCTGGGAGGATTAAGAAGCAGGAGCCCATAATGCCAGAGCTCTAGTTTAAAATTACAGTTAATATGAGAACAAGACAAAGAATGGAAGTCAGCTAAATAGATCATATGGTCATATGATGCAGCCCTCCACTGCCCCAGGAGAGTTTGCCATCACCCATATAGTTGTGCTTGAAATGAAAAAAAAGTCAGCTGCACCATATGTTCCCCCTCATAAGCGTACACTTGTGAATGGCAGCAGGAAGCAATATGGATGTCACTGCCTACCTATCACTGATCTATTCAAGCTTTTCTTCATTGAGTCCATCCATGGCACAGTTGCATATTCCCGCATTTCATCACTGACAAAAGGAAACCCTATTTTAATCGGAGATACGCAAGTGCACCCTTTGCCCAAGTGTAAATTAGCAGGGCTCTATTGTATTATTTTACAGTGAGATTTTATATGGCCTACTATTGCATTAAAAAGAAAAGCAAAATATTTGCACAAAAGCATTTAGACAAATGTAAGATTCGGGGGAAAATGCATGTATTGGTCAATTTACGAAGGAATATAAAGCTGCACCAGTGATTAGATACTAAGAAACTGAATTTCAGCAGCTAGCCAAGTGTCACTGATTTTCCTTTTACAGGAAAATATGACTACAAACCTTTGAGAAGTTTAAAACCTTCTTTTTCAACCAACAATATTTGTTTTTCTAACCATGGCTCTGTACCACTGATAATTTAATAATCTGTTGTGATTTGCCTCTGCCCTCAATCAAGATGCTTGTTTGTGTTCTTGTGTGTGTAAAAAATATTGTGATATTGAAACTTCTGAGGCTTCACTGGTATCCTCTACATCCAAGAATGTTGTGGGTTGACCTCCAGTTATCACTGCTTCACTAGAAATATTGTGTTGACCAATGAGCTATTTCCAGTATCTGCCTCAATGGTGTTAAGACACAGTCAGATTTTGTACAGATAATATTATTGGTACCCCAGTAGACTAGATCACTGTTAGAGCACATTGAATAGAAACTCCACTGATTATAATCCCATCTCTCCAATCCTGTCACAGGATGAAGACAGAAAAAAAAATATCAGCTAATTAATACTGGGGGTTGCTCTTCAGTTATTATAGTAAAATGATGTTTGCTTCCAAAATGCATACCTGTAACAGAAAATCAAAGAAATTTGAAACAACAACAGATTTCAGCAAGTGGAAAACAATCTATATATACTAAAAATATAATTTCAACATGATAACTTTCTGATGTTGGCTTCAGGAAAGAATTAGAATTCTGTGGGTTACTAATTTGGAGGCATAGAGCCAGCTTTGGCTCCATGAAAAATTCCTGTAGATCTATGAAGTTACTGATTTCATTTTGTAAAAATGGTATGAGATTAGCTAAAATATTTTACTACAAACTTCTAATTCTACAAGACACTGCACACAATAGCTTCTTTGGAGTAGAGATGCAAATTTGCACAAGCACCTTGCTGTTTACCTCTTGAAAAGTTAATGCTAGTGAAATAAAACATCATAAAGCCCTCACCCACTCTTTATGGGCACAGCTGTAAAAGTTCTAATGTCTGTGTGTGCAAGGTGAATTGTGGATGTACAACATGTTAAAATTTGCATACTTAGCTCTCATGTTGCCTTATTAAGTTGTGTGGATGAAAATTCCAATACAAATCCATGTACATGTCTTAGCACATTTAATGTGCATGCAAAGTTCTGGGCAAATGTTTGCACAGCAAGGTTCAGGCACAGCACCAGTTCAATTTTGCATGTGCAAAAATGATTTTGATCTTTGAAAATGTAGGTTTAAGAGATCCGAATAAGAAAAATGTCCCCAAATTTAACCCGGTGTTTCATAGATACTGTTGGACTGTATCTTCCTCTATTTATATAGCACCTAGGTAGACTGGTTGAAAATTGTCAATCAGAATAATTTTCTGATAAAAATGCAGTTTCTACACAATCAAAATATTTCCTAACTTTGTTGGTTCTATAAGAAAACCAAAGAAAAATGTTGGGACAGTGAGAGAGTAATAAAAATGTCAGTTTTTTTAACTGATCTGTTTGCACTCAGTTCAGAGTTAAACATTTTTTCCATATAGTGGTCCACTGAATTATGAGAATTGTAGTTCAGAAGCTTAACACATCCATTGTCTTCAATGGGCCATGTTCCCTAGCTGAACTATAGCTTCTATGATGCACATGCAACTATGTGACACCCATTACGCACCATACCATTTGCACCTAAGAATTGAATTTTATTATGGAAGATGCAGTCCAATCAAGGAGCCTAGCCTATAGTAGAGAATGAGGGAATCAGACTTCTGAATGACAATCAGAAGTCTGGTAGTGAACCATTATAGGGAAATGTAGTGTAATGTTACACTAACTTAAAAAGAAATAAAACTTTAAAAACAACAAATAGTTCTGTAGCACCTTAGAGACTAACAAAAAATATAGATGGTTTCATGAGCTTTCCTGGGCATAACCCAGATGAATGGAAGAAGGGGTCTAGAGTACAAATAAATAGCAGAGAAAGAGAGGGGATGGGCGTGGGGGCAGGAAAAAGAAGGAAAAATAGGAAAACAATATTGTCAATTAGAGCGTCCATGCTAAATGAGGCTAACTGACTGTTTGAACAAAGACCTGACCTGGATGGGCTGCTACATTCCACACCATAATGACATACAAGCTAAGCACCAGGTACTTACAGCTCACTCTATTAGCCTCATTTAGCATGGACACTTTAATTGACAATATTTTTTCCTATCTTTTTTCCTTCCCTTTTCCTATTCCTGATTCATACACAGTGCACTACAACCTTAATTCTGTAGGAGGAAACTTTAGGTGAGGTATTTATGCCTTTACCACACTTCTCTTTCCTGATGGTATTAGATGTGGATTTTTTTGGGATAACAATTTGGTGTGTAGAAAGGTGGGTACTTGGTAAAGGACTAATGCAGAGTTGGCATATACAACTGCACTTCTCTGACAGATAAAACCTTTGCCGTAGTCAGCAACCTTTCATGTTGTAGAATATAATATCAAAGAAAGGTGTAGCGGCACGCTGTATCCCTCACGCTGTATCCATTGCACAGGAACAGTTTGTTATGATAAACAGCTAAAATTACACTAAATCCCCTTTCCAACTGCCTTTTGCCCTAGATCTATTCAAGATTAATCTCTCCACCAATTTGTGTAGATAGACAATATTTTTTTACAAATATATGAGTTGAATAAAAAAGACAGACTGTCACAGCTTCAGTAAGTGCCAAAATTCGAACACTTTCAATTTAAAAAATGTGTACAGAAACTAAAGAAAAACCATACAGAAACTTCAAAGGGAATAAAAACTAATCCTGGATAAAATTTCACCCATGTGTACATAAGAAATAAATTAATGCCTCATTTCAAGCCTGTTTCAGAATACAACCTTCACTATAAAGTCTCAACCAAGCAGCTCCATAATAAATTAATATATAAAATCTGACAATGCTGCAACTTCCCCCAAAGAGTTTCCAACTTGTAACAACTTGCATCATTTTGCAGCTGTACGAAATACCACATTCTTCAAGACTGACTAAAAACTGGCAGCAATACTGAACTGATATTTTCCTTCTTTCCCTCCTTGTTTGTGTTATAGACACTGGTTAATGCTAATTAACACACATCAACATTGTGACCCTGGGAGTCCTCAGTGCCAGCTGGCAGAGGGCACACCATACTGTAACTCACATCAGGCCTGACCCATTCATTGCTCCTGTTGTCACAATCTATATATGACAGGTGTCATGTAAGGTTTGTGCAAACTGTGAACATGCTGGTCATTTATATTATTGCATGAGGTATGTACAGGTGGCATATAAAGATTTATAGTTGTGTGCTGGAAATATGTTCTTACAATGTATTTGGCCAGGAATGCATATACCCCGCCTGTCCTAGACAAAGGAACATTGTATTGCCTGCTTCACTGTGTCTCCAATGTGTACTGAGGTAGGCGGGTCCAAAAATAGTTTAATTGCATTTACAGATAAGATTAACAAAGCCATCAAACAAGCAATTGGGGGAGAGGACCACATAACGATCATTATGGTGCATGGAAGTTGCATCACCAGGAACTTTTGGTGGTTCCTGAAACAGAGATGACAGGATTTGGGAAACATAAGGAAAAACAGGAAGCCGTTTTGGCATATGCTATTTGAAGGACAAAAGAGCTGAGAGCTCTTAAATTTTGAGAGTGGCGGATCCTTTAGCGAAGGACAGTGAGGTCTTGTTTGTAACTGTCCTATTTCTCTTACTCTTGTTTGAAATCACTTAAACTTTGTTAATGAACTTATGCTTGTTTTATTACAAAACTTCCTTGGTGCTGTTATTCTGGAGTGAAGTGTAAGTCTGTGCTCTGTCTCTTTGTATGCCCCAAACTTAATGTCTGTGAGTTCCCAGCACAGGGCTGGTGACAGACTTCATTGGGCTGTAGGACAATGTATGTGGGGGGACTAAGACCTGGGCCCTCTGAAAGGAGCCCTCAACACCACCCGGACTACACTGTGCCTCCCCCAGACAGTCCTTAACACTACCCAGACCACACCACATGTGCCCGGAGCTCTGGCTACTGCCATGGTTGTAGCAGCTGTGGCCCAGAGCTCTGGCCCCTTTTAAATCACCGGGCCCTGGAGCAACTGCCCACTTTGTCACAGTCAGGCTATGTCTAGCCTGCAGGCTTCTTTCAGAGGAAGCTTTTTTTGGAAGAGATCTTCTGAAAAAACTTCTTCTGAAAGAGAGTGTCCACACTGCAAAAGCACATTGAAAAAGCGATTTGCTTTTTCAAAAGATGGCGTGCACACTGAATGGGCACTCTCTCGCATTTAAGCTGTGATTACTATGGATGGAGTGGCCACCAGGCCACCTGTGCTTTTTCTTCTTTCCTCTTCTTTCAAAAGAACTCTCTCTTCCCTGTCCACACACACCTTTTTCTGAAAGAGCTCTTTCTGAAAAAGCCTTCTTCCTTGTAGAAAGAGGATTACCAACGACAGAAAAAACCCTCTGTTCTTTTGATTTACTTTCAGAAGAACATGATTGTAGTGTGGACGTAACTCAGGTTTTGTTGGAAAAATGGCCATTTTTCTGACAAAACTTTGTAGCGTAGACATACCATCTGGCTACATCTACATTGGCATCCCTTTCCGGAAAAGGGATGCTAATGAGACGAGTCGGAATTGCAAATCCGCGGGGGATTTAAATATCCCCCGCGGCATTTGCATTTTCATGGCTGCCGCTTTTTTCCGGCTTGGGGATAAGCCGGAGAAAAGCGCCAGTCTAGACGCGATTCTCCGAAAAATAAGCCCTTTTCTGGAGGATTTCTTATTCCTACTTGAAAGTTTTATACTATCACATTTTATACTATAAGGATTTTGTGAAGAAGTGTAATTCTAGTGGAGACTCTGAGGCTGTGTCTACACTGCACCCCTTTTCCGGAAAAGGGATGCAGATTAGACACTTTGGAATTGCAAATCCTTGAAAGTAGGAATAAGAAATCCTCCGGAAAAGGGCTTATTTTCCGGAGAATCGCGTCTAGACTGGCGCTTTTCTCCGGCTTATCCCCAAGCCGGAAAAAAGCGGCAGCCATGAAAATGCAAATGCCGCGGGGGATATTTAAATCCCCCGTGGATTTGCAATTCCGAAGTGTCTAATCTGCATCCCTTTTCTGGAAAAGGGGTGCAGTGTAGACACATCAGAGTCTCCACTAGATTTACACTTCTTCACAAAATCCTTATAGTATAAAATGTGATAAAAAAGGAAGCTTGTATATATCTTATGGCTAATGTGGCAAAGAAAGTTTATTTGATTCAATTGTTAAAAGCACTGAGAACAGCCAGTCTCAGACATAACATTGGGATTATGAATAATTATAAAAAAATGTATTCAATGAAGTTGTAAGAGTTACTGAAACTTTAGTCCTCTTTTCTTGTTTTTGCTTTTAAAACAGACAAAGGCTATTTACACATGAAAGGAATTAAAGCCAAAAATTATCTTGATAATTACCCTAAATCTACAACATGGTTGATATGGATTGTTTTTCATTAGGACTGTACTCCTGCACTCTCCCATTCACATTTGGCCAAACCCACTGCCACCTGGAATCAGAGATTGGCCATGACCCCTTTGTTTCCCCAAAAATGATGGGGAAGGGAGTGTGAGCATGAATTCCCTGTCTCTACATGTATCAGAGGGAGCACAGTTCTGATTGGCTACGAATTGCCATTCGTGGCCAATGCAAGTGGCAGGAAGCGTTGCAGACCGAGATGCCACTTACTGCCACTTGCATTGGCCATGAATGGCGATTTGCAGCCAACAAGACTTGTCATCCTTTGATATCTGCAGAGGCGCAGGTAAACATGGAGGTGGGGGACCATCAGGGACTAACCCTGCAGACCAGATCCAGCCGGCAGGCTGGAATTTGCCCACCCCTGCTCCAGACGCATCTGGATTAATAGCCAACCCAAAACAATCATTAGGAGTAAGCTGAGAGCCTACAGGGAATGGGAAAAGTGGACAGGTCAGAAAAAGAAAGCTATATTGTGGCGGTTAGACAATGTAGGAGTACATTGGTGCTAGAACTATATTTAGCATGAGGGTGCTTAGCTGTGTCCTTCTAAACACATCTGTTTATGCTACTCACCACCCTATAATTGTTTCATACTAAGGGTTGCCAACTATCCCAGATTGGATGGACTGGACACTAATTGTCACAAATTGGCAGCCTAGCCACTGCTGAAGGCAGCTATGGAGTCCTGAGCGGGCAGTGAACTCCCCAGTGGCAGTGGACTCTGGGGATGCCAGGCTGCAGACCGAGAGGCATGGTGGGCAAAGGGACCCTGGAGGTTGAGACCCGGGGCTGGTAGAGCCGGCAGCTGGTCAGCAATTGGGCCAGTCCCTGGGTGTGGGGAAGCTGGGTGCAAAACTTGAGGTGCTGCAGCACTCCCTAGGCCGCTACTTCCCCTTACCTATGTAGGAAAAAAGTATGGACTGATAAAGAGTCAAGCTGAATTAGCTCTTGCCACAGAAATTAAAATAAATAAGAAGTTTTTGATTATATAAATAAAAAGAAAATAAAGAAGAAGGAGGTTGGGCCACTTCACAGCGCAGATGGGAAATAGACTAAAGATAATCTTGGTCTGAATAAATAAATGAATGTATTGTCTAAGCTTTCTGTAAGGATTATAATAAAGACCAGAACAACTTCTAAAAATGAGTGTTTAAAAATGGAAACAACCACATCTGAGCTGGGGTATAAATTTAAAGAGCTTCATGTGCTCAAATCAGTGGGACCAGATAATGTCTATCTGAGAATACTGAAGAGACCAGCATGTGAGATTGCTAGCCTAATAGCAAGCATATTTATTTATTTGGAACTATTCTCTTGCAACTGGAGAATAGCTAATATATCTGTATTTAAGAAAGGGAAAAAAGGGATCTAGGAACTTATAGATCTGTTAGTCTGACTTCAGTGATATACTAGGTTTGGAAACAAATTGTGAATACTTAAATTCACAGACATACATGGTGCAAAGGGGATGCAATGAAACATGAGTTTACCAAAAGCAGATCATGTCAGACTAACCTGATTTCCTTCTTTAAGAGAATAGCTTTTTTAGATAAGGGAAGTGCAGTAGATGTGATGTTTTTGGACATCAGTAAAGCATTTTACATGAGAAATTTGTTAAATTAGGAAGGTTAAGGATGAGCATAAACACTGTAATGATATAATACAATGCAACTCAACACTGCTACATTTCCTGCTGGTCATTCTGGGAATCAGTTCTAGCACTAGCACGCCCTCTTCCGGCTGGTGTCTTACCTACTGTTACCTGTTTTCTGTTAATGGCTCCACCACCATTAGGACCCACATTCCTTCCAGACTACAGCGCCCTTCCCTCCAGGTACTGCCCCACAGCAGAGCCCCCACAAGGAACCTCATTCCATGAGGAGTAAGTTAATTCGAACTAAGGACTTACTTCGAATTACCGTTTCACTGCCTCATGTAGCCGTGCGACAGTGAGTTCGGGCTAGTGAAATTTCAAAATGGCGACAGGACGGAAACATGCAAATAAAGCCCAGGATATTTAAATCTCAGGCTTCATTTGCAACTCCGGTAGCCTCATTTGCCTACCTAGCTCGAATTAAAGAGCTAGTGAAGACATACCCTTAGTGTATTGGAGCATTTATTTTATTCTTTTTCTGAATCATCTGGGATGGCAATGGCTGGAGATGGGTCACTGGTGGATCAGTAGTGTGAGATGGCACCAAGCATTTTCTCTCTCAGCTGCTAGAAATGCTCTCATGATGCGTTTCTTACCATCATGCTCAGAGTAATAACTGATGGCCATATGCAGCTCAGATTGGCAGTGACCTGTTTTATGAACCCCAAGTGCAATAACATTAGGATGTGATTAAGATTTCCCCCAAAATCTCATAATTTATTAAGCACCCATGATTTTTGGAGCCAAGAGGTTTGAATGCTTGCGGTCTGGCTTCCCTTTGTTATTCACGCATTCTCTATCATTTTCCCTTTTGTTCACAATTTAGATACACAGTAAAGTTGCAGTAAAGACTTCTAGACCACATCTCTCCATTTGGAGCTGAGGACATGATTTGTAGCTTGAGTGCACATACTTATATTAACTCTCATCAAGCCAGCCAGCTAAAAATAGTAGCATTATTGGGAACACCTGAGCAGTGGTGACTGGCCATGCTGGCTAGCTGACTCAAGGATGTACTACAGGTTTTATACAGGGCAGCTGGCATTCCAAGGGCTGCAGAACCCACACAACCCCAGATACACGACTAATAGTTTTTTAACTTGTGAATTCAATCTGAGCTAGAATAAATATGTCCACATGAGGTAGAAATAAGAGCCCCCTCTAAATATAGACATAGTCTTAGTCAGAAGCATTCTAGATGTTGAGCAATGTATAAAAGCTTTCAGACACATATATACTATATAACTAGAGAATGGAAAATGTACTGGTGATAAGATTTTTGTGTTTGCAGGTCAATTTATCATGTTCTTGGCTTTTATTTTGCTTTGTAGCATACTCATGGAGAGTTCAAGCTTGTGACAAGTTGTCTTTAATAACTTGCATCTGTCTGCTTTAACTACTCTTCTAATAAATTATCATTCCACTCCATTTTATTCACTTGGCTGAAGTAACTGCTGATGAAGTGTACCGCCCCAAACATATTTTTAGAGTTCTGTTGATCCTGAGAAGAGATATGATGCAACATTAAGTACTATGCAAAATATGGTATGTACTTTCAGTTGCGACTCTGTATATTGCTCTCTTGATACCCATAGCAGCTGGTACCCTTCTGAAAAATGGGTAGATACAGCTTCAAGTCTCACAATGGAGCCCTGCCAAATTATTCTTGGCTGATCTGGTAGGCCTTCTTTATCTAGTTGCTTGATAAGCAGATCCTATCCTTAAACTGAGAAGCAAACTGGTCAGAAAACACTCAGGCAGCAGAAGAGTTTGAGAGAATTTGAAGAAGAAATGTACAAACTGAAAGCCACAGCTAAGAACTCAGGGATGGAGTGAGGGACTAGAAGTAAGTGAGAGGAGATTTCAATAGGTAAGTTTGTCATGAAATGCTTTGTAAATGTAGAAAGATATAATCACAAGATCCTGTATGCCTTTCCATCATCCTCACCATCTGGTGAAATTATCAGCCATGCCTAAATCAGTCTCCTTCAGGGACTACTACTGGAGACTGTCCCTTCTTGCAGCCACCCTCTCCCTGTTGCCTTTCTTGTAGCTCTTTAAAGGGAACACCTGTCCCCCTCTTAACTGCATTTCATCAGTAAACAAAGTTGAGTGGTCATAGCCCAGTGATGGGCAATAATTTTTGAAAGGGGGGGGGCAAATCAAGATTTTGGTAAGTGGTCAAGGGCCTCACTTTTCTATGGAGGAGGTGTGAAGTCTGTGATGGAGTTTGGGTGCAGAAGGAAGCTCAGAATAGGGACTGGGGAGCAGGAGAGGATGTGGGGTCTAAGAGGGAGTTTGGATGAAAAAGGTGGTTGTGACCTCGGGCAGAGGATTGGGGTGCAGGGTCTGGTAGGGGGTATGGATGCAGGAAAGGATTCTGGCCTGGGAATGGGGTGTAGGAGGAGGTGCAGGATCGGAGGGGGGCAGTTGTGACCTTGGGCAAGAGGGAAGAATTACGGAGGGTTTGGGCTGTGACCTGGGGCAGTAGATTGGGGTGCAAGCTTCAGAAGGTGGTATGGGTTCAGGAGAATATTCTGACCTGGGGAAAGATTTAGGAAGCATCTAGGAGGGAGTTGGTATATGAGGGGGTAGGATGCCACAGGAAGGCTTTGGCTGGGAGGTGATTACCTAAGCAGCTCCTGGTCAACAGCGCTTTCAGGCAGACTTCCCCCACAACAGACCCAAGCTAGCTGTGCATATGGCTCTCTGCACTGTGGGGAGAGGGTAGGGTGGGAGAGGCTTTCCACACTGCCCCTGCCCCCAGCAAAATCTCTCAGCTCCTATTGGCTGGAATCCAGCCAATGGGAGCTCAAAAATTGTGCTGCACTGCCCCTGCCTCCAGCAAAATTTCTCATCTCCCATTAGCTGCTTTCCAGCCAATAGGAGTTGAGAGATTTTGCTGGGGGCAAAGGGAGAGCACTAAAGCCTCTCCCTCACTTCCTGCACCACAGAAAGCCACAGGAAGCAGATATCTGCAGGTGTAGGAGTGAGCCAGATCAAAAGGTTTGGTCAGCTGAATCTAGCCCTCGGGCCATATCTTGCCAACCCCTGGGTTACAGACTACAGGTGGTAGATTTCCAGTTTCACATTTAAGTTCCTTCAGGACTCTTGGTTGAATACTATCTGATCCTGATGAATTATTTCAGTTAATTTATCAATTTGTTCCAAAACCTCCTCTAACAATACCACAATTTGGGACAGTTCCTCATATTTGTCTAAAATAGTCTCAGGTCTTGGGAATCTCCCTCACATCCTCAGCCATGAAGACAGAGGCAAAGAATTAATTTATCTTATCTTCCTTGAGTGCACCTTTAGTATTTTGATTGTCCAATGGCTCCACAAGTTGTTTAGCATGCTTCCTTCTCCTGGTGTACTTACAAATATTTGCTATTACTTTTTGTGTACTTTTTGTGCTAGCTGTTCTTCAAATTCTTTTTAGTCTTCCTAATTATATTTTTATACTTCATTCTTTCTAATTACATTTTTATACTTCATTTGTCAGAGTTAATTTGCCAGATTAAATCATGTTAATTTCGATGGGATTTAAGCATCTTCTTAACTGCTTTGTTATATATGCAGGGACTTTAACTTATATGAATGATTTAACAACAGGATTTCATCTGACAGCATATTTGAGCATTAAATATTCAGGCCCTGATACTGCAAAGACTAAAGTTGAACAAAATCTTTTGGATAAACCATTTTTCAATGAAAAATGCATATTCAGCAGTACCAAAACATTTTGTGAATTCAAGTTGGTTTCATCACATAGTTTAACTTAGAAAAAGCTAAAAAAAACTTCTGAAAAAAGTCATACTTTATTTTGACATCTTTTCATTTCAAAATTCCCTTCAGTTTTATTTAGAGAGATCAAAAACTTTGTAAAAATAGTTGAAATTGAAACATTTGTCATAATGTCAAAATAAACATTTCATCTGACCCAAACTGTGGGATTTTTTACTTTTTAATTTGCCTAAAAATTTTGAAAAAATTCATTCTTAATTTGACCCAAAAATCCTCACACCTAGATTTTTTGGAATTGCAAGGGAATCGAAAAATCTGTTATTTGCACAGCTCCGCTTACCACATGCTTAGTTTACACATGATTTTCCATTCATAACAGTCAAGCTACTCCCCACATCTAAAGTAAATAAAATGCTTACATCTTTCCAGGATGATTCACTGATGACTCAAGATACGCAAGTAAAATGAAAAATAGATCAAGATTTATTACAACTTTTAACTGAACTAATTTATAAGTAGAGAAAACATGTTTCCCAATGTAGGGATGTTATTTATTGAAGAGGTACTTACTTCTAGTTTGAAAAATCCTCAGTTTTCATAATTTTAGCAGCTGCCTCTTATTTTGAAGGTGTGGGGAGATATTTTTAACTGATTGGGAAATTTGTATGACTAGTTTAACTTAGTGTAACTTGGTCACATGAGTGTTCACTTAGGGCCTTTCAAGTCATGCTCTGGCTAATGACTTAAATATGTGGATCTGTCTGCAAAAACAGGAATAAAAATGAACCTGGTAGCCTTGACTTCCTCATATATGAAATACCTTCACATAATTTAAGAACGTAAGAACAGCCTTACTGGGTCAGACCAAAGGCCCATCTAGCCCAGTATCCTGTCTTCCAACAGTGGCTAATGCTAGATGCCCCAAAAGTAGTGAACAGAACAGGGAATCATCAAGTGATCTCTCTCCTGTCATCAATTTCCAGTGTTTGACTAACAGAGGCTAGGGTCACCGCTCCTACCCATCCTGGCTAATAGCCAAATAATTTAATTTGGCAGAGCTGGAAATTCAGCAAGTGACACCTTTCTCCCTAGTTTAGAAGGGAATCTATTGTTTAATTGGAGCCATTTCTTCCACTGGGAATAGTAGAACTCACTGAGCAGTACAGGATACTAACTTTTCTGAAATGAGGGTTCCCAGAGGCCTATTTAAGTCTCAAGAAGCAAGAGCTGTGTCTCTTTCAATTAAATGTAGTTGGGTATGTCTACACTACCCTCCTACTTCGAACTAGGAGGGTAATGTAGGCATACCGCACTTGCAAATGAAGCCCGGGATTTGAATTTCCCGGGCTTCATTTGCATAAACTGGGCGCCACCATTTTTAAATCCCTGCTCGTTCGAACCCCGTGCCGCGTGGCTACACGCGGCACGAACTAGGTAGTTCGGACTAGGCTTCCTAGTCCAAAGTACCGTTACTCCTCATTCCACGAGGAGTAACGGTAGTTCGGACTAGGAAGCCTAGTCCGAACTACCTAGTTCATGCCGCGTGTAGCCGCGCGGCACGGGGTTCGAACGAGCAGGGATTTAAAAATGGTGGCGCCCAGTTTATGCAAATGAAGCCCGGGAAATTCAAATCCCGGGCTTCATTTGCAAGTGCGGTATGCCTACATTACCCCGCTAGTTCGAACTAGCGGCGTAGTGTAGACATACCCGTTGTTATTAACTATTATATTATAGTGTCTAACATTCTGCTAACACCTGTCCCCCCTCTCAGGGTAGCAACAGTTCCAGCCTTTTCTGGGTTTTATATATCATGGAAACATTCATGAGTGGATGATGGGGGATTAGGTAATGGCAGCACATGAAGCCTGAGAGCTGAAACTTGGAGTTGGAGGAAAGAGTGTGGATGTGCTCATATCCCTGAGACAGAACTATTATCCCCATAGAATATTACCTTCTGTAAGGACAAGTTTGATCCTACCCCACAGCCACATTGTTCTGTTACCAGCTTCTCTACTCAGGGTATGTCTACACTATACAACTTTTAGTGATACAGCTGTGTCGACACAGCCATGTTGCTAAAATTCAGGCAATATAAACAATTTGTCAGCACTTGTTCTAACAAAAAGCTTCCACCCCCAGGAATGGCATTACTTTATCAGGCAGAAGAGTGCTCTTACAGACAATACACTGTTTTCACTAATATTTTCTGTGGCATAGCTTTTGATTTTTGGGAGGGATGGGAGATGGGTTAACACCTGTGAATGACAAAAGCTTTGTCACTCAATTACCAGTTGTAGCCAGACATGAACCCCCCTGTAACATCCATTTTTGCTTGCCTGGAGCATACAGGGCACACAGAGCAGAAGGCCCAGGCTGCTGTGACCGTGAATGGCTGTTACAGAGATATGCCAATTGCTGACCAAGAGGCTGCCAAGGAGTGTCCTTGACTTAACCTATATTGATATGAACACACAACCGTCCGCGGGGGGAGGAATCTCTCGCCCAGTAAAAAAAAATGTCTAGTACTCACAATTTAGTTATCTCTCTTGCAAGTGTAAATTAACTTGAAACTTGCTTGTAAGAACTGGTGCCACAAAACGGACCAGTAGAATTTGGCCTCTTAGATAAGAAAGAGGATACGGGCCCCCAGGGGTATAAAGATGGGTCCAGCAGCACATTTTCTCTGAGTGTCAATCTACCATCTATCTGCTGGTCGGGTTAGGTGTTTGATCTCCCGAGGTTCCAAGGGGACGCCCACCTCATATTCGTCTTTCCTAGTAATTGAGAGACCGACCCTGGCCTGACACACTGGAGTTGAGAGGCACAGAAAGGGGTAAAAATTGTACCTGGATGTGGTCCTTTGCTTAAGTATATATATACATAGTGTTAGAGCTCTTTAAAGATTAAGCTGTCACTTGGTACCATTATTTCTATTTTCTATCTTTACCTTTTTCCTGTAATCATTTTTAAGATATATATATATATATATATTTGCTAGCATTTAAGAAATAGAGCAATAGCTATTGTAACCATATGATTTATAAGCTTCTTTAATAAACCTGTAACTGTTTAAGTTTTAACCTGACTCCTTCAGTTGCTGTAATAGAACCAAGCACAATTTAAAAGAACTTCAGCCGGTCATAAAAGGACAGGCATAGGAAGAGCTTGGGCATTTGGATCTGTGTCACTCCCAGGTGACAGATCCGTTGGGGTACTTTTCAGCCTTCCCTAGGCTGCCCGCTGCGAAGGAACCCCTGTGTTCTAGCAGCTAAAATCTAAGGTGTAATAAGCTCTTCCTATATAACGGGGCGTCTGTTGGCCTGCTGGTCACCCTCTGCGACGGGACCCCGGTCCTAGCAGTAAAGACACGGACGTTAAACCTTTTCTCGGAAACGTACACACACACACTGCCCTGACCGTCGGCTGACACCAGTGGAGACAAAATCTTAGAGACAAAGTTCCAACTCAATATGAGATGCATAACTTGGCTTAGTGCTCCTATCCAGCATGGTTTTACGTAGGAAGAGGAGCATCTGGCCTTTGTCATTTGCCTTGCAATATAAAGGTCTCAAAAAGATTTACAATCTAGGGTGGGGCAAATCCCATAGAGTTTGATATTTTTATGAAACTTTGGATCTTTTTGGGGTTCACAAAACGTGTTTGAGCTTGGGAATCCTTTTTTTCTTTAACTAAAACTCATGTCCTGCAGCCATGATGATTCAATAAAAGTCTATGTTGTTCTAGCTAAAGGGAAGAAAGTAATGTGTATTAGTATAACCCAAAATACACACAACTGTATAAGAGGGAGAAACCTGGAAATTCCTTTTGATGATAGAAAGCAAATTAGTCATGAGTCTGCAAAATAACAGGAGAGCTAAAAGCCAAGGCAATTCTAGGCTGAATATTCAAAGGCACTATGTCATGGAGCTGTGAGGTAGTTATCATCCTTAAACAATGGTGACTTAACAACTTGAGGATAGATGCTCAACTAGTGTAAATTGTTACAGATATACTGACTTGCACAGACGTGTGGAAATGTACTCTAGCTGGAGAATTGCCCCTCAGGATATTGAAACTAGGTATGATGTGGTAACATTTAAAAAAGAAAAAAAACAATCTTAATATTAGAGGAAATATTCTGATGTAATAGACTGTGGTATGGTTTAGATTGGCACATTTTCACTCTCAGTTTTGAAGCAGAAAGTTCTTCCCCCTTCCAATTTCTCAGAAGTGCCTGGTGGTCAAGTATTCAATGTCTCACATTCACCACAATCCCATTTGACTCAGACAATTTCATTGAAAGCACTCATCAGACTTAAAAGAGCAAGATTCATTCCCTCATTTAATGTCTGCATGTGCAATTCATTCTGTCTTAACTGCAATATCTTTGATAGATGCTCTAAAACTGTCAGGTAACAAAATTACATTTAACCGGTCTTGTTGGCTGACAAATTGAAAAAACAAAAATGTGCTGCATTCTTTTTAACAAAAGAATTGTTCCAGTTCAGGGCTATTGTCCATTAAAAAGTGAGCATTATCATATTTCTACTAAATTTGTTCTTTGATTTATTTGAACAATTGGTGGCAAAACAAAACACAACAAAATCACGTTATAAGCTACAACTCATTGTCACAGTAACAGGCATTAAAGAATGAAAATTTATAGTTAATCTGATTTTTCTCATTTTTCTGTACTCTGAGCAAACTAAAAGCTTTAATTGTTTGCCACAAGGACCATAGATTATCAGTGAACATTAGGGAAAACTATGATTAAAACAGAAACCAAAATTGACTTAAAAAAAAGAAAGAGGTCTGGTTAAAAAAGATAACATCTGGACAGTGAGTTTTTTACAGCTTGGAAAAATCCACCTACCGCTATATTGTCTCTTCCCAGAAAAAACAGGTTTTGACAGAGTGGCTCTAAAACTCAGAGAAGCATATCTGATCACAAATGTGTTTTAGTGCGGTATTATGGACTTAACCAGGTCCGGAAGCCCCCGGTTGGCCTGTGGTCCTGTTACACCCTGGGCCAGAAAAGGACAATAAGGAAGTCCTTCAAGGAGGCTGGAGTGACTGCAGAAGAAGCAGCTAATCAGAAACCAGGAGGCCCTATAAAAGGATCTGAAAGAACAGACAGAAGTCAGTGCCACTGGAGATCTCAAGGAGTGAAGACTGGGTGACTGGCTGGCTGAGGGAGTGGCAGCACCATGGAGAGCTCCATGTAGACAGCTATTGTTGACTATGTTGAAGCTGAGATAAAGCCCTGAGCTAAGGGTGAGGAAGCTGTCTTTAGGGGTATGTCTATACTAGCCCCCTAGTTCGAACTAGGGAGGCTAATGTAGGCATTGGAAGTTGCAAATGAAGCCTGGGATTTAAAAATCTCGGGCTTTATTTGCGTCTTCCCATCTGGGAGCCATTTTTAAATCCCCTTAGTCCGAACTAACTGCCCGCGGCTACATGCGGCAGTTAAACGTTAATTTGAACTAAGTCCTTAGTTCAAATTAACTGTTACATGGAATGAGTTGTAACAGTTAATTTGAACTAAGGACTTAATTCAAATTAACATTTAACTGCCGCGTGTAGCCGCGGGCAGTTAGTTCGGACTAAGGGGATTTAAAAATGGCTCCTGGATGGGAAAACGCAAATAAAGCCCGGGATATTTAAATCCCGGGCTTCATTTGCAATTTCCAATGCCTACATTAGCCTCCCTAGTTCGAACTAGGGGGCTAGTATAGACATACCCTAGGAGGGGAAGCTGTGGAGGTACCTTGGAAGTACCACTCTTGATCAGAGTGGGGAACAGACAGAGGGAACAGATTGAGGGACACTAGCAGAGGGTTGAGATGGGACCTTTGGTAATTGTGTGACCCGGAAGGTGTTTGATTCACACAGGATGTGACATGGCCAGATGTCCAAGTTACTGAAAAAATGTACAACCGCATTTGCTCCAGCCCTTCAGACAGAGACAAACACCTATAAGATCTACACCAAGCATTCTTAAAACTACAATACGCACCTGAGGAAGTGAAGAAACAGTTCAACAGAGACATATATATACCCAGAAGCCTTCTCCTACAAAACAGGCCCAACAGAGAAAATAACAGAACACCACCGGCCATCTCCTACAGTCCCCAGCTAAAACCTCTCCAATGCATCATCAGTGATCTACAACCCATCCTGGACAATGATCCCCCATTCTCACAGACCTTGGGAGGCAGGTCAGTCCTTGCCCACAGACAACCTGCCAACCTGAAGCAAATTCTCACCAGCAACTATACACCGTACCACAGTAACTCTAACTCAGGAACCAATTCCTGCAACAAACCTCAGTGCCAACTCTGCCCGCAAATCTACACCAGTGGCACCATCACAGGACCTAGCCACACCATTATGGGCTCTTTCACCTGCACATCTACCAATGTAATATATGCAATCATGTGCCAGCAATGCCCCTCTGCCATATACATTAGCTAAACTGGGCAATCCCTACGTAAAACGGACACAAATCAGATATCAGGAATGGCAATACACAAAACTTGTAGGAGAACTCTTCAATCTCCCTGGACACGCAGTAGCAAATTTAAAAGTAGCCATCCCGCAACAAACAAATTTTAAAAACAGACTTCAAAGAGAAACTGCAGGGCTACAATTCATCTGCAAATTTGATACTATCAGTTTAGGATTAAACAAAGACTGTGAAAGGCTATCCAACTACAAAAGCAGTTTCTCCTCTCTTGGTATTCACATCTCCACATCAGCTGCTAGAAGTGGGCCTCATCCTCCCTGACTGAAATGAACTTGTTATCTCTAATCATACTCTTGATTGGAACTCTTTTCTTAAGCCTGTATATTTATACCTGCCTCTGGAATTTCCACTACATGCATCTGACGAAGTGGGTCTTTGCCCACGAAAGCTTATGCTCCAATAAATCTGTTAGTCTATAAGGTGCCACAGGACTTCTTGTTGTTTAAGCTACCCCGGTTTGTTATTTAGAGTGCTCAATCTGTAAAGAGCTTAATCTGGAATAGGAAATCAGTTCAATATTAAGGAAGGAGACAGGGCAAGAACCACTCAGGTTAACTTAGTCTTACTTATTTATTATAGATACTTGAGCTTGGTCTGGAGAAAGAGACAATCAGTTGTTTTTAAGTTTGATTAAAAACTTAAAAGGTTTTTAAAGCTTTGGATTCCCTTTCTTAAAGACATCCACAGACTGACTGCTATGCTTAAACAAAAACAAATGGTTTTTAAAAGCAAAACTTCTTCCTAGCTGTGAATTTTGAAAACACTGAAATATTTTTGTATCTGATTTTAAGGTTTTATTTTATTATTAATTTTACAGACTCAAACAATTTCAGTTATGCTTTCCGGGTCACAGTTTACCACAATCAGAGCACTACTATGAATTTATATTTTTGCAGTGCAGTTGCCTGTCACCCAGAGTCTGTCTACACTGAGGAGTGATTTTGGGATACCGGACATATCCTGAAATAGCTATTCCACCTCTATTGAAGCAGCCGGTTAATTTGAAATAGATTTCAAAATAACGAGCAGTTTATTCTGACATCCCAGTAACCCTTGTTCCATGAGGGTTAAGGGGAATTTTGGAATATTGAGTTATTTCGAAATTTGGCACTGTGTAGACAGTGCCAAATTATGAAATAAACTATTTCAAAATAGCATCGAAATAAGCTACACAATTTGTGTAGCTTGAATTGCATAGCTTATTTCGAGCTAAGGGAGCTGTATAGATGCATCCTTATCATCTACTTTTTCATATGTCTCTAATCACCTTCATGTCAGAGACCCTTTTTAACAGCATTCTCTACTAAATAGCTTGTTGCAATGTTTTGGTATCTGTTCCCCTGAAGAACAGGGCCCCGGAGACAGAGGGCACATGCTGGTGATCTTCTCTATTTCCCTCTCTCCTCCAAGATCCAAAAAGGAAGGAGCCATAAGTGACTGTGCCACAGTCAGTCATACACATGGAATGGAAGGAGAGCGTCATGGTCCAAGTTTCTGTTGTATTGGGGCCCTTGTCCACCTCTGAGGTAGCATGGTTTCCCCACTTGTTGTAACCCTATGTATGGCTCTGCCATTTGCAAGCAGCTTCTCACTTTCAGCTCTGAAGAATCTGCTTCAATTCCTGATTCAGTGGAGAGCTGTTGATTACAGTCAGTGAATAAACATTTTGTTTCTTGCGAAGGGTTAGTCTAGACCTGTCAAAATATTCAGCAGTTCCCAGAATGTTTATGCATCTTGTAATAGTAATGGCTATCGACATGCAGTGTGCAATGTGCATCCATGATATTTTTGCTTTGCAATACCATTCCAGTGCAGGCTCACTGACAGCACATCTGGGCCCCAGGGCAGAAATCAATGGGTACCTTGTCCCCCTTCCTCGGCTGGAACTACAAGTCATTCCCCTGCTGTCCGGAGAAGCCTCAAGTGCCTGCCCCCCAAAAAGAGGAGTCCTAGGCCAGCCCAATCTTGGGCTGGCTATCCCGGTCCCCCACCGTTGTGAATAAACGCCTGGGCAGTCCCATCAAGCCTTGCCTCCCTTCCCCAAAACAACCGGCCTGCTCTGGGGAAAGTCATAGCAGTGTTTCTTGATTCAAAGATACTTTTGATATGCCCCATGCACATCCCATGTCTCAGTACCCTTGCCTTGGAACCTGCACTGGGGCATATCAAAGGCATCTTTGAATCAAGAGCAGCTTTTCCCAGAGCAGACAGAGGTACCACAGCAGTGGCTGGAGCCCTAGGGCTCTGTTAAATTGCCCAGGCAATTGCCCCCTTTGCTCTCTCTCCTGTCAGCGGGTCTGTTCCAGTGTTACTATTAAGTAATGGAATTGTTTACTGTAATATGACTAGTAACCCTGTTCATATATTGTGCTGTATTTTATTGCTAAGACAGCTCACAGTGAAAAAATTGTTATTTTTCCTGGAAGAAATAATCATTGCGAATCCCAGATCTATTGTCATCTGCACTGCATCAAGTATAACATGGCAGCTCAACAAACTGTTTTTCTACAGGGATCTTATGTCAGCCTTATGCTTCATTATTCATCCCTAATTGTTTGAGAATGCATGGATGTAAACTTAAAAAAACAAAAATGAAACTGTTTTCAAGACTTAGGGCCAGATGTTGGCTGACCCTGATCAGGTGCTCATGTTGATAGAGGGGGGAAACTTCTTGCTACCAAGTCACTCTAGTGAAAGCACAAGCCAAAATTCCATCCCTTGCTCTCCCATAGCAGAAAGGCTGCTCCAGGCTAGCATCAGCATTAGCCACTGCTGGGACCAGGATCATGCTTCTGTGTTTGTTAGTACAAATTAACCACACATGCCACACTTTCAATGGTTAGTAGAACTGATATCCCCTTGACATGCTCCTTAAAGTCCTTAGATTCAGCAAGAATTCCTTCAGGAGTTCCTGCTTCTCCTTACTTCTCACACAGCACAGTTGGTGGCTTAAAGCCACAGTTTTATCCATAATGAGTGACTCCACAATGGACAATCATGGAATATTCAAGACCAGGAGACCCACACTTCCCCGAGAACCCAGAAATATGCCTGAAAAAGTCGGGGATCCCCCTGTTTATATACACACCTGACCACACTGACACACAAAAATGAAGATATGCCTGAGGAAATGGGCACTTGTGCAGGTAGCCACAAATACGGGTTTGCAGATGAAATGACTATTTTTTCTGCACATGCAGCTTAGTAGATTCTCTCCATGAAAGAACAAGAGTTTGCAATTCAGCTAGGTGTTCTTCAAAGGCCCATTTAAAAGTGTGTCTCTAAATCGACAGCTGTAGGAAGAAAAGAGATTGATCTGTTTGGGAATCAATGTCTGCTCCTGAACACTGAGGTATCGATGTGCCTGTGTATAATTTAACCATGGCACCATTTTCAGTGATGTCATTTCTGCAAGGTCCAGACCCTTAGAGAGATATTTACGGGAATGAAATTGCTGTGTTGGGCACCGAGACTGGCAGATGCAGTGATGCATTCTTGGAAATGATTTCACATTACTTGAATCCATGAGTAACTAAGCTGCCTGTGGCTAAACCATGTATTTTGGTAACAAGGTATGTTCAAGACACAGCTAGGTCAAGCATTCCATAGCTGGTTTGCCCTGACTAAACAGTGAGCAAAAAGGTTTGTCTGTCCCATTGATGATTTGCTGCTCCAATAATAATCCAGCTCATCTTCCTTCCTGTGGGTTACACTAATGTGGTGTGGACAGAATTTTCACTGAAGGGAGATTTCTAATATCTGCATTTTCTCCAGACTTTATTAACTCCCATGTAATTGTGACTGTTTGAACATGCATATTACATCACAACCTTGCTTCAAAACTTGGGGAGGGAAGAACTTGGCAAAAAGTTCCTTGACAGAGGGAGTAAACTGCATTTTTTAAGTTAAGAACAAGTCAGCCTCATATTCTAGTGCTATTAATATTGAATAGCAACTTACTCTATGAGCAGTGACTTGAGTTCAGTGAAATATCTTATTTTTCAAGTTATTACTCAGCATAAATGTCAGAATTTGGTTCTTTCTGGACAGAGTAAGTTGGAGTGATCTTGCCTGGAGTCCCTTCCTGCCCCATCCCGGTGCCTGCACACTGAGCTAGAGCCCTCATGAATCCAGTCCTCTGCCTGGTGAAAATGAGCGAGTGAATGAGGCTGGAGAAAGCAACAGAGTGGGGAGGGAGGAAGGGAGGAAATGGAATGATTAGGAGGGGCAGGACCTTAGAGGAGGAGTGTGGTAGGCACTGCAACAGTGATTGGTTTTGTGCAAGTAAAAAGCTGGCAACACTAGGCATGCATAAACGAAGAGAAGGACTGGCTGGTTCATGGCCAGACATGTTCCCATAAAGTCAGGGAGTTTTGTTGGCAGTGCTAGCCAGCCATTTCCCTTTTGCTCCTGAAACATACCTAGACAAATTATAGCTACTTCTTCTGTATGGAGAGTGCATGAGAGGAGAAAGGAGCTCCCTGCAACCTCTCAGCTGTCAATTTGGCAAGAGCTGTCGGCAGCTATAATTTGGCTCTCTTAATGGGAGCATCTCTCTACAGCAGGCCGAACAAATTTCACACAGGAAAATTCAGCTTCCTCTTTCCTAGTCCTTCACTTTTAAAGAGTAATCACACAATAATATTGGTGCTTGTGATTTTTGCAAATAACTCTCAGTAATTACCACTGTTCCTTCCTTACTCAATGAGCATGCTTAAAAAATATTTTTTTGAAAAAGCTTCTAACAGTTTAACACATATTCCCTATACATAAAAGAGGGAATATACTAGTAGGAAAGGTCACATGTCTTGAACCATTAGATATTAAGTTCACCTACAATTTTAGTTCAATATTATGAGCACCAATGGAGAAGTCACATTGCTTCTGAGCTTATGCTAACTGTATAGCTGAATAATACACTATTTTCTAGAGTATCTTACACTATCGACCTGAGGTCTGAATCTCTAAAGGAGATTAAGTAGGAAATACAATGGGGGTTTTGTTTCTGGCAGGAAACAGATTCAGAAGAGGTCTAGTAATTATTTTTATTTAACGAAGGCCTCTGCAAGAGTGAATTTAAATGCTGTACACTATAGCTAATAGCCACTCCATAGAATGTATAGTAGTTAATCCACCTTATATACTAACAAAAGCTCCTGAACTTCTTATATATGCAGAATAAGACAAAATGAAGTAGGATAGGGATCACCATATAGGAATAGATTTGTGGTCTATCTAACCTGTTATCCTTTCTTTGATAAATAGCCAGTACCAGATAATTCAGGGAAAGGCATAAAAACCCCAAAAAACATTTAACTGAACAATACTTTGCTATGGTAAAATTATGATTATTTTGTGCTCTGAAGCATGAGCATTAAGACATGCATAATTCACACTAAATTTCATGGATGTCACATGGTTAAATCAGTACAAATATTTGGGAAAATGTAGAATGATTTGCTAGTACATACATAAGGAAAAAACTGCACATAGCACTGTTTTCTCAGGTTAAAGGTGTCTGGTTTTTGTTGAATGTTTATGGAATAAACATTCATGAGAGGTACACATGCAAATGTACTTAGAAAAGACATAGTCTGAAACTCACTTAAATGTAAATCATGATCACTGCCTTGTCTTCTTAAAAGATTCATAGTCCCTAAATTATAGATATTGAACCTTGCCTGTATTGCTGCAACCCCACTTGACTAAATGGTTACCTGTTAAGTAAAAAAGATCTAGTAAAGCTAAAGAGCTTTACAGTAATTTTGGGCACTGTCTCAGAATGTCAAATATGACCAAAGAATCGAGTAGAATATCAGTGATCCCAGAGCACCTCAGTATTGGACTGGTGTAGCCAGACACAAAACCCCATCTTGTTTTTCCACGAGCCCCATCTTGTTTTTCCCCCCCCCCAGAGAGCAAGAGAAAGGCAGTCAGCCTTTGATGCCCTGGGAACGCAGGTGTGGTGCCTATCCCTTATTCTACCATAAACAGAAACCAGACAGTAAATGGGCTAGCTGACGACTGGGAGGCCTCCCGTCGCCGTGATGGCTAGTATCAGTAATTGACATGCCTGCACTGTCTCGGGAGAGGAATCTTCGCCCATCACATACCATAGGTGCCCATTGTCTGCATCTTCCCAGGTGTGAATGATGCTTTGCATCCTTCGTGGGAAACTTGGCATTCAAAGCCATTTTTCCTGATTGGCCACTTGAGACCAGGAAGAAGCCCATGTGACCCAAGGGGTATAAAGAGGGTTGAGTTGCCCACCCAATTTGAGCTCCAATCACCTACACCTGCTGGCAGGTATTGATTGTCTCCCGAGGTCCGTGGGACGCTCAACCTCGCCCTACTTCTTCCCGAGGGATTGAGAGAAAGACGCTGGCCACGCCAAGTCTGGAACGCAGGGGTGAGAATTGTACCTGCAATGTGTTTTCTTTATGTGTACACTCTAATTGTCTCTCTGTTGTAAGTTAGTTACTTTATTATAGTTTTCTTAAAGTCAAACTGCTTCATTTCTATTGTAAATCACCTTTGGTAAGGTGATTTTGCTATAAACTTTGGGAACAAGTGGGGTGCCCTCATTCACTTATAAATATATATATCTATATACACTGAACCAAGTTTCTTTATTTCTTTTCTCTTTCTTTCTCCTATAAATAAGCCAGTGCGTGTCAAGCTTCTGACTTGAACCCGTGCTGCTGTACCCGAACCGAACACAAACAAAAGAACTTCAGCCGGTCATAAAGGGACAGATATAGGGAGAGCTTGGGCGTTTGAATTTGTGTCACACCCAGGTGGCAAAATTCAGTTGGGGCGCTTCTCAGTCTCCCCGAGGCTGCCCGCTGCGAAGGAATTATGAAATTCTAGCAGCTGAAATCTGAAGCGTAATAAGCTCTCCCTGTACACTTATTGGGGTGCCTTTCAACCTCTTCCAGGTTGCCCACTGCAAGGGACCCCCAGTCTCAGCAGTTAAAGTCTTAGGCGTATAGTACACACATAGTATAGGAAGAGCTTGGGCGTTTGAATTTGTGTCACACCCAGGTGGCAAAATTCAGTTGGGGCGCTTCTCAGTCTCCCCGAGGCTGCCCGCTGCGAAGGAATTATGAAATTCTAGCAGCTAAAATCTGAAGCGTAATAAGCTCTTCCTGTACACACTGGGGCGTCTGTTAGCCTGTTTGGCTACCCTCTGCGACGGGACCTCGGTCCTAGCAGTAAAGTCACGGACGTTAAACTACTTTTCAGGGTGCCCTCCAGCCTCCTAGGCTGCCCGCTGCAACGAGACTCTGTGTCTCAGCAGTTGAAGACTTGGGTGTAACACACACGCACACACTGCCCTGACCGTCGGCTGACAACTGGCCTCCATTTTTCTAGGTGAAACGTGTCCATCAGTCCACATCAAACCCATACAACTATTTAGGGTGATAAGTGACAAGCAATTCATCCAATATCAACCACAGACCTTTTTTTTTTAATTGAGCATATTGAAATTTTAGCGACCAATGCTGAGAACCTCACTTTTGTTCTAATTGGAAAAAACAGCACATTAAGTACATCTGGGTTGTGTTGCACTAGCATATGAGGCTGACTTGTTCTTAACTTAGAAAATGCAGTTTACTCCCTATGTCAAGGAACTTTTTGCCAAGTTCTTCCCTCCCCAAGTTTTGAAGCAAGGTTGTGATGTAATATGCATTTCAAAACAGTCACAATTACATGGGAGTCAATAAGGTCTGGAGAAAATGCAGATATTGGAAATCTATTGCTACAGTTTTATACAATGGTACTCACTTTTTGTACTGTTACATGGGGAAAGAGTGACAGTTCACTTAAAAGTGTAGAGTAAGTCAAAAAGTGCCCAGGCAAAAACTAAAAAGGCTTATGTCATGAGTGGGGAACCTTTTTTGGGTTGGGGGCCACTGACCCTCACATAAATCAGTCAGAGGCCACACAAAAGTGAGGAACCCCCCCCTCCAGCGATGTGGCCACCCACTGAAAGGGACAAAGACACTCCCCACATTCCCCTCGCTCACCAAAGCCTGAGGGGGCCCAACCTAGATTTTGGGTGTTCCAGACCCGCGCTAAGGCGGGGAGGGGGACCTGAGTGCCAGCGTGGGTTCCCCAATGCTGGAGAGGGGGATCCTGAGCCTGAGAGACTAGATCCAGGCAAGTTGGGGGCCACATGCGGCTTCTGGGTTTGAGGTTCCCCTCCCCTGCCTTACATATAGGGTTGCCAGTTGCCAGCCATCTGTTTTTTGACTGGAATGCCTGTTTGAAAGGGACTCTGGTGGCTCTGTTTGGCATTTCTCTCTGATCCAGAGGTGAAGCCCCCACAGTTCTGATTGGTCGTGATTCCTGGCCAATGGAAGCTGTAAAGTTGTACTTGGGGGCTCACAGTCGCTCTCATACCCCAGCCCTCTGCCCCAGCCTGGAGTCATCTCTTGAACTCAGACTTCCTTTCAGACCCTAAACCCCTCACACCTCCACATTCTGTCCCCCATCCCAGCTCAGTGCCACCTCCAGTACCGCAAATCCCTCATTCCCTACTCCATCCCAGAGTCCACACCCTGCACCCCAACTCCTGCAGTAGCCCAGAGTCCTCTCCCAAACCTTGAAACGCGCATTTCTGGCCCCACCTGGAGCCTGCAACCCCCAGCTGGAACCCTCTTCCCAAACCCCAACCTGTGCCCAGTAAGAGTGAACAAGGGTTGGGGAGAGTGTGTGATGGAGGGATGAGGCAAGTGAGGGTGGAGGGTGAGGCCTCAGAGAAAGGACAGGGTAAGGGTTGTCCAGTTTTGTACAATTAGAAAGTTGGCAACCCTATTTCCATATGAAATGTTAAAGAAGAAAATAGCAATTGTGATTTAAAATGCAATGTAGGGGAATCTGACACACATCTTTGATTTTTCATTTTAGGATGTTAGTCTTGTGGACACAGTGTTCCATATGTTGCTAATAATTAGACCAATTTGCCAGTTTTTTATTTTAGTCCAGAAGCTAACACATTTTTTGATGGGGAATAGATTCTAGCTATAACAGCTTTTCCTGTTGCTCTTCCCTCTAGGTGATGGATCATTATCATAAACCTGTGAACTTTGAGAATTGGAACTGAATACTCATATAGTTTAAAAGTGACCACGTGGTTTATTTTAGAGACAGCCTTCTTACGGTGCAAGAACCCTGTATACGAAATCTTAGAGCAAATTTTTACAGTACCATAAAAAGAAATCTATAATGGAAATGCTGACAGACCCGCACTAAGCATACGGAAGATGTTATAAGAAGAGGCACTAGCATGATTACTTATTTAAAGCAATGAAAAATATTCTGGAAGAAGCTGGGTTTTTTTTCCATTCTTGTTCTCTGATTCATTGCTGCTCACTCATCACCTCACACATTGACACAAATTCTGCTTGAGCCGGGTGGACAGAAGTTCAGCATCTTGATGCAATTGATTGCAAATGTTCCTCAGCGGCCTTATATACAAAACATCTTTTCTTTTTACACATCTTTGAATCAAAATGCCCTATTTTAGCCTCTTTTGCCTTTTCATGTTATTCAGTGATACAATAAAAGCAGTTAGAGCAATGATAATTTTCCATGATGCCATGAAAAAATGCACATTTCAGACCTCTTTTGTTCTAGTAATGACTCTTACACAAGTTTCAGGGGGTAGCCGAGTTAGTCTGTACAGAATAAACGTAAAACACAACAAATAGTCTGGTATCACTTTAAAGACTAACAAAACATGTAGATGGTATCATGAGCTTTCGTGGGCACAGCCCATTTCTTTAGATGATCGGAGTGTTGGATGTCCAGGACCAAAATAAACACAAGTGTTCAGGATGGCCCTGATCCAGCAGTCCAGCTCTACTCAGTGAAGAACGTAAATACATCCTGAAGTGGCTTGATATACATCTGGGCCTAATACAACATGAGTTTGTTTCAGAGACAGCTATGGATAAACAAATGATGGCACTCTTTGTGGCTCTTCCCAAAACCAAAGCTCCACCCACAGTCTAAACAAATTGAAAAATTTTAAAAAGTGACTCCAAAAAGTAATAAGCATGTTACATGATTTTCATGAAGGCATGCATAATATGACTGCCCTTCTCCTTGTATGCTTTGAAATCTGCAGATTATCCTCCATGCAGAAGCCATGATTTTGTATGGGATCCTGGACCAAATATGTCTCAACATTTTAGATCCCTGGGAGTTCCCTTCTTGGGTGTCTGATAGCACCCCAGACCTTCAGCAGGAGCAGTATCGCCCTCCTCAGCCCTGAAGACAGGTGCCATGCTCTCTTCAGGTGCTGCAGGATCAGCTCCTTAAAATCTGCTGCTCCTGACGCCCACTCAGATTTTTTTTTTTTTTGTCCTTCTATTGCTGGCTCTCAAGATGGTGGCTCAGGATCTGACAGTGCTCCCTCTGCTGCAGCTGCTGGTAAAATGCAGGGAAGCAGTAGAATTGAATTGCGATTTTCATGTTCAGTCTCAGCCACGGATTTTTTGTTTTTTTTGTGGTTTTTATTTTTTTTCCACCAATGGCTGAGATTGGCGAGTAGCACTGATGAGGTGGGAGCATGTTATGGCAGTGTATGGACACATTGCAGCTCTGTTAGAGTCCCAGTCTGGTTTCTGTATAATTCTTTGCTATATAATACATATTTGAAATACATCTTTCCTAATAATTTTTCATGAGAATTCTTAACTCCCTGGATTTAGCTGTAGAGTTTACATAGTATATAATACCTCCTATAGTAAGTATTGATGAATGTGCTGCCAAACTGAAAGTGGAGGGTTTTGTTTGGTTTTTGAGTGAAGAGGAGGGAAAAAAAGGCCAATGCCTCAGTGCCTGTATAATATCCATTTTAAGCCAACCAGTAACAGCGATTTTAAAAACCTTTTTCTGCTCCATGACAGTGTAGTACTATTTTTTTCATATTTTGATTTGATATGGTGCCTGGTAAGAATTAATTCACTTTAAAGTGTATATAATGATCAATACGAATAACTGAACATCTGCCAGCAGTTATCATACAATAGCATCTGAAATACTGCCCTTTGCCCCCAAATATCTTTGAGTCGTAACTACTGGAAAGTATTACATATTTGATGTCAGTTACTTTAGCAAACTCAATAATCAGGTCCAAGAAAAGGAGGAAAAAAAACCCTCCATATGTTTTTTACTTTAGAAATCTGTTGATTATAGAGTATGCTATAATAGCAATCTACCTAAGCAAGGGTATGTCTACACTACCCCGCTAGTTCGAACTAGTGGGGGTAATGTAGTCATCCGCAGTTGCAAATGAAGCCCGGGATTTGAATTTCCTGGGCTTCATTTGCATGAAGCTGGCCGGAGCCATTTTTAAATGCCGACTAGTTCGAACCCCGTGCCCCGCGGCTACACGCGGCACGGAGTAGCTAGTTCGGATTAGGCTTCTAATCAGTTCCCGGGCTTCATTTGCAACTGCAGATGACTACATTACCCCCGCTAGTTCGAACTAGCGGGGTGGTGTAGATATACCCCAAGTGGTTGTGAAGGGAGAGGGACAAAGTTTCGGGAGTTTGACAGGGGATCTAGGTTTGTATTGTGATCTTTTATTAAGGAACTACATTGATAAAAGGTTGATTTGGACTGATTTACATTATATGGAGGAAAGCTTTTGGTTTGTAGTGTAGTGGGATTTTTTTTGTTTTGTTTTCATTTTTGGTTTTTTTAGATGGTTTGTATTTTTAATTGTCTGTCAAATGTACTTAGACACAATGCTTTTTCCCAGTTATATGTTCTATGTTGATGTAAAGAACAAATATTGAAAAACAATTATTTTATTTTATTTTGTTTTTATTTACACTATTTTATTTTGCTTTCTTTTTTCCTTCTAGCTAAGATATGAGCTTTGATGTCCAAGGAATTTTGTGATTTGCTTATTTCTGAACCAATCTTTGTAGTTTAGCTGTGTATTCTTTTTCAGACTGTTGCAGTGTTAGATTTTAGATTTAGTCTCTTTTGTTACGTAATGGAAATCAATTTGGAAAATGGAAAACATTTGTTAAAGTAATAGGAAAGATCAGACTCACAATAATAAGGTAATTTACACTTTGTTGTGTCTGGCATCACGTAGCTGTCTATATGTGTGCTTATCCATGTTATCTCTAATCACTTATAAATTGTCACATGGTTCTTTCTGACTTAGTGGGAGTTATACATAGGTATCTGAGAACTAAACTTGACTCTACTTGTATTCCAATATTTAGGCACAATCAGAAGAGTTTTATTCATGAGAGATCTGTAGAGTTCCTGGCTGCCATATGTTTTTCATTCAGACCATTATTTTAATTTACAGTATGAACTGCTAAAAATAATATCTACATGGGGCAAGTGCAAAAAATATGTTATTTTCCAGCTAAACTCGGTGAAAAAGTACAGCCCTGTACCCAAGGGAACATTTCAAAATTTTTTATGATTGACTATACAGAATGTTAAAGAAATGAAAAAAAGTTCTCTTCCTTGCAGATGCTTAGGTTGAGATGTTTTCTCCAATTCTAGTGTAGATAACAGCAATGAAAGCCACTTGCTATTTGCAATTTTCCACTTTTTATCTGGAACTTTTGACTGACAGTTGAGTATGTTACTGTGAAATGGATTCAGATGTTTCAAAAATGCACCACATTTTCCAGAACATAAAGCTAATGGTCTCTAGGGTAGAAAGTTTCTATTTTTGTTGTACTATATAATCTGAAATCTATGTACACTGGTAATAAATAAAATAAAAGTCAGAAATAGCATGTTCCTTTGTAGGAGTGTTAACCCTTGCATCATATGAAAAACCCCAAATCACAGTATTTTAAAAACTTTTTGTAGGTCAGTGACTTGTCTTAATACTTGAAAAAATATAGGTGATTGTATGGTCATTTATTATATTGAAATGTAATCCTATTAATTCACATGTAAAATCCAATTCCCAATGAAGTATATATACTTCAATGGAACCAAGATTTCATACCAAATCAGAAAATGACTGCCATAACCCATCTTGCAAGGTCCTACATTTTCAAGAGGACAGTTCATTCACCAGAAATGTCAATTGGCCTTCAAAGTCCATCATGAAAATTAATCTGTCAACTCCATGACCAAAAGGTGTGGAGTTACATGAAAGGAGAAGAGATGAGCCTTCAGAAAATGTTACATTTCACTCTCTTTAAACAACTGGAACTGAAGCTGCAAAGCTCATGTGTTTTCTGTAGGAAGCACTTTTGTGCTGGGTGCAAGTAATGGAGAATGGGCAAAGATCAATAACTGATTTTGCAATATTCTGAGTTCCTGCCAGCCATATGCCTGCCTGTTCAAATTAAAACCAACAATCAGTCTAACCCAGTGTTTCTCAAAATGTTCCGTGGGTCTGTTTTGGAAAAGCCACTAGGCAGGCTTACATCGCTTTGTTTACTTAAAGGATCCATATCCATGGAGCCTTGTGGCTCCCATTGGCTTCAGTTCACCGTTTCCAGCCCAGGGAAGCTGCAGAAAGTGGTAGCCTGTGCCCACTAGTGGCTTTCCCAAAGCAGGACCATAGAACATTCTGAGAAACACTGTTATAAAACACTGAAAATAGTCCCCACATTGTCATGGAAAATGCCAGGGAACTGTAGCTCTGCTAGTTCTGTCTCTATACCAGAGGTCCTTGACAGTGGAACTGGTGCAAATTTATTGATCATTACCACACTGCAGAGCAGGATAAAAGAGCCACAGGGCTGGGTTTGCCTGAAGCTTTAGTAAAGTTTTCCAGGTGGTTTCACCACCACCTTCCCCTCCCCCCAACCCAGAGCAGGATTGTTTCTTTTTCTTTCTTCTGGCAGATTCCCAGAGCATAGTTTGGTTACACTGGCTATGTGCTAGGACCAAGATTTGGCCACTTCTGTTCAATGAATGTTCATTTAATATAAAATATAAACACGTTACTTTACACTTACATTGTTAAATGCCAAACTATATCTTTCTGATAAAGGGAGAATGTGAATACCCCGGAAGCTGAGTGCCTTCATTTCCCACAAAATCTCTGCTGTGTTTCACCACTTTGGAAGCTTTTCTTGTTGACAGAATGGGTTCATTTCCCCTCCCCCCTTTTTTCCACTCTATCTCCTTCTGCATACAGTTGTGAAAATAGATTTAGACTTACAGATGGCATTTTGCATGGAGTCTGGAAAATGTAAAGCGTAAGAAGTGATATAGAAGAATCTCAGAGGGGTGGGGATATGAAGAATTCCCAGAGGGGAATTGCCTAATGTTTGGTATAAAATAAGCAATAGCTCTTTCTTCGGGCAGAAATAGGAACTAATGGGCCCTGTTTCTCATATGTTATGCACATATGTTGTCAGCGGGGGGTTACTGGAAGTAGAGATATGCATGAGTTGTGTGCATCCATAAAGAGATTTTATTAAAAAACAACAACAAATAAGCCCTCTGAGAATCTGTAATAATTATACCAAGTTACAATGATTTACATTCTCTTATAGACTTGGTCTTTTTTTTTCTTCCTTTACAGATACTGAGGGTTCAGTGCATCATTAACTTAAGTATCTGTTTGTTCATAGGACAGAAACAAAGACAGATTTGTCTGGGGAGCACAGGGTGGGGGACTTGAGTCCTGCCCACCCTGGTAGCAGCCAGATAGCTAACCCAGGCTACTTTTGCCTGAACCGGAGCAGCATAGTATTTCTGCAAAAGCACTGATAATCTTACATGAGATCGTCAGTGCTTTTGCAGAAATTCAAGCGGCCAGTGTAGACAGCTGGCAAGTTTTTCCGGAAAAGCGGCTGCTTTTCTGGAAAAAGTGGCCAGTCTAGACACAGACTGTCAGAAGACAAGATACTGGGCTACATGGCCTTTGGTCTGACCCAGTTCTTATATTCTTAACATCAGCTGACTCTATGAAAACTTAGTAGTCAGAGGTACCATATTTGGAAGGTACAGCTGTTGACAGTAGATCACCTAGTTTTCTGTTCCTGAGCCAAATGAACATTGTGCTGTCTTGAGACACCCAGGTTAGAAGGAGCCTTATACTTCAGAATACAAGCTAGATGCCAACTGGGGACAGAAAAGGAACACACCTGCTCTATCTTTCCACAGACAAAGAAAAACATGTCTTTTGAGACTGAAGAATTTAGATAAAAAGGACGGAAGACCAAATCTAAAATCTCAGTGAAAGTGACACTCTATTACACTCTCTGTAATAGATGCCATTATGAACTAACTCACAAGGCTTGCTTCTCCAGACATGCTAAAATAATACATTGACATGGAAAGTTACAATATGTTACAAAAATAGCCAAATGAACAATCAATTCATCTACCATCAATCCTACTGCCATGGTTTGTACAATTAAGTGAATTAGGGGGGAATTAATAATTTCCTCTAAACTAAAACATTCATCATTGTCAGTGGTGGAAACATGACACCTAACTAGATGGGCCTTTGATCAGCATAAATACATTTCTTACTTTCCTACTTGTAACAAACTACAGTCAAATGCCTGGTGAATGAGCTTTGATATTGTTAATTAGCCTTGCACAACAACAATTGCCAAACAATTTCTACAAAAACTCAGTTCTATCAGACAGGAAGTCAGTATAACTTAAATCCCTGTATCTGGCTGCTAACGTCTGCCCTAGAAACAGGCTGAAACAAGCTCAGTCTCTAACACTGACTCTCTCATTGAAACTATTATAGCCAAGATGTGCTTCACATTCTTTCAAAAAGTTGTCTAAGCACCTTCAGGAAAAAGCCTAGACCAAACAAAATCTCTATTCCATCATTCATGTACATTACCAGGAGTCCAAAGTTGCTTTAGCTCTCGCCTTACAAAGGTAGCTTTGATTGCTTTGTGTTTTGAAGATTTCAGTAGCAGCCAGCTTTGATCATTTGACTAAGATAACACAGGAGGACAATCTGATGTAACAAAAAGATCCAAATGAAGGATCCCTCCTGGATTTCGTTCACTAGTGAATGTGAAACATTTGCCCTATATGCTGCTGTGACAGCTGATTCCCAATTACAAACAAAACACAACAAAAAGTTTCCAGCAGGCTGCCTGGAGTCTGTTATACACTATGCTGTTTCAGGGGTTCTCTCTTCCATTTACAAATCATCAAGAAGGTTGGAACCTTGTCAAAGATCTCAAACTGGAATTGAAGGTACTTGTTGGAGCTCCCTCATCCAACAACAACCTGACTGGTCCCAAACAAGGGCATTTTCCGGACCAGGGGAGGTCCTTCCCAACATGGCCCATGCTGTCCTGTTGCCCCAGCTAGGGCTCCAGCTTAGCCTTGCTGCTGCCTGCCCAGCTGTGGCTACCCCCGGGGTCAGAGCTCCACAGCAGGGAATAGAGCTCCCTGGGTGCCGCTGGGGCCAGAGCTCCGCAGCCAGGGATAGGGCTCCGTGGCTGGGGCCAGAGCTTCATGGCTGCCGCTGCCATCCCCAAGCTCCTCGGCTGCCGCTGCCAGCCCCTGAGCTCTGTGGCTGGAGCCAGAGTTCCATGGCTGCTGCTGCCAGGCCCCCGCTGCCACCTGGCTATAGCGGCCAGAACTGCCTGCTGTGCCACCTGTCCCTCTTCACTCTGGCTCCCAGCTGAGTCTCCACGCCCCTCCGCTGTTCCTGACCAGAGAGTCCCAGTTAAAGGAGGTACAACCTGTACTGTATCCCTGAACAAAGTCCTTTGGTATTAGATGACATGCAGTATGCTTTACTGCCTTCCCAAAGCTTCTAAATCCAAACAGTTCACTTTCATTAGACATACTTTCTTTCTACAGTAAAATAAATGCAATTAGAAGTATATTTTGAAATAACCATGACAGGTTGATGATTCCTGAATAATAATATTCAGAATATAAATATATGAAACAAAAGTCAGTGATCTGTGATGTTCTCGTATACATTTAGTTTTTAACCAGTGCAGAAATAGTTTCCCTCCACATTGGGAGTGAGAGAGATGGGAGAGATGCTATTTTCTCTACCTTCAGCAGAGAGGACTATGTCTCATTTCCTTCCTCTCCTAAGCCACGTCTATACTACGGAGAAGATCAAAGCAGCCACAGTCGATTTTCCGGGGTTCCAATTAGCAGGTCTAGTGAAGACACACTATTTCAAACTGATAGGGTGCTCCCATTGATGCAGGTAGTCCTGCTTCTATGAGGAGCAAGGAAAGTCGAAGGGAGATTGTGTTCCCTTCAATTTCCTGCAGTGTGGATGGCACCAAAATTTGAGATAAGGTACTTTAATTTCAGCTACGCAATTAACGTATCTTAATTCAAACTTATCCCCTAGGCCGTGTCCAGACTCAGGGGTTTTTTCGGGAAAAGTAGCCTTTTCCCGAAAAAACTTCCCCTGCGTCCAGACTCAAGCCGCGTTCTTTCGAAATTATTTCGAAAGAACGCGGCTTTTCTTTCGATGGCGGTAAACCTCGTTTCACGAGGAAGAACGCCTTCCTTCGAAAGTTCCTCTTTCGAAGGAAGGCGTTCTTCAATGTAAAGAGGCCGTCTTCGAAAGAGAGCATCCAGACTCGCTGGGTGCTCTCTTTCGAAAAAGCGGATTTTTCTTTCGAAAGATCCGCCTGCAGTCTAGACGCGATCTTTCGAAAGATGCTCTTTCGAAAGATGCTTTCGAAAGAGCATCTTTCGAAAGAAGCCTGCAGTCTAGACATAGCCCTAGTGTAGATCAGGGCCTAGGGGAAAGTGGTTTGATATGCCTTTGAAGATATGACCTCATGTGCCTGCTAGCTCCTTATGTCTCCACATGAAGATACCACATCAAACTAAATTGCTTGGCTTTCTTTGATCTAATTTTCTATTTTGATGAGATTCAGAAGATTTGGTTTGAGCACTGAAGGAAAAATAAAGTATTCATTCACTAGTAAGGCACATTCTACATCTAATTAAGTGTAAGGCCTGAAGCTTAGGTGCTGTCACAGAGATGACATCTCTACTTTTAACAGAAAGAGTTTTTTAAATTTCTTGAGTCAAAGACCCCTTAATAATTTTTTTCAAAAGAGTGGCCCCCTCATACAGAATCTCTGGGTACTTCTACTAAGCTAATTCGAACTAACGCATCTAGAACTAAAAACTAGTTCGAATAGCATTCTGCTAATTCGAACTAGCGCGTCCACATTAAGTGGACCCTGAAGCGGGGTTAAGGATGGCCGGAAGCAGTGCAGGCAGGGCATCAGAGGAGGACTTAGAGCGTGGAGATGCTGTCTTAGGCTAGCCAAGGGCTGTGCTTAAAGGGTCCTGACCCCCACGCCGGACAGACAGTTCTCAGGGGTGCCCCGCTTGCAAAGCAGTCCTGGCTTGGAGTGCCCTGAGTGCCCACACTGGGCACATCAAAGCACTCAGCCATCAGACCGGCTGCACTTGCCGCAGGCTGCCATCTGGGGAGACGGGGCAATTGGGAGGCTGCAGGAGAGCTTCCACCCCCAGAAGCCCACAGAGCCAACCCAGTCCTCCCCATCGGGGGCTCGTGCCCCATTCCTCCCTCACCTCCTTCCACTTACCCTTCCCTAGCCCCTCTTCTTGATGTACAAAATAAAGATAACGTGTCTTCCAAAATGGAATCTGTCTTTATTGAACAAAACTGGGGGAGACTGGGAAAAGGAGGTGGGAGAGGGGAAGAGAGAGGCTGGGAGAGGGGAGGGCAACTACAATGATCAGGGGTTTGGAACAGGACCCATATGAAGAGAGGCTAAAGAGACTGGGACTTTTCAGCTTAGAAAAGAGGAGATGGAGGGGGGACAGGATAGAGGTCTCTAAAAGCAGGAGTTGGGTGGAGAGGGTGCATACAGAAAAGTTCGTCATTAGTTCCCATAAAGAAGGACTAGAGGACACCAAAGGAAAGGAATGGGTAGCAGGCTTCAAACTAGTAACAGAAAGTTGTTCTTCACAAAGCAAATAGTCAACCTGTGGAACTCCTTGCTGCAGGAGGCTGTGAAGGCTAGAACTGGAACAGAGTTTAAAGGGAAGTGAGATCAAGTCATGGAGGTTGGGTCCATGGAGTGCTATTAGCCAGGGAGTAGGAGTGGTGTCCCTGCCCAAGGTTTGTGGAAGACTGGAGAGGGATGTCACGATACAAATGGCTTGGTCACTGTCTTCGGTCCATCCCCTCCAGGGTCTCTAGGGTTGGCCACTGTCGGCAGAAAGGCTACTGGGCTAGTTGGACCTTTGGTCTGACCCAGTACGGCCATTGTAAGCTCAGGGCTCAGGGCTCAGGGTCGGGGGTCTCAGTGGACCCCCTTGATTCTCCTGCACACCTGCTCCTGGGTGGCCAGGCTGGCAGCTCTCCTGCCCAAGCCGGCCACTTTCCTGTGCCTAGTGCAGAGATCGTGGACGAGGTCCACAATGTCCGCACTAGCCCAGGCGGGTGCCCACCTCTTGCGGTCCTGGGCAAGCTCCTGGGAGCCGCCAGCCTGGTCCCGGGAAGAGGGGGAGGGCTGGGGGGCATCGGGTGGGTGGCTCGATCTGTGCCAGGTACAGGGTCTCCTAGCTGGGTGCTGGCAGGCTTGCACCTGGCACGGGCACCGTAGCCAGCCCGTGCCCCTTTAAGGGGTCCGGGGCCGGGAGGGGGGCAGTAGAGGTTCCCTGGTGTTGGCCAGAGTGGCCACCAGGGAAACCTGGGGAGAGCTAGCCTCCCACTAGTTCGAATTAAGGGGCTACACACCCCTTAATTCGAACTAGCTAGTTCGAACTATGCTTAATCCTCGTGGAATGAGGTTTACCTAGTTCGAACTAAGCGCTCCGTTCGTTCAAATTAAATTTCATAGCACCTATGAAAGTTAGTTCAAACTAATGTCCATTAGTTCGAACTAACTTTGTAGTGTAGACATACCCTCTCTCTTCCTCTTGCTCTACTTCATCCTTTTCTGTTCTTCTCTTCCCCAAGTTCTCCCAATCTCCCGCTACTTTCTCTCCCTCTCTATTTCTACCATCCTTTGCCAAATCCCCTGACAACTCCACTTCAGCCCCAAATTCCCTTTTCATAGAATCATAGAATCATAGAATAATAGGACTGGAAGGGACCTCGAGAGGTCATCGAGTCCAGCCCCCCGCCCTCAAGGCAGGATCAAGCTCCGTCTACACCATCCCTGACAGATGTCTATCTAACCTGTTCTTAAATATCTCCAGAGAGGGAGATTCCACCACCTCCCTTGGCAATTTATTCCAATATTTGACCACCCTGACAGTTAGGAATTTTTTCCTAATGTCCAATCTAAACCTCCCCTGCTGCACTTTAAGCCCATTACTCCTTGTCCTGTCCTCAGAAACCAAGAGGAACAAATTTTCGCCTTCCTCCTTGTGACACCCTTTTAGATATTTGAAAACCGCTATCATGTCCCCCCTTAATCTTCTTTTTTCCAAACTAAACAAGCCCAGTTCATGAAGCCTGGCTTCATAGGTCATGTTCTCTAAACCTTTAATCATTCTTGTCGCTCTTCTCTGTACCCTTTCCAATTTCTCCACATCTTTCTTGAAATGTGGCGCCCAGAACTGGACACAGTACTCCAGCTGAGGCCTAACTAGTGCAGAATAGAGCGGCAGAATGACTTCACGAGTTTTGCTTACAACACACCTGTTGATACAACCTAGAATCATATTTGCTTTTTTTGCAGCAGCATCACACTGTTGACTCATATTCAACTTGTGGTCCACTATGACCCCTAGATCCCTTTCCGCCATGCTCCTTCCTAGACAGTCGCTTCCCATCTTGTATGTATGGAACTGATTGTTCCTTCCTAAGTGGAGCACTCTGCATTTCTCCTTATTAAACCTCATCCTGTTTACCTCTGACCATTTCTCTAACTTGCTAAGGTCATTTTGAATTATGTCCCTATCCTCCAAAGAAGTTGCAACCCCACCCAGTTTGGTATCATCTGCAAACTTAATAAGAGTACTCTCTATCCCAATATCTACATCATTGATGAAGATATTGAATAGTACGGGTCCCAAAACAGACCCTTGAGGAACTCCACTTGTTATCCCTTTCCAGCAGGATTTAGAACCGTTAACAACAACTCTCTGACTACGGTTATCCAGCCAATTATGCACCCACCTTATCGTGGCCCTATCTAAGTTATATTTGCCTAGTTTATCAATAAGAATATCATGCGAGACCGTATCAAATGCCTTACTAAAGTCTAGGTATATGACATCCACCGCTTCTCCCTTATCCACAAGGCTCGTTATCTTTTCAAAGAAAGCTATCAGATTAGTTTGGCATGACTTGTTCTTCACAAACCCATGCTGGCTATTCCCTATCACTTTATTACTTTCCAAGTGTTTGCATACGATTTCCTTAATTACCTGCTCCATTATCTTCCCTGGGACAGACGTTAAACTGACCGGTCTATAATTTCCTGGGTTGTTCTTATTCCCCTTTTTATAGATGGGCACAATATTTGCCCTTTTCCAGTCTTCTGGAATCTCCCCTGTCTGCCATGATTTTTCAAAGATCATGTTTCTTCTTTGTTCAATCCCCTCCATCTGGGTCCCTTGCTCTCTTTTTTGTTTGCTTGCAAGTTCTAGTCCATTTTTTTGTCTCATATTCCAGTTTTTAGATCCTAGACTGTGGCCTCCATTTCCTCTTCTTCTGACACTCTGCTGTTCTGGGATTCTTCCTTCAGAATGAGCCATGACTAACAGGTCTGAGCAAGGGCAAAATCCAAAATTCCAACCTCTGTTCTGCACATTCCCAGATGAGCTGGAAGAATGAAGGGAAAAGGTGGAGCTGAGAACAGGACAGCTGTTAGTACTTAAGAGGGAAGAGGCAGAGCAGGGAAGCCCTCCTCCTGAACACAGGGAATCACTAAAGGCTATTGCAAAAGCCTGGGCCCTAAAGAATAGAGTTCCATGATCAGAAAGCCAATAAATCCAATAGTTTCCAGAGCTTCTGCAGCCTCCATTTTGAGAATCCTGATCTACAGAAGTGCTAAGACATTTCCCATCTGCCCCTCTGAAGATAAGCATCTAAGTATGTTTCAGAATTGGACATTCACTGCTCCCTGCCCAGTTCAGTTTGGTTGCAACAGTATTTGCTAATGAGCCAGAGGGAAGAAAAACATGGAGAAAATGGTGTGGCTGGACTTTAAAATGATACGTAATGATCTCATTAAAATCATTTTCATCCTTTCTTTAGTTCAGAGAGTAGTTCGTTATTTTAAATAGATTAAACATTTTTAATACAGCAAAGAAAACCGAATTTGCACAATAAAACGAAAAGTACTGGTTTAATCTAAAGAGGAAACCAATGGAAGGTAATCCAAATGGAATCATTATGCAATGGAATATGGCAGAACAGAACTTCTAAATTATAGAGTGCTCTAAATAAATCCATTCATGCCAACTTACAAACAGCCATTTTAACAGACCGTTACATTAATAGCTGTATTTTCCAAATAGTTAATAATAAGTAAACTAACTTTATTCCAACATACATCAAAGTTGAAAGTAATACCCTCAAGTGTTTTTCTCTTGCATTCCAGACATTAATTCTGCTCTGCTATTTACCATTTCAAATTGTTTCCATGGATGTTTATTAAACATGAATTCAAAATAACTAGTGCAAACCATGCATTTTTTTCAGCAGCTGGCTGGTAAAAGTTGACATATTGTAATCTCGTAATTGTTTTTTGAACTGGAGCAACAGACTGCAGGTTGAATAACATTTTAACGACTTAGAATTACAGTAATGACTTGATGGCCAATTTTCTACAACACTTCCATTAAAGTCATCAAGAGATCGGTGTTTGGAGAACCTGAAAGACTGGGCCTGAGGAACGATGGTTAGAAACTGATCATTGCTATGAATGCACCAAATCAACTAAAGCACCCAACGTTTAAAAATATTTGCCTCGTGCTCCCCTTTTTATTTTTGAATGAGTCCAACGTTGCATGTGTCTCTCCTGGTTTTGCTTTTCTTTACAAAAGGCCTGCAAATTATCACATAGCTTCTGGTAATAAAGGTCACTGTCTTAGGGTATGTCTACACAGCAAAATTATTTTGAAATAACAGCTATTTCAAAATAACTTTCCTAGCGTCTACACAGCCAAACCGCTATTTCAAAATTAAATCGAAATAGTGGAGTGCTTATTTTGAATTTGGTAAATCTCATTCCACGAGAAATAACACCAAATTCAAAACAGTTAATTCAAAATAAGCGCTGTATAGATGCTTATTTCGAAATAGGGGTGCTCCAGCCCTTTCAAGGGTGCCCTGGTGGCCACTTTGGCACAACCAGGAAAACTTCCTCTCCTCTCTCCTAGCCCCGGACCACTTAAAGGGGTAGTCTCCTGCTACAGTGCCTGTGCCAGTTCCAGGCCTACCAGCACAGAGCCAGCAGTCGCTGCCCCTGACCCAGTGGCCCCAACATGAGCCAGGCAGCCAGTGCCAACCAGCCCTCCACTGCTCCCCAGGACCAGTCTGCCAGCTCCCATGCTCCCGCCTTCCTGGTCTAGTGCAGAGATCGTGGACCTCACTGAGATTTGGGGGGAGGACTCCAATGTCCATGATCTCCACTCTAGATGGAGGAATGTGACTGTCTACAGACGGATGGCTGCCAGCCTGGCCACCAAAGGCCACATGCGTACCCAGGAGCAGGTGTGCATGAAAATAAAGGAGCTGTGGCAGGCCTATGCCAGGGCCATAGGGGGCAGCTCCCAAATAGGGGCAGACACCTGCACCTATTTTGATGCCCTGGACTGCATCCTGGGAAGCGGGACAGTCCATGCCAACCTGGGGGTCACCGGTCCTGGAGCAGAGGGCCCTGACCAGGGCATAGAGGAGGAGCACCAGGAGCTGTGGGAGCCCAGAGGTAGCGTGCCATGCAGCCAGGACCCCCAAGCCTTATTGGGGGGGGGTGGGGAAGGAGACCAGGGACCGCGCACATGGGCCTTGCTTACCACGGATCAGGCAGCAACCTGTGCACGTGCGACCATGTGCCGTGCCACCCCTGGGCACTTGGCCCCAGATGGCTGCCACACAGGGGCCTTGGCTTGTTAGCCACACGCATGTGTGAAGAGACATGACATGCTCCTGACCCCGGGGTGGGACACAGCAGGACGCCCTCCCTTCAGAAACCCCCTCTACACAGAGGCAGGAGACATCTCCCCCCAACCTCACCCACACTATACACAGCACAGGGGCATGGGTGCGGTCTCGGGGCAGCTCCCACTCCCGGGCATAGCCGGAAATTCAGAACATGGCCTGTGTGCAAGCACATCAGCTCTGATGGTGCAAGGAATGGTCATCCTCACCTTGCACAGGGGGGCTGGACTTCACCTACTGTGTCCCCAGGGAGAACTGACCACTTCTTTTTTTTCTCCACAGCTGCACCAGCTGCACATGCAGGGCACACCACCGCACCCAGGACATGCTCCCACACCCGAGGGCTCCGCAGGACCACCCGTGCAGTGGAGGGGTGCTGACAGCAGCACCTGGGGGCACTGCGAGCCCTGCACCTCACCCTCCAGAACTGGGTGCAAGAAGACCTGGAGCTCTGGTGGGAGCAGCTTGCCCAGGGCCGTGCCATCTGCCAACACCTGCAGACCCTGGTGCAGAGCATGCTGCCTCCTGCCGCTCCAGTGCCTGCTGCCTCCCCAGCTACCACTCCTCCTCCCACTTCTTTTCCCCCTTCCGCTTCTCCCTCCACTCCCTCCCCACCCTCGACCTCCTCTCCATCCCCCCAGGTAAGCCGAAGCCCCCGTATCTGCGGAGCTGGGAGACAGTTGGCCCAGCAAGACCCTCCACCCCTGAGTCCTGAGCTTCCCCTCACCCTTCTTCCCCTTGCTTCCCCCTTCCAGGTCCCTCTTCCCAGGTTCCCCCATCCCCTCGCACACCCTCTCTCCTCCCTTCCTTTCCCTAGTCTCACCAGAGTTTCATTCCCCTCCACCCAGTTTTGTTAAATAAAGGGTATGTCTACACTTGCAGCCTATTTTGGAATAGGGCTGCAAATGTAGGCATTCGGAATTGCAAATCAAGCCCGGGATTTAAATATCCAGTGCTTGATTTGCATCTTCCCGGCCGGGAGCATTTTTGGAATTTTACAAGCCTGGAATAACTGCCTGCGTCTACACGTGGCAGTAAAACAGGCGTTCGAAATAAAGCCCTATTTCGAACCACCTGTTAAACCTCATTGCAGGAGGAATAACGGGTAGCTTGAAATAGGGCTTTATTTCGAACACCCGTTTCACTGCCGCATGTAGACGCAGGCAGTTATTCCGGGCTTGTAAATTTCAAAAATGGCACCCGGCCAGGAAGATGCAAATCAAGCACTGGATATTTAAATCCTGGGCTTGATTTATAATTCCAAATGCCTACGGTTGCAGCCCTATTCTGAAATAGGCTGCAAGTGTAGACATACCCAAAGATAGTTTGTGTTTATGAAAAAAAAGTATTTTATTTTACATCAGGAAAGGGGGCTGGGGTGGTAAGTGGAAGGACGTGAGAGAGGAATGAGGCACAAGCTCCCAGTGGTGCAGGCCAGGGTGGGTCTACGTACTCCTCAGGGTGGAAGCTCTCCCGCAGGGCCTCCTGGATACTGACAGCCCCCCGGTGGACCTCCTGGATGGCAGCCTGCAGCAAGTGCAGCCAGGCTCGCAGCAACGTGTCCAAGAGAAGCACCAGAGTGCCCAGTGACAACTCTGGCTCCATGTTACAGAGTGCTGTGATGTCCCGAGTGAGGGCAATCAGAGCACACCAAGACAAAAATGCTTTGCTGTCCCTCAACAAGGTAGATAAGCAAGCAGGGAAACCTGAAAACTGGCTGTCCAGGAGGTGGGGGGGGAGGCTTTAAGCACAGACCTCAGTTAGCCTCAGGCAGTTGCCCCACACAGTAAGTCCTGACCTGATGCCCTGTTGGACCTGGATTTCGAAATGCATTTTGTGTGTAGACGCGTTATTTTGAAATAACTTATTTCGAATTAACTATTTCAAAATAAGATATTTTGAAATAACGCTGTAGTGTAGACATACCCTTAGTGATTAATTCAATCCCTTCTTTACAGTTTTGCTTCCTTGAATATGTAACTAAAGAAATGAAAAGTTGGAGATGAAAGCATTCCAGAGAATTCCCACCTTGTACAAAATACTGAGCTGCATTCTTACCAGTGAGGTATTTGTAGCAAGTAGTGAGAAGAACTGACATCCATTCGTAAGCTGTTGAAAAATAACTTTTGGCTCATATATAAGCCTTATTTATCATCAATTTTCCTTATTTTCACACTCTAGTAAAATAAAAAAGGCCCACTGCCTAATTGTTACCAGACTGCGGGATTCAAAAGCTATTTGTATTGTGCTCAAAAAGAAATAAAAGAACTCCAGTGCTTTCAATTTATACAGCCTGTTTCTAAAATTAAACTCAGTTCCTTTTTACAACTCATACTTTAGATAATTGAGATAAATTAAATGACATTTGAAGACATCCAGAGTCTATGGCATCGCATTTTCATACTTTTTTCACTTGACATCAGCTTGTGTGGTTGCTTCAATGTGTAAATATTTACCGTTTTAAAAATTTCTCTCTTTGCTTATTATTTTGCTCACACATGCAGAATAGATGCTGAAATAGCCTAGCAGAAAAACAATGAAACCCTCAGCTAAAGCAGATATAGTGGGCTGACACTTTGTCTATCATGTAATGTAGAAGCACAGCAATGGAGCAATGGTATTTCCATACCTTGACTTACAACAGCATAACTGAGATTTTGTAGCAGCTACCCAAACACTTCATTTGGAAACTTGGCTGCATATTAAAATTTTGTATTTGTAAAAACAGACACCTGAATCTACATTCCACATTGTAGCTTGTGTCCATTTACCCCAGCTGTCAAGTTGGCACCTTGGTGTTTGATTTGCCTATTAGTTCCTATTGAGATGCTTCAAGTGATAAGCAGAATCTACACCATTCAACTTTCCCCTCAAAACATTTAATAACAGGATAATCCAATGTTCATGAGAGGTGCTTAATGACAATTATCCTGTGAAGTAGAATGCCAGGTCAGCTAGGCTAGTGAAAGCTTCCCCACACAGTCCAGCTAATTGTGCCCCAGCTCTTGATTCTTCTCCAGTGTAGAAAGACTGTTCATGTTCTACCTCAGAGCTTCTCAATTTTGGAAGCCTGGGGGGCCACAACGATACTCTCAGCACATGCTAAGGGTCAAAGCTTAAGTGCGGTTGCATATACATGCAAATATATATGCAAATATATGCAAATAATTTATTTCACACTGACTGTCATAGATGCAAAGATTAAGGCAAGATTACATAACACACAGGCCCATTTAAGTCAGTTCTGCTAATATTAATAAAACACAATATTTACCTGATTTCCTTCCATATGACAGCACTTTTAATGAGCAACAACAGTCCAGGAATTCAACTACGAGAACACATATCAACAGTTCAATTGACTACTTTTTTAGTCAATACCTACCCGTGGGCCGCGAACAAACAGGCACTGGGTCTCATGTCGCCCACAGGTTGTGTGTTGGTTAGCTCTGTTCTACCTCCTACAATCCTGACACAGCCAATAAGGATGCTACCTGTCACTGAGCACTCAGACTGAGCCCAATGCTTCATAGATTGTGAGCTCTTTGGGACAAGGACCAAGTCCTTCTCTTTATTCTTTAAGGCACATTGCATGTTGTGGGGCACTATAAACACAATACAATGACAGAGACCACAAAGCTCATAGATATATCTCACAGAGCAAACAGATATTTCTCACAGATCTGTACTATCTCTGCACTAGCTACTTAGAAGTAAATGTCCCTCTGTCTCATTACACACTTTTCCTGACAAACCCAGTCCATTTTGTAGGTATTTTAAATGAAATAAAACTGCAGGTTCTTTCCTGATTACCAAATGTTAGTGTACTATTATGGTGGGTGACTTTTTCTTTGCTGCACTCTGACTTTTATGCTTTCCCACTAGTTTCATCAGAAAAATCAGGAGATGTGGAAACACGTACAAGGGCCACATGTGTTCTGCTTACATTGCCTTAGCTACTCTAGTTTATATCACATGGGACAGCCACCTGACCTTAACTTCATCCTGAACTTAATAGTTGCAAGCCGGAGAAGTTATGTAACAGGATATCCCAGACAGAAACACATACAAGATGACCCATTACAGGGAAGAATTGCAGAGTAATTGCAAATAAATATTGCAGTTTCATTCTGTCCAAATGCCTACACTGTGCTATTTTAGTTTTACTGAAATATTTCCTTTCCTTTCTACAGCCATCTGTAAAATTCAATTTTGACTTTTCTTTTTGTAATTGCTGATTCTAATGTCTGTGTGCCATTGATTACTTGAATAATGCATCACTTTGCAGTTACTTTAACACTCAGTCTAAAAACAAATCTAGACTATTTACCAGCATTCCCTAAGTTATAACCCAGAGATATTTCTCATATAACAGAAAGTAAATTTACCACAAGAAATAAAAAAAGTTTTTTATTCCACTTTTTAATTCACTGTGGAGTAAACCAAAGTTGAATCAATTATTCAGAATGGATTTTCATAGGAATATTTAATCAATGGGCTAAATATAATCTTGGAAAGGATGAATTAGACAATAAAATATTGTGGACTTGAAAAACAAAGTGGAATTAGATTTACAAGAGATAGGAATGTTCAAAACTCTAATCTAACATCTGGAAAAATCTGCAGTGAGTATTTCTCAGAAAAATCCTTCAGGACAGCAGGGTTTGAGAAAGTTCTTTTAAGGACACATTTCTCTCCCTCTCTTTTCCTGTGGCAGCATCATCTCCTCAATTTTATACTCCTTCGATGTTTCTGCATGCAAAAAGTGGTCTTTTTTGTATAAGAGAGAGTTGTCCATGTCTGTGTCATGAGGGAATTATTTATGGTCCCTGATACAAGAGAGGGAAGAGATACTCTGCAGTTCAACAACAATTTCATTCTCTACTTATGTAATATTAAAATGCTCATTTCCTTCAGCTTTACTTCCTGGCCAATAAGTAAACCTAAAAAATGAGACAAATTCAAGGCCTGATCCTAACTCATCTGTATTGGGCCATAAGTTTCATAATACACATCATGAGAAGACTGAGTTTGTTTAAAGTGGCTGAATGGAAAAAATGCTATTTTACAGAATTTCAAACAGCAGGAAATGCTACTTTTCATTTAGAAATGAACTTGATACAGCATTGCATCAAATTAATACTTTCAATCTAGATCTCTAGATATGTCAGCAAAATTACGGATCAAGCAATCCAAACTATTTCCCACAAATATTTGTTCAAATCTGCATTATATTTGCTTCAATTATACATCCAGCTCCATTTTGTGTTTGCTTAAGAGCATTCTAATAATCCAGTTTTACTGTCATGAATGTTTGTGCACAAAAAGTTTCACTGTCCCAATCATGCGCACTCATGAAAACAAAATATTACCTGTATCCTCACCAATACTCTTTCCAAAAAAGCTGATACGTTCCAGTCAAGGAAAAGAAATACTGTCTGACTTACCTGAGCAATCACAACAACCAATGCACTTCATACAGCGAATATTTTATATATACAGGGAAATGTTAACCTTCAGTCCACAGAATCTGAAAAAGTAAATTACATTCAACAGCTGACAAATCTGAGGAAATCATAATCCACCAGATTTGTAGGACAAGATTTTTTAATTACCAATTATTCAGCACTAATATATAGTTTCATCATTGTAAGTGAATGTCACTAGAAGAAGCCTTTAAAAAGAAAGATTATATCAATTAATTAATGCCCTGAAATGTTGAGGGCTGAAAGGTGATGACTAGGGCCCTACCAAAGTCAAGAGCCATGAAGAACTCGTCATGAATCATGAAATGTGGTCTCTCCCATGAAATCTGGTCTTTTGTATTTTACCCTACTCAATTGGGGGGTGACCAGCATTTTTCAAATGGGAGTCCTGACCCAAAAGAGGGTAATTGTGGGAGGGAAGTGTCTCAGGGTTATTGTAGGGTGTTGCAGTAATGCCATCCTTATTTTTGCACTACCTTCAGAAGTGGGTGGCCAAAGAACAGCAACTGCTGTTCAGGTGCCCAGTTCTGAAGGCAGTGCCCTGCCAGCAGCAGTACAGATGTAAGGATTGCAATACTACAATCCTTCTAAAATAACTCAATGCTATTAAGATTTTACATACTGCATCAGCATTTACAATCATGTGTTGCACATGTGGATTGCACTTATGAGGGGTTTAAAAATACACATTGTAATGCACTAGGTTAAACATATATTCTGAACAAATCTGGAAAGATGTACAGGTTGAGCCAGCCCTGGCAACATATAGCAATAATGTGCATGTGCATTTTGTGATCGTTTGCTTGCAAATGTATTTCTTGTAACTAGGAAAAATGCTTTTTTGGAAAAAAGTACCTTTTAACATAAAGAAATAGAAAATGAATTCCACCCCTATGTCTTGCTAACATTTGCAGCATATGTTCATGATCAAAAGTGAAGCATGCATTCCAACTTTTTTTCTACCCATTAAACACACTCCCCCTCCCGTCTCACCTTTTCAGAAGGGAGCAACAAGTTCAGATAAACACTTCCGTGGTATTTTAGTAACATGAAGAATGGCTTTGCCTTTTGAACTCTACACCATCCACCTTTCAATAAAAGTTAGACTTTCAGTTAAAGTAAACATTAAAAATATCAAAAGAATGCCACGCCTGCCAGACTTGAAAATTCTTCATCTCCCTAAAAAAAACCTTTCTCAAAAGAAGGTGTGATATGTACATTTTCACTTTTCTCAATGCTGAATTCACTTAATTTGTTCATAGTCCAAGCATATGATTCCATGATTCTGTCCTTGCATATTTTATAGCCATGAATCTCCATTGATAGAGTGGTTCTTGATTTACACTGGAATCAGATCATAATCAAGCCTACAGTCAGAAAGCATTGATCCAAAGCCCAGAAGAGTCAGTGTTATGATTCTTATTAATGTCACCAGGCTTTGGATCAGGTCCCTAATTAATATATCTCACCTATAATGCAAACTTGTTTCTTGTTCTTTGCTTCTTTTCCAGAGAACAACTTTCTACTGAAAATGTTGTATGCAGGGCTAGGTAAAGCAATCACAGTGCCCTCTCATATCTTGTTCCACTTGCTGTAACAGTGGTAGGGACCACACATAAAAGAATCATCTGTTAGGCTGGAGAAAACCCCTCATGACAAGAATTTGGGCCTTCTGAGTCTCAGACCACTACTTCCCAGCTTCAGGTAAGGTGTGTGTGTGGGGTCCACCTCAGAGGATGAAGGACTAAACCTTCTTCCCTCAGAGTACAGAATTCTCAAGGGGGTGGAACCACTTCACACCATCCTACTGGACCTATGAGGAAGTGCACACAGGATCTCTTCTGGGGTATTGATAGCAGAGCCCCCACTCCATACAAAGCAGAAGGTTTCTGAGTTAACAACCCATTAAGATGAACGGTGCAGTTCATGTGTCTAAACTATTTTTCAAGGCTTTCTGCAGATGCCTGCTGCATTGACTACATTTAGATCAGAATGCTGAGCTTTATGTCTGCAACCATGAGGACTAGAAAAACATACTGATAGTCTGAGGCAAACATGTCACTCCTACGCCTGATCCAAGTCCAAAGAAAAGTCCAAAGAAAAGACTCCCATTGCCTTCAACGGGCCTTGGAGCAGAACTACCTGCTCATGCCTTAATCTTACATCAAATATAAGTACAAATGACTTTTATTAATTGTATTAGCTGCAGTATGTTTTCCACATCTTATCATAATAGTATAAAGTCTCTATTCCTTTTCTTGACAGCTTTATGTTAATACTTCATTTTGACAATAGATCAGTTAAGTCTTATAACTAGAACTGAGTTTTTTCAACAGTTGGTCCAAAGCAATCAGGGAATAACCTCTGACAATACCCTTCCCCTTCTCCCCCAGTCATTTGCCCTCTGCACATGTTTATTTATTCCTGCAGGAAGTCTGTTTGTTTTTTTTAATTTTATAAATCTAAGAAAACAGAAAAATCCCCTAACCCAACATATATTGACAAACTAGCTAATCCAGACCCCCTTCCTGTATGTCTCCCATTAAACACAAGGCCTCAAAACAACTCCCTCTTAACCAATCAAAACCCTTATTTTTCACACAAACCTTCAGCTTCATCAAGGCTGTCCCTCTCAAAAGGCCTGGGTGAAAAGATAAGTACTGCAAGACCACCAAAACAGTCTTATTTCAGATAAAAAAGCTGGGAGTCCATAGCTGATGGCTCCAACCCTTTACTGCTAGACAATTCTGTTTTAAACTCCAGGGAATCCAACTCTAGTATCTCTGCTGATGTCTTTTATGGCAACAAGGCAGAGAAGTTGGTTGGGAATACTTATCTGAGGATGTATTAGCACAAATGTTCATGTCAGAGGCATTTGTGTGTCCATACTGAACTCACTTTTGGGACATGGGGACCATCCAGGCAGGGAGCAGATTATAAAACATCAATAAACAAAAATTGTGAATTATGAAGGAAGCGATGAAGCAAACAGTTTGTTGATAATTCATAGGTGGAACACAATCACATAGAACAGTTGTTTTATAGGTGAATTAGTGAAAAATTCACAAAAAGAATTCAGGGCTAGATGTATTTGTCTATCTCAGTGGTCCCCAACCTTTTGGGGCTGCCGGGTGCCTGGGGGTGGCACTGTGCATGCGCTGCGCACCCGGGGTAGGGGCCGCACATGCGCCAGGCACCTGGGGCCCGGGGAGCAAGAATGGCTCGAGCTGGCCCTGATCACTAGTCAGGAGCACATAAATACCACAGCGGGTGCCATGGCGCGCATGGGTACCACATTGGGGACCACTGGTCTATCTAGATCTCTATATATACACATATGCATTCTCACATACTGAGAGAGAGAGGGAAAGAGAGAGAGAGCATTAGCTCTAGTTACATTGGTTATTTTGCAATAACCTGGTCATGACTCCTTTCAATTAACAGGGAACACAACAATCTCATACATATTAGAAAAAACATGTACTCCACATACCATATTCTTACTAGATAGTCTCCAATCTCATTATATTCTAATCTCCAGAATGATGCAAAAATATGATTCAAAGAAGCTTTTTGTAAAATGTGAATTCCCAAGTTATTTTATGATTTTGCTACTATAAGTGACAACGTTTTCTCAGCTATCAGTGTCACAAGAGCACCACGGTTCATAGAGTATTAGGGACATACGGTGACTTTTTTATTTAGTTTATATTACACCTTATCAAGATGATGATAATGCCTACCATTTGGTGAATAAGGTTTGCACATGAATTTTTAAGGTCAGTCTGCAGGAAAATAGAAAGCACGTCTGTGTCACGAATATGAGCGTTGTTTTCCTGCTAAAAATGTGTCATATACTTATAGCTGAGGGGAAAAAACCTGAAGCTTCTCCTTTTAATATGTGAATCACATGGAATAAGGAAAGATAAACGGCCCACCTGTTAACACTTAGTGAACAGATTTTGAGAACATGTGAGACTTACATAATGCCCAAATACTAAAGAAGCAGTTTAATTGATGCAACTTTTTGGTAAAAATGTGGCCTGAATTTTATGAGATTTCCTTATGGATTATGAAAAAAATGCCAGCAGATGGCTCTTGGGAATTTGTGAGGTACCGTATTTGTTGTATAAATGATTTGCTGCTCTATACGATTGTAGCATAAACCCTCCATTTTTTAAATTGATGATTTCTAGTGATTATACCGGTGAAAAGATAAATAATCTCTGTCCTAGATATCTGTTTATTTTTGCCTTTTAAAAGACCATTCTTAATCATAAGGTAGGGGAGAAAAAGCTTGGAAAAAAGCCGTTTCTTTTACATTAGTCAAGATTTCTAATGTGCATAGATATACTTTCTGTTTGAATATGTTTTTAATGCTGTGTGGAGAGGTTTTGGGATGCTGCGTGAAGAATAAAAACATTTAGCTATGCATAAGATCAGGAGAGAATTCTGATTTACTTCCACTAAGTGTATTTGATGCAACTGCCTAGGTGTATCTGAGGAACGGCTAAAAGTCACTGACTGTAACTAGATTAAATTAAAAAACCGGGGGCCCTGAAGGGAATCTGGAGCAAGTTACTGACTTCTATTTCCTCTAGTAACTTCCTCCAAGAGCTACACATAAGTGAGCTGTAGCCCAGCTCTCATGAAATCTGATCACTTTGTTTTCTGCAGAAGAAAGCAGTTAAGCTAGGATGATCATCAGAACAGGTTTCAAACCTCCTGAGAAGTTGGATCAACTCTGTTGCCACAGCTGTGCTGTTGACATTGGAAACCTGGTTAAAGAAAACCAACCTACAGTAGACGTTACTTTTGTTAGCATTTTTCTACAGAAATGTATACCTACAATGTACTATGAATCTAGTGTCCCCACATTTCAGGAAAGATGTGGACAACTTAGAGAAGGTCCAGAGAAGAGCAACAAAAGTGATTAAAGGGCTAGTAAACATGACCTTTGAGGGAAGATTGGAAAATGCTTTGTTTAGTCTGTAGAAGAGAAGACCAATGAGAGGGGACAGGGTAAGTATTCAAATACATAAAAGGTTGTTACAAGGAAGAGAGAAAAATTGTTCTCTTTAACCTCTGGATTAGGATAAGAAGCAATTGGCTCAAATTGCAGCAAGGGTGGCTTAGGTTGGATATTAGGGGAAAAAACTTCCTGTCAGCGTGGTTAAGCACTGGAATAAATTGCCTAAGGAGGTTGTGGAATCTCCATATTTGTATTGAGGGCAAGGCCCAAGATTTAGAAAATCACTCACGTCATGATCAAGGTTCCCTCTAAATCAGTGTTTCTTAAACTATGTTCCATGGAACACTGGTGTTCCGTGAACAACTTGCAGGTGTGCCGCAACCTCTTCTTTGTTTTTGTTACTTCTTTGTTTTTGTCTTTTTTTGTCTGACAACAATTTTTTTTTGAAGAAAATTTTCATAGGTGTTCCATATAAAAATATTATTGTTTGGTGTTCTGTGGTATAAAAAAGTTTAAGAAATACTGCTCTAAATTGTGCGGTGGCATGGCCTCTCAGCTGCTTAATGAGTCCCACTCAACCAGAGATGCAGGGCTCTGAACAAGGACCTGCCTGGCTGGAAAAGAGGAACTTCTCCCTCAGCTACAGCAGCAGCTCCCTGCTGAAAAGAGAGCAGCAAGTCTCTCCTAGTCAGTAGGGACACAATAAGTTCCACACAAAAAATCAGCTTTTAAAAGTAATAAATTTGAGGTCCTTTTAATATGCCTTCTGGTTTCTTGGCCTTTAAGTTGGAGAACAACCCCCAACCCTCAAGATGAAATCAACAAAAATGGGATCATCCACTATTGTATGAGTATATACATCCATGCTGCATATGAATGTTAATCACATAAGTTGAAAAATATTTGGGAGTGGGGGGAAGGTACCAAGTTGAGGGGTGTCAAACTTACTGATAACCAAAGATCTTTAACTATTTTTGATACTGTTACAGATTTGATAAGGAAAAATTAGGCAAATGGTCTGCATTTAAAATACTCAGTTTTACTTAATACAATTTCTGATAAGAATAACAACTGTTTCAAATGTCAGCAATACACTTTCCAGGTCTAGCATTTCTTTTTTATTGTGCGTGTGTATGGTCTGACATAGTTGCGTTAGTATTCGGCTTGGTAAGATGGCAAGAGCTAGAATCCCTCTGAATTCAGCATCCTCTCAAGAATGTGACTGCCTTAGGATAAAAACATAATTGTGATAATTATTTTGGAAGACAGCAAAGCCTGGGATAACCAGATATTCATTATGAGAAATCTGGACAGCATGGCAAGAGGTAGAGAGTAAAACTCTAAGTAAGGTGAGGTTTTTTGTTTACAGTTTACTGGTATTTCAGTATTTATATGAACATTGCTAAGACTATAGCAATTTCTATGTAAATTATTCACTCTTTAAATTTAAAGACTCCAGAACAAAACCTCTCATTTCCCAGAATAAGAACTTGAATTATTTCAGTCAAATATGTTTAATTGTCTGAATAGGATTGGTCTATTAAACAGTAAAAATTATTTACCATGAGACCATCATCCTGAACTCAGTGTCTTTCTACTATAGTGTGCCTAACCTGCAAAGATATACCCAGTCATACAGCTGTGTACAATTCTTTTTTTGAAATCAAACATAACGTAAGAATGGCCAGATTGTGTGAGGCCAATGGTCAGTTTAACTCACTGTCCTGTCTTTGATAGTGGTTAGTGGCAGATGCTTCAGAAGAATGAAAAGAATGGGGGCAATTTGGAGTGATCCATCAACTATTGCCCAGCCCCAGGTTCAGGAATCTCAGGTTACCGTTGTATAGGGAAGATGTTCTCTATTAACCTATAACTGCTTAGATTGCTGAAGAGCCTTTGGTGAAGGATATTTCTGAAAGTCCAAGCACATTATATCCTTAGGTAACACCACAGACATTCATCTGGAATTGGATATCAGGGTATTTATTGTGCCAGGAATGAAAAAATGAGCAGCTTCCACGTGAAGCAATTGCTAGATGTTGGATATTTGAATCACCTTTTGTGAAAAAAAAGAGTAATTTCCATTTTGTTCCCCATTCTACTACTTGGAAATCTGCAAACCAGACCTCACAAAAATGGAATGTTAACACCAGTGCACATATCTTGTCAGACAGCTAACATTGGGGAGGGGGCGAACATTTATGATATCCTTGAGGCTAAGGGACACAACCCATGGCCTGCGCCAAAACTCAAAGAAGTCAAAGGGAATTTCCTCCCATATGCATCTGTATTTGGCTGCTAGCATTTTCTTCATGGGAAGGAAATTGCTGTATATGTCTTTCCCCCCTACTTGAATAAAACCTTTATACTTTAAGGAACAGTAGCAAGGAGGAGGTATTCTGAAGTTTATCCATGTAATTTTCCCCCTCTTGAGTTTAATCTATATTTAGATGCTGCACGGAGGCTAAAAAAGCTAAAAGCTAAAAAGCAAAACAAAATAGTGTAAAATATTAATCTTTAAACACATATAAGCTGAATAACAGTGCCTGCACAGAGAAATGCTGAGAATGTTTTATAGCATAAGGAAGCCTAATTCTCCAGGATGTTGCCAAACTATACAGCCCTTAATCAAAATAACCACACAGCAGAAAAGTGGGTGTAGGTTGGTCTTGAGAGCACAACTTTAAAATAATTTCTTATTTGTAACTTTGTTTATACAATCAGTATACACGATCATTTTCTGGTCACTTAGGCACTATACAATCTATAAACATCCTAACATATTGTAAATAACCGACTCTACTGAGGGTATGTCTACACTACAAAGTTAATTCAAACTAACGGACGTTAGTTCGAATTAACTTTGATAGGCGCTACACTAGCGCTCCGCTAGTTCGAACTTAATTTGAACTAGCGGAGCGCTTAGTTCGAACTACGTAAACCTCATTCTACGAGGACTAAGCCTAGTTCGAACTTACTAGTTCGAATTAAGGGGTGTGTAGCCCCTTAATTCGAACTAATGGGAGGCTAGCCCTCCCCAGCTTTCCCTGGTGGCCACTCTGGCCAACACCAGGGAAACTCTATTGCCCCTCTCCCGGCCCCGGACCCCTTAAAGGGGCACGGGCTGGCTACGATGCCCGTGCCAGGTGCAAGCCTGCCAGCACCCAGCCAGCAGACCCTGCACCTGGCACGGCTCAAGCCAGCCATCCGATGCCCTCCAGCCCTCCCCCTCTTCCCAGGACCAGGCTGGCGGCTCCCGGGAGCTTGCCCGGGACCGCAAGAGGCGGGCACCCGCCTGGTCCAGTGCAGACATCGTGGACCTCGTCCACGACCTCCGCACTAGGCACAGGAAAGTGGCCATCTTTGGCAGGAGAGCTGCCAGCCTGGCCACCCAGGAGCAGGTTTGCATGAAAATCAAGATGGTCCACTGAGACCCCTGACCCTGAGCCCTAAGCTTACAATGGCCGTACTGGGTCAGACCAAAGGTCCATCCAGCCCAGTAGCCTGTCTGCCGACAGCGGCCAACCCTAGGGACCCTGGAGGGGATGGACCAAAGACAGTGACCAAGCCATTTGTCTTGTGCCATCCCTCTCCAGCCTTCCACAAACTTTGGGCAGGGACACCACTCCTACCCCCTGGCTAATACCACTCTATGGACCCAACCTCCATGACTTGATCTCACTTCTCTTTAAACTCTGTTCTAGTTCTAGCCTTCACAGCCTCCTGCAGCAAGGAGTTCCACAGGTTGATTATTTGCTTTGTGAAGAACAACTTTCTGTTACTAGTTTGAAGCCTGCTACCCATTCCTTTCCTTTGGTGTCCTCTAGTCCTTCTATTATGGGAACTAATGAAGAACTTTTCTTGATGCACCCTCTCCACCCCACTCATGCTTTTATAGACCTCTATCGTATCCCCCCTCAGTCTCCTCTTTTCTAAGCTGAGAAGTCCCAGTCTCTTTAGCCTCTCTTCATATGGGACCTGTTCCAAACCTCTGATCATTTTAGTTGCCCTCCCCTCTCCCACCCTCTCTCTTCCCCTCTCCCACCTCCTTTTCCCAGTCTCCCCCAGTTTTGTTCAATAAAGACAGATTCTATTTTTGAACTCAATTGTCCTTTATTTTGTACATCAGGAAGGGGGGCTAGGGAAGGGTAAGTGGAAGGAGGTGAGGGAGGAATGGGGTACGAGCCCCCGATGGGGAGGACTGGGCTGGCTCTGTGGGCTTCTGGGGGTTGAAGCTCTCCTGCAGCCCCCCAATTGCCCCCTCTCCCCAGATGGCAGCCTGTGGCAAGTGCAGCCAGTCTGATGGCCGAGTGCTGTGATGTGGCCAGTGTGGGCACTCAAGGCACTCCAAGCCAGGACTGCTTTGCAAGCGGGGCACCCCTGAGAACTGTCTGTCTGGGGTGGGGGTCGGGTCCCTTTAAGCACAGCCCTCAGCTAGCCTGAGGCAGCAGCTCCACGCTCTGGCTACGTCTACACTGGCCCCTCTTCCGGAAGGGGCATGTAAATTTCACTAGTCGTCGTAGGGAAATCCGCGGGGGATTTAAATATCCCCCGCGGCATTTAAATAAAAATGTCCGCCGCTTTTTTCCGGCTTTTAAAAAAGCCTGAAAAGAGCGTCTAGACTGGCCCCGATCCTCCGGAAAAAGCGCCCTTTTCCGGAGGCTCTTATTCTTACTTTGAAGTAAGAATAAGAGCCTCCAGAAAAGGGCACTTTTTCCGGAGGATCGGGGCCAGTCTAGACGCTCTTTTCCGGCTTTTTTAAAAGCCGGAAAAAAGCGGCGGACATTTTTATTTAAATGCCGCGGGGGATATTTAAATCCCCCGCGGATTTCCCTACGACGACTCGTGAAATTTACATGCCCCTTCCGGAAAAGGGGCCAGTGTAGACGTAGCCTCCAAGTCCTCATCTGATGCCCTGCCGGCACTGCTTCCGGCCATCCTTAACCCCGGTTCAGGGTCCCCTTAATGTGGACATGCTAGTTTGAATTAGCAAAACTCTAATTCAAACTAGTTTTTTAGTCTGGATTCATTAGTTCGAATTAGCTTAGTTCGAATTAACTAATTCGAACTAAGTTAGTTCGAATTAGCGCTGTAGTGTAGATATACCCAGAGTTACTAAGGGCACGTATACTCTGCAAGCTTATTTCGGAAAAAGCTATTCCAGAAGATATCTTCCGGAATAACTTATTTTGAAATAGAGCATCCACACTACAGGGAAGCCTCAAAATTAGTTCAAGGCAGGCTCCCCTAATATGGATGTGCTATCTTGATTTAGAGCCCCAGGAGGCACTGGGCAAGAATAATTTAGATTGGCCCTGGTGAGGAGCTATTTCGACATAGCAGCAGTGAAGCATCCACACACACCCTTCTCTGAAAAAGCTTTTTTGGAAGAGGCATTATTCCTTGTGGAATGAAGTTTACCAACGTCAGAAAAATCCCTCAGTTATTTCAATTTTCTTTCGAAATAATGCAATTGTTGTGTGGACACTAGTATTGTTTTTCCGGAATAATGGCCATTATTCTGGAATAACGGTGCAGTGTAGACGCACCCTAAGAGAACAGAATTACTAAGGGCTCATCTATACTGCAAGCTTAATTTGGAAAAAGCAATTTTGGAGGAAATTCTTCAAAATAGGTTATTTCAAAATAGCATGTCTACATAGCAAATGCTCATTGAAATAGCACTGAGCTATTTCAAAATAGAGCATTCATATTCATTGGATGCTTAATCGCATTTAAGGTCCCCTGGAAGCACTTCAGGCAGAGCATCAGGACAACGCTCACTTACTGGAGTTGCTGCTGGAGGCTATCTGAGGCTTGAGCTTAAAGGGACCCTCCCCCCCATAGAGCCGTGTCTCAAGCTCATCTCCTTAGCCTTCCTCACTGAGGGACAGGAATGTCTTTTCTTTCTCTGCTGTGGTTGCCCTTGTGGGCACCTCAGCACTCCTGCCATGGAGTTGGCCCTTCCTCTGAGCAGTTGATGGCTCTTATCTGTCTTGGTGCAACTCCTGCTAAAGTTTCTGCAGGCCGCCTTCCTTTTGTGGCAATTCCTCATCTCTCTCTGGGCGCTGCTCATGCAGCTTGACCCTATCCCCTGCCGCTTCTAGCAACTGGACTCCAGCTCTGACTGGTGGAACTGGATCATCCTAGAGTGGAGGGGTAACCAGCAGTGGCTACAGAATTTCCATATGTGGAAGGACACCATTCTGGAGTTGTATGAATGGCTCACCTCTGCCCTCAAGTGACAGGAAAACTACATGCGACATGCCATACCCCTCCTGAAGTGGGTATCACCCACTGGAAGCTTGCCACACTGGACAGCTACCGATCCATTGTGAATTAGTTCAGTGTGGGGAGATCGACCATTGGGCCATGGTCATGCAGTTATGGTGTTCTCGTGCTATTGTCCCAGGAGGGTGGTGAACTGCTGGAATGGGGTTCCCTAAAGAAGGGCACAGTGGTGGTGGAAACCCCCCTCCCCAGGAGGTTTTTCAGTTTGCCTTCACAAAGCCCTGGAGGGGGATGGGGCAAGTCGGGGTTGCTCCTGGTGTGTGGGAAAGAGAGGTTTGGGCTTGGGGATCTCCCAAGGGCTCTGGTACCCTGTGGTTCTCTGTTTGCTTGTCTTCTTCTACAGGTAGTGAGGGCCTCAACACCATCCTGCTGCACAGAGTCATCAATCTGGGTGAAGTGGACACCATCATCTCTGGCTTTGCCACCATGGGCTTCCTCAAGTGCAGAGGGGAGTAGGGGATATTGATGGCACCCATATCCCCATCTGGGCTCCCAAATACCAGGCATCCAAATATATCAACCAGAAGGGGTACTTTTCGATGGTCCTGAAGGACCTCATCAATCACCACGGCCAGTTTATTGACATCTACATCAGTTGGTTGGGGAAGGTGCACAACACATGTGTCTTTTGAAACTCCATCCTCTTTCAAAAACTGTAAGTTGGCACCTTTTTCCCCGCCTGCACCATTATGGTTGGGGATGTGGACATGCTGAACTGTATTGTAGGGGACGCAGCCTCCCTTCTGTTCCTCTGGCTAATGAAGCCCAATGCTGGACACCTGAACCAAAGCAAGAGATGCTTCAGTGCCAGGCTCAGCATAGCCCATCTTCGGGTATCTCAAGGGGAGGCTCAGTTGCATCCTTACCCGGATGGACCTCGGCAAGCAGAACGTCCCCCAGGTGGTGGTGGCAAGTTGTGCCCTTCACAATATTTGTGAAAAGAAGGGGGAAGACTTTCCTGACAGGGTGGGGGGCATAGGCCGACTAGGTTGGTAGGGCATTTCAGCAGACACACATGGCTGGTATCCGACAGGCCCATCAGCGGGCTGTGTGTATCCTTAGGTTCTGAGGGAGAATTTCACACTAGGACCCCAATGATACTCTCCCCTGGGCCTCGAAATGCATTGCCCCTCTTTGCATTTCCTCCCACACCTCTTCCTTTCCCCTCCTCCTTCCCCTGCCCTTTCCTACATAGACATTAAAGTACATATTTTGTTTTGGAACAAGAAACTCTGTTTTATTGTGGTGAATGTAACTGGGGAGGGACTGGGGAAAGAAACTGAGAGGGGTGAGGTGGAAGGGGGAAGAGGCAGGGAGAAGAGGCTCAGGGCTGGGGCTTGGAGTGGCGCCTGTGTTGGGTGATCCCACCAGCTCTTGTGTAGGGCCCTCAGTGGCCAACGGGGAATAGGAGGAGAAGCCGGAGGGGCAGAAGCTGGCACCAGGCAGTCGATGACCATGTGGGAGACCATGTAGATGCTTCGTCCCAGCTGCAGCACCCCTCTGCACACAGCCAGACTGGAGCCATCCCTGGGCAGCCCTGCACTCTGCCCGCCGCAGCCCTGGAGCTGCAGCCTGCAGGCAAAGGGCTGGTCTGGGCAGGGAAGAGTCTCTCACCTATTCTGCATTATTCCCCCAACCCTTCCCACTCCTAAATGCCCTCTCAGAGCCCCACCCCACACCATTTCCTGCTGCCAAACTTCCTTCCAGACCCTGCCCTCCTCACTCCATCCTGCATTCCTATCCCACTCTCTGGCAGCCCTGTCCCACACATTTATGTTCTTACCCCAGAGCCTAAGGGGGTTCACAAAATCCACTAACTCTGGAACCCCAGAAAAGTAAATCTGGCTGATGGGAAGCCCTGAACCTCAGTCCTTCCTGTCCTTCCCCTCACCCCGTGAGGGCTGGAGGGCCAGAAGAGTGCAGTGTCTATGTTGGGGGCCACATGAGTGAGGGTTGGAGGGGTTTTTTTGCTTCTCACTTGTTTGGTCCCCACTGATTTTTCTGTGGGTCAGTGACCCCCAACCCAAAACAGGTTCTCCACCCTTGACATAAATAAAGAAAACATTGAAACCTTTTGTGTTGGACATAATACTTTGCTTTACTTAAAATGAAGTCTGATAAGCTAACATGAGAAAGTTAAAATGCTTCATCTGTTTTATAATTTAAATTTAACTCTCTCTTCAAAGTTCTTTTCAACTTTCCCTTATGGTACTTGTTGACTACTGGTCTCATGCCGGTATTTAGCCTTAGATGGAGTTTACCACCTGCTTTGGGCTGCATTCCCAAGCAACCCGACTCCGAGAAGACTTGGAGATGGACGAGCGCTAGCTATCCTGAGGGAAACTTCAGAGGGAACCAACTACTAGATGGTTCGATTAGTCTTTCATCCCTATACCCAGGTCGGACAACCGATTTGCACGTCAGGACCGCTATGGACCTCAACCAGAGTTTCCTCTGGCTTCGCCCTGCCCAGGCATAATTCACCATCTTTCGGCTTCTTGCATGTATGCTCATGCTCCACTTCCCTGATGGACCAAGCGAGATGGGCTGGTGGTGCACCCTCTACGAATTGGTGGCCTCAGGATCCCACCTCAGCCAGCGTGCTCTGGCCCTCACCTTCATTGCGCCATGGGCTTTCGTTCGAGCCCATGACTTGTGCATGTGTTAGACTCCTTGGTCCGTGTTAAATTTAACTGTTCTTCCCCAGCTGCAGTGCTAGCAAAATGGATCCAGTGTAATTATGTAATTAACAGTGAGTTTCCATTGGCAACTGGTAGTCCACAGAAAAGATACATTGACCCAGGTGGTCCACAGAGTACGTGGTAGAGAAATCCCCTTCACCCCTCCTGCAACAGTGGCATGGCCAAGGGCAGGAAGGTTACATCTTAGCACTTCTGAAAGGTTGCTGACCCCTGCACTAAGCTATGGTAAGTCTCCTATTATATTTGAATTATAGGTATTTAAAATATATTCCACTGAAGCCCTGTATAAAATTTCAAGGATGTCACCCATTAGGATACATAACATTTGGTTCTGAAGCATGATACAAATTCCCATCTGGAAGAACACAGCATATGATGGAATTTACTGATACCATCTGATGTAAATAAAACAAATCTGACTGGAAAATTAAAAGGTATTTAAAATGTTCTGTTTCTTACTATTTATACTCCCATTCCTTTCTCTGCCTTTACATCCATATCAAAATAAGTTTGCAGATAAATTCTGTGCATAAGTTCTGGGATTGGCTAAAAAGCCGGGTCATTGATGCAAATGGTTTTCCCTTCTGATCAGTTCTGTGATGTGGTTAGTCTTTCCTGCCCCAGGAATCAGATTCCTCTGTCTACAAAGTGCCAGCATAAACAGCTGGGCTAAAGAAGAATACTTCTATCAAACTACACCATCTCAGAAGAGCTACAAATCTAAATTCATCAAAGGAACAGCAGATAAATAGTTTTAATGTTTTCAAATTATGACAGAAGAAAGGCTTTTTTTAAACTGTTTTTGAAATTGAACAGTAACATGGGACACTATTGCCATGAAGGGACAAATCATGAGAAGGACTAAATGGTCCAACACTTGCTTATTAGTAGAAAAGAAAACAAACCGGGAGTAAAACCACAGAAATGTTAAAGAACAGAAATATAACCCACCAACTCTGGTTTGAAGTGCAAAAATAAGATGAGCAAAGCCAAAAATACCATAGAAACTTGCTATCTTTATATATGTTGGCAGCTCCTCTTCAGACACGATGAATTGGACAAGAACAAATGACTATGAACATAAGATAAAGTTAACCAAAGTTTCTGATACAGCAATTCAAAAAAAAAAAAGAGAGAGATTAATTTAGAGGTTGGTATGAAAGAAAAAACAGAGTTGAGGTTTCTCTGAATTAGTTCACCCATCCCTAAATTCTTCCACTAATGTTGGCAGTTTAATCTATAATCAAATCCTGTTCTGGATATTTTTCCCTGAGTTTACTATGTCCTAAATCAATTCAAAATCTTCTACTGTATTGACAAACCCAAGGCTTCAAAAGTCATGGGCCAGGCCTCAAAATATCATGAGGTTGGCTCTAAAATCATGAGCATTTAAAAATAATTATATGGTGATGTTTTTCTTTGCCTTCTGCTCTCTGAACCTTTAGGGCACTCTCAGGTCACCTTTTCAAGATTTTTTCCACAGTCATAAGAGCCAGAACCATTATGGAGTTTATTTTAAGTAAAAGCTGCATTTTTGATCTATTAGTTGGCATCAGACATTGGCTTTGAGATGAATATGCATCATCACAAGAATTGATCCTTAAAAGTTTCAAATTATTTGCTAGTTAACCTTATTGCCATTGACTTTTCTCTGATTCTCTTATATAAGATTTCCCTCCAAAATGCAAGTTTAGTTAGTTATTCACATCTCATTGTACCTGTTTGCTGGCCTCTGCATTACAGTCTCATCAGTCTTTCCCCTAAAACTGTAAAAAATCACTACTGATATACATTACACCTTGCCACCTGGCACTTACCGGCTGTGTCTAGACTGCATCCCTTTTCCGTAAAAGGGATGCAAATTAGACACATTGCAATTGCAAATGAAGCGGGGATTTAAATCCCTCCCGCTTCATTTGCATAAACATGACTGCCGCTTTTTTCCAGCTCGGAGCTTTGCCGGAAAAAAGCGCCAGTCTAGACGGGGATCTTTCAGAAAATAAAGCCTTTTGTGCACTCATTTGTTGCTCATGGGCCAAGGCATGGCTTGGGGTGGCGGGGCAGGCGCCAGCCCGGGAGCAACAAGCGAGTGCGTAGCGGGCTGGCGTGCAGTGGCTGCAGGCAGGGGAGGGTGCCTGGCTAGATTGTGCGGGAGCAACAAACACCATACCCCGGCCCTGCTCCTGTGCACCAGTGTGTGGGGCCGGGGGGCTGCGAGGGGGCATGGGGAGGTTGCAAGTGGGGTACAAAGGAGGCTGCGGGGAGAGGGGGGAGTTGCGGTGATCCGTGGGAGAGGGCTGGAGCAGTGGAGCTGTGGAGCCAGCAGCTGTGGCAAGTGTGAGCCTAGTAGGGCCCAGCTGAGGACAGTATAAATAAAGGTTCCTGGAGGGGAGGAGAGAGTGGAGCAGGAAGGACTTAGCTGTCAGGGAAGCTGGAGGCTTCTTGACTTAGGGCAGGGCTCAGGAAAGTCAGGCAGGGCTGGGTAACCCCTGGCACCAGGCAAACTCCCAGGGTACGTCTAAACTACATGCCCCTGTCGGCAGAGGCATGTAGATTTGTTTTTTTGGCAAAGGCAAATGAAGCCGCGATTTAAATGATTGCGGCTTCATTTACATTTACATGGCTGCCGCGCTGAGCCAACAAACAGCTGATCAGCTGTTTGTCTGCTCAGCGCGCTAGTCTGGACGCTCCCCTGCCGACATCAAAGCCCTTTGTCGGCAGCCCCGGTAAACCTCATCCCATTTAAATCGCGGCTTCATTTGCCTTTGCCTATGTGTCTAATCTACATGCCTCTGACAACAGAGGCATGTAGTCTAGACACAGCCCCAGGCTGCAGGGCCCAAAGAAAGGTTTGAGGCTACTAGGACTGTAGGGAGGTAGTCAGGGTAGGCAAAAGAAGCAGGTCCATAATCCCTTGACAGTGATGAGTGGCCATTTCAGGTGCAGTTTACCCCTGTGGCAGAGGCTAGATGGAGACTGGTCACTGAGGCAAGGTGGGCATAGGAGTTTGGGGGTTCTCAGAGGGGTAGGACCCCAGAGTGTGGGGGCACTGTCACAGAGTGTGGGGGCAGTACCCAGAGGGAGGATGCCCTGGTTTGGGAGGGACATGGATCCTAACACAGAGGTGGAGAAGAACAGGTAACAACAGACATGACACCAGCAACAAGGAGCTAATTCCCTGAGTGGCCAGTGGGAAGTGACTGTGGCGGTGAGGGCTGCCCATCAAAAAAAATCAAAACGTGGAAATGACTGAAGTTCCTAAGGCACTAAGGAGATGTCCACACAGTCAGTGGCAGCCCATGGCAGCAAGACTTTGGGCCCAGGTCAGCAGACTTGGGTTTACACCACCTCTCTAAAATAGTGGCAGACAGTGCTTTTAAGTTGAAGCTCAGGCTGGAGCTTGGACTCTGAAGCCTAGCGCCATCCCTAAGCCTTTAGAGCCTTAGGTATAGCTGAGTTGCAATGTGTTCCAGGATGAAAATAAGATGATTCATAGACAATATCTTTCTTGGCAGGAAGAACTCTTCTCAGTGATGCATATAGTAAATGATAGAGTTGAAAATCTAGCTAATCCTTGGCTTGTATGTCAAAATAGAGCAAGTGCTTAAAAGAACCATTGTGTGTGGGGGATGGGGGTGGGGAATTGGGTTTTATTTCCCTTTTCATCACAAACAACCAAGACTGGAAAGATCTATCATTCCCTCTAAAAATGATTGGACATGCTCTTTTGCTCAGGGACCTGTTATCACCACTCAAGTTAGCCAGAGTCAGTTTTTAAGGATGGTGCAAGGCACTCTTTTTTTCTGCCACTGGGTTTGAAAGTGTCGCTGCAGCATTTCCATTAACTCCTGGCACTGATAAGGATATGAATTGACTTCCCTTAGACTGCTTATAGGCTACATACATGGCAATAAATAAATAAGCTGTAACATTTTCAGAAGCTGTTTTCTTTATTCCCTTAACTGGAAAGATGATACACTTGGTCAGTTGTTAATGACTGAAAATCATTAAGATCATTTTCCAAGCAAAAACATCACTTTCTAGCATGAGCAATGATGCTAATCCCAACACAGGTGCTCCTGCTTAGTTACAATTTCTCAGATAGTTTTTCAGTGTGTGGCATCATTAAAAGACACAACTTTTTATAGCAAGAATTACCCATGGGCATTATCACTAACAAATGGCAAAGCTCATTAAGGCAACAATGTGGAGATACAACTTTGGGACAACTGTGAAATACTTTTCAAAGCTTTCCAGCTAATTCATTCCCCCTAAATTATTTTGTCAGAGATATTTAGTTCAGCTGTCAGTCCTTCTTTGTAATGCCACATGTTACACAAATCAATCTTGCAGATGTCTCTATGTTTTTTGGTGATGACATTGGAATTGTAAGTACCCTTATTACATCTATATTGGTTTATTGCAAGTTGTTTTTGATACTAACAGTGTGGTCCATATCTGGGAATAGGCTCCTCACCTGAAGATTAAGGGAAACTTTAATTATTTCAGTTCAAGTAAGATTATTTCCTCCCATTCTTGTGATATCAATTCTTTATCATGTCATCTATGCTCCTTGACATCCATTTTGTACTGAGGTAACAAGAAAAAAACTCAACAACTACATGAAAAACCTCTGTTGTTTCCTTACAAATGAGTTAATATGGTTAACATCTGAGAAGATATTTAAAGAAACAAAAACTGGAAATTGACAAACAAGAAGAAAATGTATTTGTTCCAATACATTGGTGAGCATCAGTTTCAGATAGTTAAGATCAGTCTGAAATAAGCTCTGCAGAATGATCTAACAAACCTTCCAGTGTGTTACTTCACAGCCAGCCTAATTTATTGTCATTAAGTAAATAATGTAACATGGGTAAGATTCATAACAGCTAGCACAATAATTTGAACATCCATTAAACAGAGATTTTACTGATGCTAACACTAAATACCCTTTTTACTCGTGCTTTTATTGGCGTTTGAGTCTAGATGTGTATGTTCCTCTTCTCAATATTTTTAGCAGGTTTTATGTCCCTCTGGGGTCTCGTATTATAAATTTTTATATATATTTGTACTTTGTTTAAATTTTTTTGTAAGCCATCTCAAATATTTTAAATAGAGAGGTAGAGTAAAATATTTAAATAAATAAAATAACTAAAGTTACATGGGTAATGTGTTAGCTTTTGCATCATCATGAGATTTACTTCTCATATTCATATGCTATCATTAGTGTTGGAAAGAAGCAGCACAGAGATTATAACAGTGAAAATCTGGCACACAGATGTTTGATTTGGACTTCTCAGGATTTTTTTTAAGATGTTACCAATTGTAGTTCCACGAAGAGAACATCCATTAGCATTAATTGTATATAACTAACCAATGATAAATGATGAGGTTATAATTCTATTGAGGCATTCTTTTGGGAACCAGCAACTCCAAAATTCAAAATCTTGCAGTTTGAATATAGGCAAAGTTGGTAGTACAACTTAAGGTTGGCCAGCACTTCCATTGTAAGATCCTGTTCTCTATAGCTTATAACTTTCCTAAACTTTAATCATTTGGGCTAAAAGTCTTCACACCAGATGTCTGCTTCAGACTTAGTTTTTTGAAAGATGTCAGCCAAAACAATTCAGTTCTTTCCAAGAACTGCGAAAAAATAAATTGTTTTGCCTATGCTAAGAATTCTCGTGAACATTTCTGAAAAGCTCTTGCTCCCCCATGTTTTGGAGATATGGTTATGGACTGAACCATCGATTGATGGATCTCATCTTCTGTGATGTCATTGATGAGAAATGTCACATGAAAATCCACAAAATCTGCCATCTGCAAGTGTTGTACACTCTTTTGGTTCCTTCATTTGTAATATCTGGATACACTGATTCTTGAAGCAATTGAGAGCTGGTACAATAGTTTGACACCAGAACAATTTGTCCTGGGCTGTGATTTTCAGGTCACCAGGAAATTTGCTGCATGAATTTACCTTGTCCTTTAAGATATCTTTATTATGCTTATACTGACTACCAACAGAGCACTTTCTGTAAAAGAGCATCCTCAGTATCCGTGTGTCACCCATGCTCATAATATGACCAATCCAGTGAATCTGTTCATAAGCCTTGCTTTCATGCCCATGATACCTCAGGGTATGTCTACACTACCCCGCTAGTTCAAACTAGCGGGGTAAATGTAGGCATACTGCACTTGCAAATGAAGCCCGGGATTTGAATTTCCCGGGCTTCATTTGCATAAACTGGGCGCCGCCATTTTTAAATCCCTGCTCGTTCGAACCCTGTGCCGCGCGGCTACACGCGGCACGAACTAGGTAGTTAAGACTAGTCTTCCTAGTCCGAACTACCGTTACTCCTTATTCCACGAGGAGTAACGGTAGTTCGGACTAGGAAACCTAGTCCGAACTACCTAGTTCGTGCCGCGTGTAGCCGCGCGGCACGGGGTTCGAACGAGCAGGGATTTAAAAATGGCGGCGCCCAGTTTATGCAAATGAAACCCGGGAAATTCAAATCCCGGGCTTCATTTGCAAGTGCGGTATGCCTACATTACCCTCCTAGTTCAAACTAGGAGGGTAGTGTAGACATACCCACATAGCTTAAGGACCTCCATATTAGGAATTTTGTCCCACCAGTTCACGTGGGCAATCTTTCTGAGGCAGCACGTATGGAACTGGTCAAGTTTCAGAACATAACAGTGATATATACATATTATATTTGTGCATGCTTTGGAGTAAAGACTTAAAGTAGAGACTCAAAAATTAGCAGATGTTTGGCCATTGTTTCATTCATGTGCCTTCTGCCATCCTTGTTGTGGAAATTATAAGATTTAAAAAAATAAACAATTGGACATGCTCAATAGAGACTCCTTTATTTCATCAGTGAAAATTGCGAAAGATTTCATACACAGGGCACATGCTCTGCACTATGCAGATGCAACTTTGGCTGTTTGGGGTAGGGAGGACACTAGAACTGAAACCAGGGAGTCTGGCTTTCCTGTGACCACTATGACTCCACTTCTAGGCCCAGACAGTGCGAAGGAGAAAAAACAGGCAACTGTAGTTCTCTCATTTCCTAATTTTGGAGTGGTTGCCCTTGCAACCATAATAATGTTAATACAGTCCAGCTCTCTCAACACCGTAAGCATGCACCTAGAAAACATTAATTAGGCAAAAGGACTTCATCTCAGCTAAGGCAGGCTCACTGAAAGGGAAGACAAAGGAGATAGGGCTTTGGCCACCGCCACTGCTGCAGTAGCAGCAGTGGCATCTGAAGTGCCCGGCCCTTTAAATTGCTGCCAGCTATGTGTTCCAGCCAGTAATATGGGCTGAGGGTCACATACTGTACTCTGGGCAGCACTGAGAGCCGGCTGCCTTTGGCCCTGTCCCTTTTGCCCTCATGCCTGCCCCTTTCAGATCTGCCCCCGCCCAAAGGCCCATGGACGCTGTCGGCTCTGCTGGATGTAAGCAGGATATACACTATGTGGTACAATATGTTCATTTGCCAAGAAAAGGAACACCAGAACTTGTGACAGCATGCTGACCCTTAGTGAGTCCAAATTTGAATTCCCAAGCCAAATGAGATTTAGACAAGTGCACAAATCCCTAACTCCCATCAAATATCTCCTTTGATCTGACTCACTTTGGAACTCCTCTGTTTCATGACTGGAACACGCTCCGGAGGCAATTGGATTAGCTGAAATTAGACTGACACAACTGGTGGCAGCTGTTGCAAGCCCTTCATGTAATTATTTGAATGGATTAATGCACTAGGAGGAAGAGAAGGCGTGTAGGTTTTAACTTTATCTAAGGGAGACGTTCCTGAAACTCTTTTGAAAACCTACAGTTGTTTTCTCTTGTCTTTTGGGTGTCTAATAAATGGAACTGTGGTAATCTTTAAACAGTGCTCCTTTTAGTTCAATTTATTTTCCATTCTCAGCTGCATGTCATAGTGGAGCACAAGAGCACAGCAAGCACTAGCCTTTTTTATTCTGAGTCACAACACTAGCTCTAGGGCAAATTTGATGAGCCATTTAGTCTAAGGTCCTTTGAGGAAAACTCCTGACTTGCTACTTTGTCACTAATTAAACTAGAAATAATGTTGTCCCTATTGCTGGGGAGACAGCCAAAATCCAGTGTTGTTCCTGACCTGCTCCTGATGTCAGTGTCCAAGGAACTGACTTACCAGCACAATCACATGGCAGAAAGATATCAGTGCCAGACATGCACTCCCTTTCCCTACTTTGTCTCCCTTTTGGGACCGGACAGAAAATACTTAAAATATTGTCAAATGTTTTAAGCTAAATCTCTTTGCCTCCTTGCCATTCCTGCTATGGCTGTAACTATCAGAGACTTCAGCTTCTCTATTGGCCCTCAGTGGTGCAAGCAGATTTTTGCTCTTACAGGTACAACAATTCCTGGGACGGACACAAAGTGGGCCACTAGCTAAAGGGGGTGGGATTATGTGATCTTCCTACAAGACCGCCGTATGGATTCACCAGCGGGGCTGTACGGCCTGCAAAAGGGAGGCACAGCTGTGTGGAAGGACTGGAGGTGGTATAGCCATTCTGGAGGAGCTGCTGGCGTGTGGTGCTGGTTAATTCTGCTCCTTTTGCAGCTGCAATTCCTGGAATAGCCCTGTGGTTCAGTTCAGCAGATACCATTACCACCCATCTCTGTAGCATCTAGAAACTGGTAGCTGGCCACTGAAGTGGTCCACTGTCCTCTGGGGCTGTACAAAGCAGTGGCTAGTAAATGGCACAACGCACTACAGGTTCTGGACTGCTTTATTTTGTGCTAACTGCCAACAGTGCATTGCCTGTTCTGGGAGCTGCGATTTGACCATCTCTGGTGTGGGATGTTTCACCCCCGAAACACGCCCTTTTTCTCAGGTGCTAGAAGCCTCGGTGTCTGCCTTTCTGTCAGGTGCTAGAAGCCTCTGTGTATGCCACTTAAGAATTATTCCACTTAGAAAGAATTCTCAGCAGGCCATATTAGCTGGCTTTTCTCCTGCTTTGTTGTGCTGGAGAAACAGCCAGTATTTGGACCATTATAACTTTATTATACTATTAAATGCAAAATTCCCTTTAGAGAAAAAAAAGAACATAGATAAGTTGCAAAGCTGGATACTGAAAGGTTAAGAAATACCAGAATTAAGGTTACAAACTTGGTTCAACCCATCACGTGTATGCACTATGATACAGTTTTTAATTACTGGTACATCATCACAGACTATTTTCCCTGCAGGACCTCTGTCATTTTGATAATGTAGTTGTTATGGGTTAAATCACAGAAATACCCTTGAAGTTGTCCTCCAGTTTGCTGATCATACCACCAACCCCCAAATTCCTCCTCTCTGGGGCTTCCCACCACCCTGTCCTGCTGGGCCAGATCCTCTGATCTCCCCCAGCCAAGGCACAGAGTTGGGGTTACTTTCCCCCTACAGAGCAACATAGACACCGAACCAGTTCTTCTCTTGGAGGGCTCAGCTATAAGGGTCCAGCACTTAGGAAACCAAAACCCCAAATAAATCCATCTAACCCTGGATAAAAGTTTTATACAGAGAAAGCTTACGAGGTCAGCCCCCTTTATCACTGAAAGTGAGAGATGCATACATAGTGGATGCATGACAATTATTTACACTGGGCTTGATAATGAACAAAAGAGTTTTCATTAAGTTAAAAAGGTAGGATATAAGAGGTGGTATGCAGTTTTCCCAGGGAACAGGGTGGGGTCTTGAGCTGGTTCTATGTTGTATAGAGCCCTAGATACTCAACCCAACCCTACTCACTTCAATACCACCTGGCAGAAGATTTACATGTAGAACTCTCTTAGTTGGTATTATGGGTGAAAACAACTAATACAGAATTCTATTCATTCTATTTCACATTGAGACATTTGATTCAGTCAAGTATTCTAAAAGATTCCTAGTGCCTCATTCCCTCTGCTACTCATCTGACTTTTGTTTGACTTGCTTTCTATTTCATATTTGTTGATGGTCTGGTGGGAGTAGAAATAATTAGGATATGATTATCTTCATTAAGCCAAATTACTAGTTCATGATGTGCTTTTTAGTTACAATTTGATTACCCCTCAAGAGCTAAGTGCTAGAAAAAGAACTTGAACACAGTACATTTTTCATGTGATAGTATTCCCCTGAATAGCAATGACAGGGTAGGCAGCTGATGGTCCTCACACCATTGTGCTAAGAACTATACCCCAGATGAACGTGCCCAAATGCAAACAGAGATTGTTTACATTAACATGCCGCCATAAATTCTAATGCATATCACTGTGGTGTGATAAAAATAATCTCCTTTTATAGAGAACACATTGAAAGTATATGATAAAAAGCAGCTGCCACGTATCCAATAACATCCAGAAGGGACTCCCACCTGCCGCCCAAATTGTCATCCAATTTTTAACATTATTGGCACTTTCCTCCTCCAGCTGAAATACACAGCCTTGCTGTCTTTCATAATCACAAAGAAAGAAGCACTCAACGTTGCAGGATTATATCTTAGAAACCCCAAATTCTAACAGGCTTAATGTCTTACCAGTGCAACAAAAGTCATGTCTAATTTAGGATCTACCAAGTGACACAAAAAATGGTAAATAGGGTCTCAGAACACAGCTAATTGGAAGCCAATTTGTTGAAATTGATTTGCCATAAAACCTTTTTGTACTGTGGAAAATCCAAAGAGCGCCACGAGAACACAGCCCTCAAGCATGCGAAATCAGCATGTCAAAATAAAGCCACAGAAGAAAATGAAAACCAAAACTTCAGCTGTTTATTCAATAATTATTATATTAATGTGAGGGAAATTATATTGCAAGAAAATCAATTTCCCCACAGCACTGTCCGAGATTGTAAAATTACTTTGGATCAGTTTGTATTTTACAGACTAACATGAATTTTAGTAAGATGAAAGGAAATTGATTCTTCTTTAAGAACTCTATTATGTATCTATGTGAACATTATTCCCTAAGGATTAAATTTACCTTGTGCATTGGGGCAGAATTAGATCTAAGAGGTGCATAGGATTTGTGCTGATTCTCTGCACGCAATTTAATTAAATTTTTAGTTCTTCAGGAGATTCGCCTTACATGACATTTAGGGTATGTCTACACTACAAAGTTAATTCGAACTAACAGACGTTAGTTCGAATTAACTTTGATAGGCGCTACACTAGCACTCTGCTAGTTCAAACTTAATTCGAACTAGCGGAGCGCTTAGTCCGAACTAGGTAAACCTCATTCTATGAGGACTAAGCCTAGTTCGAACTTACTAGGTGTGTAGCCCCTTAATTCGAACTAGTGGGAGGCTAGCCCTCCCAGCTTTCCCTGGTGGCTACTCTGGCCAACACCAGGGAAATTCTATTGCCCCCCTCCCGGCCCCAGACCCCTTAAAGGGGCACGGGCTGGCTACGATGCCCATGCCAGGTGCAAGCCTGCCAGCACCCAGCCAGCAGACCCTGCACCTGGCATGGCTCGAGCCAGCCACCCGATGCCCCCCAGCCCTCCCCCTCTTCCTGTGACCAGGCTGGCGGCTCCCGGGAGCTTGCCCAAAACCGCAAGAGGCGGGCACCCGCCTGGTCCAGTGCAGACATCGTGGACCTCATCCACGACCTCTGCACTAGGCACAGGAAAGTGGCTGTCTAGGGCAGGAGAGCTGCCAGCCTGGCCACCCAGGAACAGGTTTGCATGAAAATCAAGGTGGTCCACTGAGACCCCCGACCCTGAGCCCTGAGTTTAGAATGGACATACTGGGTCAGACCAAAGGTCCATCTAGCCCAGTAGCTTGTCTGCCGACAGCGGCCAACCCTAGGGACCCTGGAGGGGATGGACCAAAGACAGTGACCAAGCCATTTTTCTCGTGCCATCCCTCTCCAGCCTTCCACAAACTTCGGGCAGGGACACTACTCCTACCTCCTGGCTAATACCACTCCATGGACCCAACCTCCATGACTTGATCTCACTTCTCTTTAAACTCTGTTCTAGTTCTAGCCTTCACAGCCTCCTGCAGCAAGGAGTTCCACAGGTTGACTCTTTGCTTTGTGAAGAAGAACTTTCCGTTATTAATTTGAAGCCTGCTACCCATTCCTTTCCTTTGCTGTCCTCTAGTCCTTCTATTATGGGAACTAATGAAGAACTTTTCTGTATGCACTCTCTCCACCCCACTCATGCTTTTATAGACCTCTATCATATCCCCCCTCCATCTCCTCTTTTCTAAGCTGAAAAGTCCCAGTCTCTTTAGCCTCTCTTCATATGGGACCTGTTCCAAACCCCTGATCATTGTAGTTGCCCTCCCCTTTCCCAGCCTCTCTCTTCCCCTCTCCCACCTCCTTTTCCCAGTCTCCCCCAGTTTTGTTCAATAAAGACAGATTCCATTTTGGAAGACACGTTACCTTTATTTTGTACATCAAGAAGAGGGGCTAGGGAGGGGTAAGTGGAAGGAGGTGAGGGAGGAATGGGGCACGAGCCCCCAATGGGGAGGACTGGGCTGGCTCTGCGGGCTTCTGGGGGTGGAAGCTCTCCTGCAGCCCCCCAATTGCCCCCTCTCCCCAGATGGCAGCCTGCGGCAAATGCAGCCGGTCTGATGGCCGAGTGCTGTGATGTGCCCAGTGTGGGTACTCTGGGCAATCCAAGCCAGGACTGCTTTGCAAGCGAGGCACCCCTGAGAACTGTCTGTCCGGGGTGGGGGTCGGGTCCCTTTAAGCACAGCCCTCGTCTAGCCTGAGACAGTCCTCATCTGATGCGCTGCCGGCACTGCTTCCGGCCATGCTTAACCCCGGTTCAGGGTCCACTCTGTGTGGACATGCTAGTTCGAATTAGCAAAACGCTAATTCGAACTAGTTTTTTAGTCTGGATGAGTTAGTTCGAATTAGCTTAGTTCAAATTAACTAATTTGAACTAAGTTATTTCGAATTAGCGCTGTAGTGTAGGCATACCCTTAGACAGTAAGAAATTTCACTTTTAAAAAATTAGGTGTTCTGTATGTATTTCCAGTTTGGCAATGTTATGGAAACATTTGTGTTCAAAAAGGCTCATAAATGAGGAAAGTGCTTAACTTTGTGCATCTTAAATAATTGCTTAAAGTTCTTTCCTGAGTAGGCATATAGATAAAACTATATGATTAAGTACTTTCCTCTACTTTAGCTGAGAAGTCCAAACTTGGAACCCTGGTTTAATGAAATCATAACTAAAGCCTGCTGAAGTCCACTGGGAAGCTGAACATCATAAAGGGCTTTAGATGAGGCCTTAAGGGTGTGTGCTTGTGCAAGGGTGGCTACACTGGATCCAAAGTTCATAACCTTGCTACCAAAATGTATGTAACCCCCTTTTTCCTCCCAGAGGGTATGTCTACACTACCCCGCTAGTTCGAACTAGCGGGGTAATGTATGCATACCGCACTTGCTAATGAAGCCCGGGATTTGAATTTCGAGGTGTACCGGTAGTTCGAGGTGTACCGGTAGTTCGGAATAGGCACCGTAGTCCGAACTACCTAGTTCGAGCCCCGTGTAGTCGCGCTGCACGGGGTTCGAAGCAGCGGGGATTTAAAAATGGCGGCTCCCCGCTTATGCTAATGAAGCCCGGGAAATTCAAATCCCGGGCTTCATTAGCAAGTGCGGTATGCATACATTACCCCGCTAGTTCGAACTAGCGGGGTAGTGTAGACATACCCTGAGTTACTTGGGAGCAGGTCTCACTCACAGGTGTGCCTGGGTGCCTGATGGTTTTAACATAAAAGGAGATCCCGAGCACCCCAGTGGTGATGTTATTTAGTTGGGGATTATCTATCCACCCCCTTGCTGCAGTCCCTGGCTCATAAAGGTTATACAATGGTGTGGCCCCCATCTGGCTGGCCCTGTACACACTCAGTGGTGTACCTTGGAAGCCTTCAAGAATAAAATTATTCCAGCAATAATCTGGATCTAACTCCAGGACAACAATTACAAATTATAAATAATATACATCTAATTGATTACATTAGAATGAACATGCCTTTACTTAACAACTTAAAGAAACAGGGTACAACAGAGTAACAGTGAATAAAATTAGCAAAGTACACAGAAATAATAGGAATTTATCTATCTGGCATTTGCACTGCCACCATTTATCCCATCCGAGAGTGTGCACTACTCTGGATTCAGAGTCCCAGAGACTTGCTTGCATGGGTGCCCTTGAAGGTCTGCAGCTGGAGTGGAGGTTCTGTTCAGATCCTGTGTGTGTTAGTCCAAGCTGCGCAGCCAGCTGCAAAATCCCTCTGCCTCTGGAGCAGGCTCTACCAAATGCCAGCAGTTCTGGTTCCCTGGGTTGAACACTCTGCCCCCCCTTTGGACCCAAAGTTAGTCTATATTTCTGAGGTCTGTCCCAGGCAGCACTTTCCCAAAGAGCCCATTTGCTTACACCGCCCTCCTCTATGTTAGTTTTTGTGTAGTCCTTCTCTGCCACTGGCGCAGCCAGAGTCTCTCTCCTCTAGGGCAATCAGCAGCCACTCAAGCAGCCTGCTAGATCCAAACATCCCTGGCTCTTAGTCCCAGGCTGTACCTTCAACACAACAGCTCTGGATTGTATAAGGCTCCTCTACAGCAGCCTGGCTCCCCTCTCCCAAAAATGGAGATCCCCAGAACTGCAGAGTCCCTCTCCCAACATGCCCGGACAAGCCCTACTTCCCCAGTTTTCCTGAAAAGCTCATGGAAGTTGTCTCTAGGGCCAGAAGGATCCTCCCAGAAAAAGTCCCCCTTTAATAAGGAGACTACAGGCAGTCCCCGACTTACGCGGATCCGACTTACGTCGGATCCGCACTTACGAACGGGGCTTTCTCGCCCCGGAGGCCGGGGCGAGAAAGCCCCGTTCGTAAGCTGCTCCGGTGCCCCTGGTCTGCTGGAGACCGTCTCCAGCAGACCAGGGGCACCGGGCGGGTTCCCGTGCTTCTGAGGCTTTGCCAGAGCAAAGCCTCAGAAGCGCGGCGAACCGCCGCTGCTGCCGCTTCAGTCTGGGTGCCTGTGGTCTGCTGGGGACCGTCCCCAGCAGACCACAGGCACCGGGACTGAAGCTGCAGCCGCGGCGGGGTCCCGCGCCTCTGAGGCTTTGCCAGAGCAAAGCCTCAGAGGCGCGGCACCCCGCTGCCGCTGCGGCTCTGCTCCCCGTGTCCCTGGTCTGCTGGGGGGGGGGGGCGCAGCTAGTGTGCTCCTCACCCCCCCCCCCCAGCAGACCAGGCTTTTGTTTTGGACTCTGGAGCAGAGCAGCTGGGGCGCTGCCGATTGGTCCTGCAGAGCCGCTCTGGGCACTACTGGACCAACCTGGCAGCACCCCAGCTGCTCTGCCCCAGGTCCTGATTCAGCCGCTGCTGGTCAGTTTCAGCAGCGGCTGAATCAGGACTCCTGGGGCAGAGCAGATGGGGTGCTGCTGGGTTGGTCCAGTAGCACCGAGGAGCGGCGCTACTGGAGCAACCCAGCAGCACCCCAGCTGCTCTGCCCCAGGCGTCCCCAAGTCAGCTTCTGCTGAAACTGACCAGCGCTGACTACAGGAAGCCCCAGGCAGAGTTGCTCTGCCCCGGGCTTCCTGGAATCAGCTGCTGATCAGTTTCAGCAGCAGCTGACTTGGGGACGCCTGGGGTTCTTAAGTTGATTCTGTATGTAAGTCAGAACTGGTGGTCAGTTTCAGCAGTGTCTGAATCTGGACGCCAGTTCCGACTTACATACAGATTCAACTTAAGAACAAACCTACAGTCCCTATCTTGTACGTAACCCGGGGACTGCCTGTACATGTAATTAAACTCCTTTTAAGTCTGATATGAGCCTCAGGCTGCCCCATGGCAGCTACCCTCTTGTCCCTCTCCCCCTGTCAGGCTATGTTTAGACCAGGGGTGGGCAAAAGGGCCTCTGCGGGCTGGATCCAGCCTGCCAAGTGGGTGTATCCGGTGCACGGAGGCCCTGCTGCTCCTCTGCCCCCAGGCCAATTAGGGCCTGCGGGCAAAGGAGTGCCCGAAGCCTTCTCTGCTCTGCCCCTGCCCTATGAGCAGTGCTCTGTGCTTTAAAGCGCTACACTCTGCTTGCAGGGCGGGGGCAGAGTGGAGAAGGCTTTGGGAGCTTCCCCGTCCCCAGGCCTTAATTGGTCTGGGGGTAGGGGAGCATGCAAAGCCTCCTCCTGAACTGCCAGGAGCACGTGGCACGTTGAAGTGCCATGCACTACTTGCAGGATGTGTGTGTGTGTGTGGGAGAGTGGAGGAGGCTTTGCGTACTCCTCCACCCCCAGGCCAGTCAGGGGCTGGGAGCGGGGGAGCTGCATGAAGCTTCCTTTACCCTGCTCTGGCACTGCGCGGAGCCTGAAGCACTTCAAAGTGCCACATGCTCCTCAAAGGGTGAGAGGAAGCTTCCCTCGCTCCCCAGCCCCCAGGCCTGGGGGTAGGGGAGTGTGCCAAGCCTCTTCCAGGTCATGGCTGCCTAGAGGGAAGTGGAGAAAAGGGGCTAATCATGGTCTAGAGGTGGGGGAGCCCCACCCCTTCCTATTTAGGACCCATCCCTCCTCATTTAGGCCCCACCCTTCCTGTTTAGGCCCTGACCTTTCCGGAGTGGCCCGGGGCTTCTTAAAATTTTTTTGAAGTGGACGTTGGGCAAAAATTATTGCTCGCCTCTGTCTAGACGACAGGCTTCTTCCAAAACAGCACGTCCACACACAAAAGCACACCAAAGAAGCGATCTGTTTTTTCAAAAGAGAGTGCCCAGACTGATTGGATGCTCTCTCACATAAACTACCCAGAACCACTTCAGCCAGGGCTTTAGGTCACCAGTTACTTCCGAGTGCTGGTGCCGGAGCCTTGCAGAGACGTGCTTAAAGGGACACCCCTGGACAGCCATTTCTCTGCTTCTGCTGTGTGCTTGCCTACATCTTCAAGGGACAGCAAAGCTCTCGCAGTGCGTGCTGCGGTTGCCCCGCTTTTTTGGATGCTGCCGATTTTTTCTTTGTGCCATGGAGCCAGAGCTGCTCCTGAGCATGTGATGGCCCCACATGGCCATGCTTCAGTTTTTGCAGCACTGTGTGCCAGCTGCCTTCCTGGTACTGCAGGAGTATGACTCCGAACACATTCTTGGGACCCTCTACCTGGGTGCGGGAGCTACACTCTGACAACCACACCCTACAGTGGAGAGGCATTGTTGGAGGCTCAACACCAGTTTGGACTGGTGGGACTAGCTGGTCATGGAGCAGTGGGACAACCAGCAGTGGCTCCAAAACTTCTGAATGTGGAAGACCACCTTTTGGAGCCTGGCTCACCTCGGCCCTCTGGAGATGTGACACTCACCTACTGCCTGCCATCCACCTGGAGAAGCAGGTCACAATCACCATCTTGAAGCTCACCAACCCCAACAGCTACTTGTTGGTGAGCAACCAGTTTGACACGGAGAAGTTGACCATCAGGGCCCTCCTCATGGAGGTAAGGCACTCTGGGGCTGCAGTCCCTGGGGGGGGGTAGGGGGTAGTCCTGGAAAAGGGGGACCCTTGGAACATCCATTCCCGAGGTGTTGTGCCATTCTTCCCTCACACAGGCCTGCTGCTGGCGGGGGGCGGCTTCATGGGGTAGATTAAGCCATAGGTGGGAACTACACACCGATCTGTGCACCTGAGCATTTAGCAGCCCAGTATATTAATAGGAAGAGCTACTGCAGGCTATGGTGCTGCAGGCCCTGGTCGACTACCATGGAAAGTTCATGGACATTTTTGTCAGGTGGTTGGGCAGGGCAGATGATGCCTGCATCTTTTGGATCTCTAGCCTGTTTGGGAAGCTGGAGGTGGGCACATTCTTCCCCCGCTGTGAATTTGCTCTAGGGAATGTGCAGATGCCACTGTGCATCATGGGCGACATGGCCTATCCCCTCATGAGATGGCTCATGAAGCCTTATACTGGACACCTGGACCCAAGCAGGGACCAATTTAATGCCCTCTTAAACTGGGCCAGGATCCAGGTTGAGTGCGTCTTCAGCCACCTCAAGGCTCGTTTCAGGTGCTTGCTGATCCGCCTCCATGTGGGGGAGCACAACATCCCCGAGGTGGTTGCGGCATGTTGTTTCCTCCACAACATTGTGGAGAGGAAATGGGAGGCCTTCTTCCCGGGGTGGAGGGCAGACACCATCCGCAAGGAACAACCCTTTGAGCAGCCACAGAGAGCTGCCATCCCACAGGCCCATCAGGCTGGGGTGTGCATCCAGGAGACCCTGAAGGAAAGGTTCTCTCAAGGACCCCAGTAACTGTCCCCAGGACCTCCTCAATAGGGGCCTCTGGCTTGCTGCCCTATCCCTTCCCCCCGACAATCTCAATAAAGACACCAGTTTGGTTTTGAACAAAATGAACTCTGTATTGATCTTTCATTAATAAAAGCTGGGAAGGGGAAGGGGAAGGGGGGCCCATAAACTGGAGGAGGAGAGGGCTCAGAGTGGCATGGAGGGCAGATGGATGTGCCACCTCAGGTGCAGGGACCTCGTCGGACTTGGGGTTGGATGGGTCTTGGCACCACAGGAGGTTGGGGGGGGGGGGGCTGGAGTGGGGTCAGGGATGGCAGGGGTTGGGGCATAGGCATCACATGGGGAGGGGGCATGGGCATTGCTTGGGGAAGGAGCAGAGGCATCACTTGGGGGACAGGCGGAAGGGGAATAGGCATAGTGGGGGGCAGGAGGGTGGTAGGTAGAACCAGTGACAGCAGGTGGGTGTTCCATTATGTCACGCATGGTATCACACTGCTGCATGAGCTGGTCCCACATGCGATTCTGCCACTCTGCATCCTCATGGATCTTCTGCACCAGGGTCCGCTGCATGTCACGCAGGATGCTGACATGGTGCCGCATGAGGTATTCCTGGACCCTGGCACACTTTTGGGTACCCTGGGATCTGCTGGCTGGCTCTGGTGGCGTGGCTTGCCTCTCAGTCCCGACTGGTCCGGTGTGGAGAACACAAAGAGGGAGAGGCGGACAGTCATCCATGCAGACTGTTCCTGAGGCCGTAAGCATCAACCAACAGTCCTCGGGCCATAGGAGGGGGGTGTCCCAGGAGCAAGGCCATGTGTGGCCTTCACAGCAGGCCCTGCCTCACAGGGGATCCAAGGTGCCCCGGGGACCATGCTCCCCGCTGGCCCAGGGACAAGCAGGCAAAGGAAGTGTTTGGCCACAGTGGGATCCCCTCATGGGTGGAAAAGGAGCCGGGACCAGACTGGTCCTCCCTGGGGTCTGCACACACACCTGCGGCTTGCAGCGCTATCCGTGGGAGCTGGTGGTGCCTTGCATGTACAGGCATGCCCATGTGCGGCACTCCTCGGTGTGTCTGGGGTTGTGCCTGTGCCCTTGTAACTCTCTCTGCTTCCAGCCATGGCAGGTGCTGGTAGGGCTCCCATCCCCCAGGACCGAACATGTGGGAACACCCCTCCTACCCCTGCCCCGGGGCCAGACATGTGTGGCATCCCCTAAGTCTGGCAGCAAGATTCCAACCCATGCTCTGGGGCTGCCTGCTGAGTCTGCGTGGTGCACACTAACACTGCACATGGTTTCACGATGTGCAGCCCGAGCAGCCTGAGCAATGCTCGCACCCCACCCCTGGTGCTCCCACTTCCCCCCCCCCCCCGTGTGTGTGACAAACTGAGAGCACTCACCTGAAGATCCATCTCAGGTGTCAGACGAGGCCTGGGAGAGATCCTGGCTGACAGGAACCGGCTCAGGGACAGGGTGATGAGGTCTGTCTCCTCCTCCTCCTCCTGCTAATCCTGGTTCTCTTCCTCCTCCTCTGTGACCTCCATCTGGGCAAACAATGAAGGTCTCAAGGTTGGAGTCCATGACAACGGCTGGGGAAATGGATTCCCCATCCCCCAAGATCTGGTGGAGCTTCTGGTAGCAGGGGCAGGTGTGGGGTCTTGCCCCTGCCCCTGAGCACAAGCTGCGCTCTCTGGCCCTGATGTATCCCTGATGGAACTCTTTCACTTCACTCCAGACCTAAGGTCTGGGGTGGGTGTCCACACTCCACCAGGCACTAGGTCATGCACTCAAAGATGTCTGCGTTGTGGTGCTTGGAGTGGAGATCCTGCAATGTCTCTTCCTTCCCCCACATCTCAAGGAGGGACAGTCTGTGCTCCTGACCAGGAGGGTGCCTGCCTCTTGGCCTCATGGGTGGGTCCAGGGACCCCTGGGGCTGCTCCCTGAGAGGTCCTGGGGAGTTTTGGGGGTCATGTGGCTGTGCCATGGGTAGGAGAGCTGTGCGGTTAGGGTGCTGCTCCAAGGCCGACTTCCTGCCACAAGGCTTGTCCAGGGTGCCTGCAGCTTTAAGAGGGTCCAGGAGACAGGAACTATAGAGTTGTGATTACTTTGGATGGAGTGGCCACCAGGGCACCTGTGTTATTTCCTGGAGGCCTCTTCTTTCAAAAGAAAACCTTCCTCTCCAAGCTCTTTCGAAAAAGGTGTTCTTCCTCATAGAAAAAGGAGTACCGCTGTTGGAAATCCTCCTCTGTTCTTTTGATTTACTTTCAAAAGAATGCGATTGCAGTTTGGACGTAATTCAAGGTTTGTCAGAAAAACAGCTGTTTTTCCAACAAAACTCTGTAGTGTAGACATACCCTATGTGGCCCAGGAACTAAGAAATAGAAAGCATATTAGGGTATGTCTACACTACCCTCCTATTTCGAAATAGGAGGGTAATGTAGGCATACCGCAATTGCAAATGAAGCCCGGGATTTGAATTTCCCGGGCTTCATTTGCATAAGCCGAGCGCCGCCATTTTTAAATCCCGGCTGGTTCGAACCCCGTGCCGCGCGGCTACAGGCGGCACGAATTAGGTAGTTCGAACTAGGCTTCCTAGTTCGAACTACCGTTACTCCTCATTCCACGAGGAGTAACGGTAGTTCGAACTAGGAAGCCTAGTTCGAACTACCTAGTTTGTGCCGCGTGTAGCCGCGCGGCACGGGGTTCGAACCAGCCGGGATTTAAAAATGGCGGCGCCCGGCTTATGCAAATGAAGCCCGGGAAATTCAAATCCCGGGCTTCATTTGCAATTGCGGTATGCCTACATTACCCCGCTAGTTCAAACTAGCGGGGTAGTGTAGACATACCCTTAGATAACTGCTATATTATAGCATTTTGAAAAACAGGTCCTTTCAATCTACCACAGTGAAAATATAGCAAAAATCATCTTTTTGGAGGGTCACAAACAGCTCAAAGAAGAAAATCACATTAATTTAAAAGTAAATCATAATTTTATAAACCACAATAACCTAATCTAAAAAAATACAAATCCAATATGTTCTGTGATCCAATATGTTCCTGTGAATTGTTATAAAAATCATATTTATGCATCAGGGAGCATTAGAGAAATTTTATAAGCAACAGCTGTAAAAAATGTGCACAGAGAAAAGAATTCAAAAACAAAAGCAACGCCCCAGTGAGGGAATAGATGTTCTGGCATATTGTCCTGAGATCCTCCAGAAGAAAATATTGCTTTTATTTGGTGTGGAGCCAGACTTATCATTTCAGGTTTTTTCCAGCATAACCCAATTGAAACTGGATTAAAGAATTACTGAATCATACTCTCTATATGTTAACAGGGTTATTATATATTTCGTTTTAAATATTTTCAGTATATAAATAAGTTTCCAATTTAACTGTACCAAAAAGGAAAAAGGCAAAGTAATTTTTAAAAGAAATATATGGAACTATAATCAGTATTGCCAAACTCAAGTGTCAAAAAGCAAGAATCAGAGTTCACAAAAATCAGGAGATTTGTTTAAAATCTTGTGATAGTAAACAATAATTAATTTGGATTTTTTTTGTCTTCTGATGTTGAAGCCCTTAGATTGCAGTCAAATGGGTTAAGCTTTTCTCTGTAACATGAGAAATAGAAATATATGTTTTTATTAAATAAAAATTGAGATGTTTTAGATAACGACTTCACTCCATGGGCTGGTATTTTAAAATCAAGATTTGGCAACACCAGTGGATGGGGGAAATATTCTTATAAAACTACACTCAGTTCTCCTCTCCTCAGTACTATCATCCATGTTTTAAGAGGCCAAGAGAAAAGTCAATCAGATTTTATTCAAATAATGCTGTTTTCCTTATGTGCAGTTTCCATTTAGTTAATCCATCAAACCAATGGTCCTCTATACAAACACACTTGCTGGAACAATTTATATAGTGTGGACGGTGACAGCCATTGAACCAAACTGTAAAATCTACATATGATGGAAACCACTTCAAACCAGGCATCCCCAGTACCTCTAGATCCAGTACTTATGCTTGTACGATCCATGTGCCAATGCATTGATAATACTACTACATTTTCAGAATGTAACTGTAACTGCCACCAGGGGAATTTGAACCTGGGACTGATGGAGCTTAGTATAGGAGCCTCTATCTTCTGAGCTAAAAACCAGCTGGCTCTGAGCTCATGCTGTCTCTTGGTCTTGTCTGTTGCTGTGGTCTAGGTGCCACTGCATGGGACAGTGAACCACACTAGGGCTGTGTCTAGACTGTGTCTAGACTTTTCCGGAAAAACGTGCCAGGTGTCTACACTGGCTGCTTGAATTTCCGGAAAAGCACTGACGATCTCATGTAAGATTGTCAGTGCTTTTCCGGAAATACTATGCTGCTCCCGTTCGGGCAAAAGTCTTTTTCCGAAAGACTTTTGTGCAAAAGGGCCAGTGTAGACAGCACAGTACTGTTTTCAGCAAAAAAAGCCCCAATCACAAAAATGGCTTTTCTGGAAAACTTTTCCATTAAAAGCATTTTCGGAAAATCATGCCAGTGTAGACGTAGCCTGTGTGTGTGGGTTACATAACTACTTACTTTGCAATTAGCTTTGTCCAGCACGCTTGTGAGATTTTCAGGTACCTATTACCCTATCTCCATTTACATACAATTACATGATTTGCCAAAGTCTAGTGAATGTTTCAATAGCAGGGGCCAGAATTATAATTCAGGAATAACTGGATCTCTAAGGCACTCTATCTACTAGACCACATGGCCTGTCACTTACCACAAGCTACTATTATCAGTAAGAAAATGCTTTAGCACCAGGCACTTGTATTTATTGGTATAGTTAAGGGTGGGCTTTTCATGTGCAATCAGGATTCATCCTGTTGTGATCCTACTGAAGTCATTCCTCTGTAAATACCCATGGCTGCTTTCAAATAAAATATATATATATAAAATTCTAACTCTAATATACAATGACACAATGATAAAGTAAAAAACACACCCATTCAAATCCAAGAAATAAACACTTTCCAACTCACCTCACCCTTACATTGAGCTTTGATATAAGATAAGTCTACTAGTAGTGAAGAGAAATTAAGTGCTGGGGAACATAATTACTTGTATGAACTAATACTCTTTTTACACAGGAGTTTTCACTTTATTGTAAAATTTCAGCCATTCTAAGCACCTCATCTCCTCTACCTGCCCCCTCACTAATCCACTTAGAGAACTACAGGCCTGCATTCCAAGGTACAATTCCTTTCCACCTTTTCTTTGCTCAGCTAGAACAAAAAAGAGAGTAATTGCCAATATTATGATGGCATAGGGTGATAAAAGAAATACCGACTCACCTTGTATTTGCATAGGCTTCTCAATGGGGTAAAAACATATTTCTCCAGAGCTTTCCCCAGAGCTGAGAGAGCTCCCAGTACCTGTATGAGGGGACAAGAGGCACTAGCTAACTTCCCTAAAATGAAGAAAGATCGGCTATTCTTCTTACAGTGAAAATCTGTGCATAGTGAATAATTTTTGTTGAAGAAACTGGACTCTGTGGGTATTAGAGTATTCCATAATATGGACGTCTCTGCATTTCACACAGAGTTGGTGTCTATTTTACAAATCACATAAAAAACCAAAGATATGTTAAAGGAATATTAAAGTCACTCCAAAGCTAGGAACTGAGAGAATTAAGACTGCCTGTACAACTCCCTTGTGTGTGTGCATGTGGTAGTCTTTTCCTCCTCCTGTATAATGAAGCCATGCATAGAGATTTCCTCAATCTCTTCCAAATTTTCTCCCCATCCCCATGTTTTCCTGATTGCCCTTCTTATCAAACAGGCCAGCCTTGAACAAGATTATTACTCCAGGTCTTCAAGTGGAGCTCACCCATCAAGAAGGGTCTTTTTTTTGTATCTACCTCCCAATAGACAATCATCCCAAAACATTCTGCTCAGCACCAACCCTCAAGTCTTCAACTGACCTTCATCATGTCACAGCTTTACTCTCCTCCAGGGACCAGAAGGATTCTACTGACAATCACCTGAGCTTTCACTTCTTGAAGTATTTTATGCAGTCAAGGGCTGTCATCCTTGATCAATTGTAGTAGAAATGTAGCGGTATCATTCATCTAAACAAGCAGCACAACCCATAGATTTTTTTCCTCACGTCCGATAGGCTCCACTTCAGCCTCATGTCAACATCTCATATCCCTGCTCCTCACAGACCGCACACTCTTTATGGGTCCTATATGTGCCTAACATTACATACTCCATACACTGTATCAAATGCTCCAATTACTACACTTCTGAGTGAACTCAGTAAAGCACATTACGGGCTCACATCACTTTTTTAAAAGTCTGCACTCCAAGCAGTCAGCAGTTAGTTTACATGATTTAACATAGAAGTTAGACATTTTTGCAGAGCAAAGCTGTCCCTCCCTGCCCCAGCCCCACGTTAGCTGTGTGTGGATTTGAAACTGCTTAAATGGCAAGATGCAAAAATATAAGCAGATGCCCTTTATTCAGATATCTGTGTTTAGTGTCCCTCTAACCAGATAAAAAGGATGAATATTAAAGGTTAAGCGTTAGAGTCACTTTTTTTCTTTTTAGATCTCGTGAAATCATTATGAAGTAGAGCAGAGAATGCTTTGGCATTTGGGGCAAGCATAGAAGCCAAAGAAACTTTGGTGAATGTGGAGGCTGACACAAGGGAGGGACTGATTTCTTTTATTTATTTTTAAAGCATTTGAAGACATACAGTAAAATGGAGATGTAGGGTTCATATTTACATGTATACAGGCAGTCCCCGAGTTACGCGGATCCGACTTATGTCGGATCTGCACTTACGAACCGGGCTTTTCTCGCCCCGGAGGATGCGGGCGGCGGGACCGCCCAGATGCACCGAGGTCCCGCCGCCCTCGTCCTTCAGGGCAAGAAAAGCTGCTCCGCGTCTCCCTGGTCTGCTGGGGGGGGGGGCAGCAGACCAGGGAGACGCGGAGCAAAGCCGCGGAGGACCCGGACGGCTGGACCGTGGCGCGTCTCGGTCCCGCCGCCCGCGTCTCCATGGTCTGCTGGGGGGGGGGGAGGCGCAGCTAGTGTGCCCCCCCCCAGCAGACCAGGCTTTTCTCGGGACTCCTGGGGCAGAGCAGCTGGGGCGCTGATGGTTGGTCCTGCAGCGCTGCTCCTTGGCGCTACTGGACCAACCCAGCAGCACCCCAGCTGCTCTGCCCCAGGCGTCCCCAAGTCAGCCGCTGCTGAAACTGACCAGCGGCTGACTACAGGAAGCCCGAGGCAGAGTTGCTCTGCCCCGGGCTTCCTGGAATCAGCCGCTGATCAGTTTCAGCAGCAGCTGACTGGGGGACACCTGGGGTAGAGCACCTGTGGTGCTGCCGGGTTGGTCCCCGCAGCGCTGAGGTGCGGCGCTGCGGAGACCTACCCAGCAGCGCCCGAGCTGCTCTGTCCCAGGCGTCCAGATTCAGCTGCTGTTGAAACTGATCAGCAGCTGATTCCAGGAAGCCCGGGACAGAGAAACTCTGCCTCGGGCTTCCTGTAGTCAGCTGCTGGTCAGTTTCAGCAGTGGCTGAATCTGGATGCCAGTTCTGACTTAAGTACAAATTCGACTTAAGTACAAACCTACAGTCCCTATCTTGTATGTAACCCGGGGACTGCCTGTATTTATATATGTAATTTCATAATAACCTGTCAAGCTATTTCTGGTATATTGGTGCTAGTTTATGCAGAAGGCTATTCTTAAGAATCCATAATTCACATGCACTGGAAAAAAATATAATAATGCTTTGTGGACTGGAACATTTCTTTCTCTAAGTCTCCTATATACTCAAAAATGTGTTGAGAATTTGTTCTGCTTCTTTCTTCATCTCTGAAATATCTTGCTTGTGCAAATACTGACAGGGCTATGGGAACAGTTTATGTTCCATAATGGTGAGATAACAGGGGTGTTGGATCTGCTACTATCTGCTCTTACATAAGTGCCTTTGATGTACATTTAGTCACCCTTCATTTAAATGCTTTAACACAGAGAACATGGATTTCCTGTACCTCCTGGCCCTCTGTCATGATTAATAACTTGTAGAAGGAAGGAGTTAAAGCTTGGGCCATTTTTCTTTGTCCCTCTGATACCTGGGAATTGGAACAATAATCAAAATCCCTCTGCACAACTTGCATTTTGGGGGTCTGCCTGGCTGGCTTAAGTAGAGCTGGTATGGAAAGTTAATTTTGCATCTGAAAAGGCTAGTGACATTTTCTTATGTAAAAGCTTAGATTTTGGAGTGGAATGCTGCATCTAGGAATTAAATCTGTAGCATATTTAATGATTGTGGAAATATGGGAATGCAGTTGGGTCTACCAGTGGTGCGCCATGCTATGAACTGGTCTGCTACTCTACAGTTAGTGGAGTAATGTGTCTGGGTTATGGATGGTATGTGACAGGCATCAGTATAAGAAAATGTAGTGATATATGAATTTTAATATTTTAAATAATGTTATTATTATTCCTAATAGTTTTATAGTAAATATGTTTTTGGTGTATTTGATAACCTAATAAGATGAAGTGAAAGAATAGAAATTATTGCTCCCCATTTTAGAGATGGCAAACTGAAAGAGAGAGAGAGCCTGCTCAGGGCGACATAGGAAGTGTATGGTACAGCAGACAAATGAACCCAGAATCTTCTTGAGCGCCAGAGCAGCACCTGAACCACAGTCCCATCCATCTTGCCGTGCTCTCACTGAAGATCAATCATTTTGCTCAATTAGAAAGAACCCTTGAAGTTGACGGAGATATCAGTTATAAAAAAGGGACATACACACAGTCTAGAGCTCATCGTGTCTTAGTATACTCGGGAAAACAATGAGTTTGAAACTTGTCGTCATAGATTAACCTCAAGTGCCAATAATGAAGAAACATGTTTCACTGCCATTCTGCATCCTGCTCTGAATCACTCAAGAAGATGTTGGCAGGAAATCTGTATCATCAACCGAGATTTGTACAACTAACAGGATACATGTTTTGTTGTTTATGCATGTTTCAGGAGAGCCTTACATTCTAAATATAGCAAAGAACATCACTCTCTCTCTTGAGACAGCCACATGCATTCTGGTCTAGATTCAGTATATACAAGATCAGAACCTCTTTCACCTCAGGGCGGAGAAGAAAGAATAATGATCTTTACATTATAATATCTAGAATCTTTAAAAGGGAAGGTGGTAAATGCTCCCTGGTGGTTCAATTCATGGACAACAGCTTCATTTGGATCCTAATGTTCCACCATTCAGGTTTCAGATGGCTTGATTATTTGTATGTCAATCAACACTCAATGACTGTTGCTCACTTGGGGTATGTCTACACTACAAAGTTAATTCGAACTAACAGACGTTAGTTCGAATTAACTTTGATTGGCGCATACACATACAAATCGCTAGTTCGAATTTAATTCGAACTAGCGGAGCGCTTAATTCGAACTAGGTAAACCTCATTCTACGAGGACTAACGCCTAGTTCGAATTAAGCAGTTCGAATTAAGGGCTGTGTAGTCACTTAATTCGAACTAGTGGGAGGCTAACCCTTCCCAGCTTTCCCTGGTGGCCACTCTGGCCAACACCAGGGAAACTTGTCTGCGTCCCTCCCAGCCCCAGAGCCCTTAAAGGGCCACGGGCTGGCTATAGTGCCCGTGTCAGGTGCAAGCCTGCCAGCACCCAGCCAGCAGAACCTGCACCTAGCACGGCTCGAGCTGGCCACCCGCTGCCACCCAGCCCTCCTCCTCTTCCTGGGACCAGGCTGGCGGCTCCCAGAAGCCTGCCCTGGTCCACAAGAGGCGGGCGCCCACCTGGTCTAGTGCGGACATTGTGGACCTCATCCACGACCTCCGCACTAGGCACAGGAAAGTAGCCGTCTAGGGCAGGATAGCTGCCAGCCTGGCCACCCAGGAGCAGGTTTCCATGAAAATCAGGGTGGTCCAGTGAGACCCCCGACCCTGAGCCCTGAGCTTAAAATGTCCATACTGGGTCAGACCAAAGGTCCATCTAGCCCAGTAGCCTGTCTGCCAACAGCGGCCAACACTAGGGACCCTGGAGGGGATGGACCAAAACAATGACCAAGCCATTTGTCTCGTGCCATCCCTCTCCAGCCTTCCACAAACAGAGGCCAGGGACACCATTTCTACCCCCTGGCTAATACCACTCCATGGACCCAGACTCCATGAATTTATCTAACTTCTCTTTAAGCTCTGTTCTAGTTCTAGCCTTCACAGCCTCCTGCAGCAAGGAGTTCCACAGGTTGACTATTTACTTTGTGAAGAAGAACTTTCTGTTATTAGTTTGAAGCCTGCTACCCATTCCTTTCCTTTGGTGTCCTCTAGTCCTTCTATTATGGGAACTAATGAAGAACTTTTCTTGATGCACCCTCTCCACGCCACTCATGGTTTTATAGACCTCTGTCATATCCCCCCTCAGTCTCCTCTTTTCTAATCTGAAAAGTCCCAGTCTCTTTAGCCTCTCTTCATATGGGACCTGTTCCAACCCCCTGATCATTTTAGTTGCCCTCCCCTCTCCCACTTCCTTTTCCCAGTCTCCCCAACTTTTGTTCAATAAAGAGAGTTTCTATTTTTGAACACAATTGTCCTTTATTTTGTACATCAGGAAGGGGGGGCTAGGGAGGGGTAAGTGGAAGGAGGTGAGGGAGGAATGGGGTACGAGCCCCCAATGGGGAGGGCTGGGTTGGCTCTGCGGGCTCCTCGGGGTGGAAACTCTCCTGAAGCCCCTTGATTGACCCCCCCTCCGGATGGCAGCCTGCGGCAAGTGCAGCCGGGCTGATGGCCGAGTGCTGTGATGTGCCGAGTGTGAGCACTCAGGGCACTTCAAGCCAGGACTGCTTTGCAAGTGGGGAACCCCTGAGAACTGTCTGTCTGGGGTGGGGGTCGGGTCCCTTTAAGCACAGCCCTCGGCTAGCCTGAGACAGCAGCTCCACGCTCTAAATCCTAATCTGAAGCCCTAATCTGATGCCCTGCACTGCTTCTGGCCATCCTTAACCTTGGTTCAGGGTCCACTCAATGTGGACATGCTAGTTCGAATTAGCAAAACGCTAATTCAAACTAGTTTTTAGGTCTAGATGCATTAGTTCGAATTAGCTTAGTTCGAATTAACTAATTCGAATTAAGTTAGTTCGAATTAGTGCTGTAGTGTAGACATACCCTCGGTTACCTTTCTTAGTCCAGGATGCATGTACACCTCTACTGACTATCTATGCTTGTTTTAAACAGGGAAGGCAAGATAGTGACTAGTCATTTTGGGAGAGAGGGAGAATCAGTAAGAATCCCAAAAGGCAGAGTTTATTCAGGAAACAAAAGGGCTACATAAGACTACAGGCTGAACCTCTCTAGTTCGGAACCCTCAGGATCATATGCCCAACCATGGGAGGTCAGTGTTGTCTAGCAGCATTACCAACACTTCCACGCCTTACTGTGCTCTTCAAAGACATCAAGGGATAAATTAGAGCTAAATAACAGCACAGAACACTGAGAACTAGGACTGGTGGCTGTAAACAAACATTTTGGGACCACAAGAAACTTGGCCACTCCCATAGTACGGGGACATCCAGCTAACTAAAATCACACTGGATCAGCGAGTATGGGGCTAGAAATGTTCAACCGGTAGCACCACCTTTCTTTCCAAAGGGGAAGATACATAATCCCTTCACCTCAATAGCCAGTGGAGCTGGTTCAGATATTCTGGTTATATTCAGAGGACAATATTCGATAAAAAGTATGTAAGAATGTTCCAGCATTTACATTCTCCCTGCCATTCCACAAATCCTCCAGGGTTTCCCTCGTGGTGATGCATCTCCAGGCTGTTCTCAAGGTGGGGGTGTTATTTAAATGTACAATGTGACCCAAAAATCATTTTTCTTGCTTACTCAAAACAGTCCACATCTTCAGTATAGGATCAAAATTTGCTGTCTTCCTGGTATTTTGGCTTATTTGCAAAGAAACCTACAAATCAAGGGAATGCACAGTTTGAGACCAAATCCTGTGTTCAGGCTTTTGCTGCTACAGGCCATCCTCCAAGATATGTTCCAAAAAACTTGGACTTATAGTGAAATAACTTAAAGAGGGGAATTTTTTTTCCCATGTCGGACTTCCATTTATCCAAATTGGGTTTTTTTTGCACAACTTAAGAGCAGGGAATTGGAGGACTTATAACACATCAGTTCCTACAAGCATCAATGACTTTAATGCAGAACAGATATATACCGGGGCGACTTATAGCAGGGATGCCCTGTATTAGGATTCTCTCTAAGAAGTATGCAGCTTAGGCATGTCTCATCACAAAGCGACTTTCCCCTGTTATCCAAGGTAGAGATAAGGCCCTCAAAGCAGTAATTAAGCAAGTTGTTTACAGTGGCATGGAAACATTTTAAAGAGTGCTGAAATCCACTTTTCATATTCTGACCTTCCCCTGACGTCTTCTGTTGACACGACAGCCTCCCAGATTCTAGGCCAGAAGCCCAGGGGTGCTGCAGCACACCTCACACTGCTAGGGTATGTCTACACTACCCCGCTAGTTCGAACTAGCGGGGTAATGTATGCATACCGCACTTGCTAATGAAGCCCGGGATTTGAATTTCCCGGGCTTCATTAGCATAAGCGGGGAGCCGCCATTTTTAAATCCCCGCTGCTTCGAACCCCGTGTAGCGCGGCTACACGGGGCTCGAACTAGGTAGTTCGGACTAGGGTCCTATTCCGAACTACCGTTACTCCTCGTGAAACGAGGTGTACCGGTAGTTCGGAATAGGCACCCTAGTCCGAACTACCTAGTTCGAGCCCCGTGTAGCCGCGCTACACGGGGTTCGAAGCAGCGGGGATTTAAAAATGGCGGCTCCCCGCTTATGCTAATGAAGCCCGGGAAATTCAAATCCCGGGCTTCATTAGCAAGTGCGGTATGCATACATTACCCTCCTAGTTCGAACTAGGAGGGTAGTGTAGACATACCCCTAGTTCCTAGGCCTATATTCATTTAGTATAAAAAATGATCAATTACTGCTAAAAGGGGAATCTGCAGGAGAACAGCAGCTGAATATTACAAGCCCTAAAGCGTGTGCAGGTGGAAATATAAATAGATGGATAATGCTGCTGGACTAGAGCAATGAATAAATACAGGGCCATCCCTAGGGGAATGTGAGGCCCAAGCCAACTCCCTTGCCACAGATCCTGCCCTCACCCTGCCTCTGCTCCACCACAACCCACTCCACCTCTTCCCCAAACCTTTCCCTTGCTCTGCCTGTGCCCCACCTCTACTCTATGCCTTTTCCTCCTCCGCTGAGCAATGTGGCCAGAGGATTACAGTGGCTGGTGCCTCCCCTACCCACATCAGTGAGGCTACTTGCAAAGTAAGGTAACTATGCAACATAGAAGTGGATGATCTAGTTCTAGAACCCCCACATGAGTAAAGCACTTGATGAGATGCTTGATCTCCATTTACTTCCGTGGGACTTAAACATGTTTGATTGCTTTATTGAACTGGAGCCTTAATTTTGAGATATTCCTAGGAAATTAGAAAGCACCTAGTTTCTTCTGGAAACACTGACCCATACTTGTGCCTTCTGGTTTGAATGTTTTGATCTCTATCGCCATAAAACTCCTTGGCAACTCAACCTATGGAAACAGAGGTAAAGTTATAAAAATGTCTATAAAGTGAAACCTGAAGACAATGGAAAAAATGTAGTCCAAGTTAATGCACTTTAATGAATTATTCTCCTTGTATAACAATGAAAAAGGCAAAACAGCCTTCAAGCATGCTTGATACAAGACATATAAATAATCTCTAACTTTTTTTATGAAAGAGTGGGATTTCAACCAATTTCTCTCTGCCTTTTTAATCATCCAGACAGCTAAATGCCTAAATAGTTTTCCTCTGTAGTTCGTATAAGCTCATTTTAATAAACTGTATCTCTTATTCTGGGCAACTTCCTTGTGCAAGAGGCCTCTCAACAGGGAATATTGTGAGTTACGCATTTGCTATTGCAGCTTCCCTAGGGGACCATGTAAGGGAATAATGAAATGGGTAAAGGTTTCAAAGCACCTAAATGACATAGGATCCCATTGACTTTAGTAAGCTATGGAGTTCTAAGTACTTAAATCACCTTTGTAAATGGGACTAGGGATCTTAAGTCATGTGGGCAGTTTTTGTAAAAATGCAAAATAAGATTTAATATATGTTTAATTCCACGTGGGGCAATGTTCTCTAACAACTAGTATTGGCTCTTCACTTTCTCTGTTCACTATTATTCAGAATCATAAATGATTTAAGAATAAAATTAGCTTTAAAAACAATATAATCCAGGCTACATGCTATTCTCTAGATTACTTACAGCAACTAGGACAAATTCAATTTTACCATCAGCTACTACAACTTCACAGGTTCCACTGAAATTGCACCTACTAACACAACTGGAAAACTCGAGTTTTTAAATGAGTACATTTTGCTTGACTGCATGGTTGCATTTGTGTTAAATAAAATAAATAAATAAATAAATGCATACATCAGATAATATCAAGAGTGTCTAAATTTAACCTCCGTGTATGCTGGCATTTTAAACTTTTCCTATCCTGCATCTGCACTTTTCTACATCAGAAGGTTTTTATGCCACAGGTTTTTGTAAAATGCCACAGGTTTGTTAGCATTCACTCACCATTATTTTATTTATGGAGTCATTAATGAACCTAAGGAGAAATTGCCCATTTTTGCCTTTCTGTACACCCATGGTATGTCTAGACTACAGGGTTTTGTCGATAGAAGTTTTGTCGACAGATACTGTCGACAAAGCTTCTGTCGACAAAGAGCGTCTAGACTACATCCAGTTCTGTCGACAAAGCAAGCCGCTTTGTCGACATAACAGTGTGGATGCAAAGGACAGTGTAGATGCAATAATGCCTTCTATCGACAGAACTCTGTCAACAAAAGGCGTTATTTCTCATAGAATGAGGTTTACGTACATCGACAAAACTGCTGAGTTTTGTCGACGTTATGTCGACATAACTCAAAGGCAGTGTGGACGCAGGTATAGTTTTGTCGACAAAAGTCCACTTTTGTTGACAAAAACCTGTAGTCTAGACACACCCCCAGTGAAGAGGGAATTGCAATACTTAAGTCTTACATTTATGATATGAAAATACTGTTGTAGGCTCACATATAGATAAATAAGGATTAAGACACAGTGAATGAAGTTCATTCTCAGGAAAGGACCTGGACAACTTCCCTACTTATTGAAATCTCATTTAAAGTGTCTGAATGAATCCCTTCAGTAGCTGGTGAGAGCGAGTACACTCAAAATAGCCTCAACAAAGAAATTGTTTGTCTTTCCAGAACTGTAGATGTAGGAGTGCCAATGTATCCAGCATGAAGTAGCATTTAAGCTGGCATTATCAGGTCATGGCAAAGATTAATAAGATCCACAGGACAAGAGATATAATTCCAGAAGAGTGGCATACTGATTATTTCACACCCTATGTTTGAAAATAGCCTCACCAAAACCTACAAATGTACTTTACTCTTAATTTCTATTTTCTCTTATTTGTATGTAGCTAAATATTAGTTACTTCCATATTTAATACTAGAAGATCCTTCAGCGCAGGGGGTTGGGAGCGTGTGGGGTGCAGGACTTAGGACAGCGGTTTGAAGATGTGGAAGGTTCAGGGCAAAAGGATGGAGGTGTGGGTATTCTGGAATCAGGATTGAAGGGTGAGGAGGGTGCAGGAGCCAGCGGCCACTATGCTGTCCAGGTGGTGGCTCCCTGGGGCTGGCTCTGGCAGGGGGGCACAATGTCCAGAGGTGGGGCAGAAAGTTTACCTCCAACCCTGTCACCTGCTGTCCCCGTGGGGTTATAGCTATCTTGCTTCCCATCTCTGGGCCCTTGTTACACCCCTGTTGTCATTACATAGTATAACTGTACCTGCAAACAGAGCCCTCCCTTTCTGTGTTATGAAAAAGAATCACATTCCAGACACATCCATTGTCTTGGCACAACCAAACCCTGACCTTGCTTTAAGTTATGATAAGAGGAAGCTGCATACCAAATTTGGTGGTCTTAGCTCTTACCATTTAGAAAGAGTTCTTAGAGCTTTTCAGGTATCTAAAAGGGTGTCACAAGGAGGAGGGAGAAAACTTGTTCTTCCTGGCCTCTGAGGATAGAACAAGAAGCAATGGGCTTAAACTGCAGCAAGGGAGGTTTAGGCTGGACATTAGGAAAAAGTTCCTAACTGTCAGGGTGGTTAAACACTGGGGCTACGTCTAGACTGGCATGATTTTCTGCAAATGCATTTAACGGAAAAGCTTTTCCGTTAAAAGCATTTGCGGAAAAGAGCATCTAGATTGGCATGGACACTTTTCTGCAAAAGCACTTTTTGCGGAAAAGCATCCGTGCCAATCTAGACGCAGTTTTGCGCAAGAAAGCCTCAATCGCCATTTTCGTGATCGGGGCTTTTTTGCTCAAAACAATACCGTGTTGTCTACACTGGCCCTCTTGCGCAAAAGCATTTGCGCAAGAGGGCTTTTGCCCGAACTGGAGCAGCATACCATTTCCTCAAGAACACTGACAATCTTACATGAGATTGTCAGTGTTCTTGTGGAAATTCAAGCAACCTGTGTAGACAGCTGGCAAGTTTTTCCAGTCTAGACACAGTCTAGACGCAGCCTGGGGAATGTCTACACTGCCACCCTAGTTCGAACTTGCCAGTCTAGACGCAACCTGAGGGTATGTCTACACTGCCACCCTTGTTCGAACTAGAGTGGCTAATGTAGGCATTCGAACTTGCAAATGAAGCCCAGAATTAAAATATCCCAGGCTTTATTTGCATGTTCCCGGGTGCCTCCATTTTTAAATGTCCCGTAGTTCGAACTCCCTGCCCGTGGCTATACGAGGCACAGAGTAGGTAGTTTGAATTAAAGCTCCTAATTCGAACTACCGTTACTCCTCCTGCAATGAGGAGTAATGGTAATTTGAATTAGGAGCCTAATTCGAGCTACCTAGTTCGTACCGCGTGTAGCTGCGGGCAGGGAGTTTGAACCACAGGGCATTTAAAAATGGCGGTGCCCGGGAACATGCAAATAAAGTCCGGGATATTTTAATCCTGGGCTTCATTTGCAAATTCAAATGCCTACATTAGCCACCCTAGTTCGAACTAGGGTGGCAGTGTAGACATGCCCTGGAACAAATTACCTAAGGAGGTTGTGGAATCTCCATCTCTGGAGATATTTAAGATTAGGTTAGATAAATGTCTATCAGGGATGATCTAGACAGTAGTGGGTCCTGCCATGATGCAGGGGACTGGACTCGATGACCTCTCGAGGTCCCTTCCAGTCCTAGTATTCTATGATTCTATGAAATGGATGGACAGACAAACTCACTTACTCATTCCCAGACAAACAAACTCTCTCAAATATATAGTAGATTTTAATTGTCACTGGTAAAAGTGTTTTTCCCCAAAAGGTATATGTAGTATTATACTAATTTTCCTTTATGGATATGGACTGAAAGTCATCCTCATGCAGAAGGTTTTGACAATGCTCTTAAACACTAGAGCCATCCATGCACAAATATGAGTCCTCGTCCTTTGCACATTATGCATAGTATTGCTGTCCTTTTGTCATAATGTCTCTATATATCTATTCCATTGTATCTGTTCTCTGTTCCATTTTTAAATCTGATTTTGCAACTGATTTTTTTCTCTCCTGTTTCTTTCATGGTCTCTAATAAGACAATGAAAGATTTCCTAAATCATCAAAGTGGAGTTAAGCTGGTTTTGTGTAGGTTTGAAATGAAGCCAAAGAAATTTGCTGATCTCTAGTTATACTAATAATTATGCCAAGACATGATACAGCATAGTATAAGATAAAATTGGTAAACAGAACCTAGGGGAAAAACTAAGTTAGGATTATTACTGGGCGTCAAATTTTAAGACTGGTCTGGTTAATTTTGGCAGACACTGACCCAATACATAATTTATCTGTATTCTCTTTGAAAACCGCCTAGGCTCATTTTAAAAACTATATATGGATTGGATTATTATTTTCCAGCATAAGCTAACCAGCCTTTTCCTCTCCATCCCAGCCTAAATCAACTGTTGCCTCAGTCCTACAATCCAATCCCTTTTGGCCTCCATGTCTGACCTTGTTCTCCTCAGTCCATTCAAAAAGTCTTTTTTGCCCACTCTTAAGATGACAAATACTAGTTTAAACATCATTTTTACGGATAAAGTTACCTCAAAATGCTACACTGACAAATGCCTAATCTACTGACTTTACCTCAGTCCAGCTTCAACATCAGCACAAGTTATTCCTTTTAAGTCAACCCATATTTAAGTACCTGCTTAAGTACATTAGTGTTGTCAGGGGACATAATCCTGCAAAAAGATTTGTAACTGTAGCAGACATTTTAAAAAAAGAAGCCCCAACGTAGAAGATGGGTTTGCTTTGCACAACATAGGTAAGACATAAACACCAGAAAAAATGACACTCCACATTAAAGTTCATTTTCAGGGTTGAGGTGGGAAATTCCAAAAAGCCATAGGGTAGGTATACAGCTATTGGAATTCAATGGGCGTTAAGCACCCCTAATTCCTTTGGGTTTTTGTGAGCATCCAAGTCTAACATCCCCCACAAAAGTTTTTTGAGAGGCTAGTTAGGTAATGTCAATTACCAGACTAAATATGAATAAATATAAAGATTGACATGGACAATAACAAAGGAGAATAACACGTGAAAATTGATCTGTTGATTTAAAAAAATGTTGCATTTTCTTTTACAAAATGACTAAAGGTTAAGAAAATAATAATAAATGTTTCACTATAAGATGTATTGCTGTCCCTGAGGGGAAGAAAGAATTTCCTCCCATTTTATTTTTTGAAAAAGTAGTTCAACAATCTTCTTAATACAAAATCTGATGCTGCCTGCAAAAAAGCCTAAGAGAGTGCACCAAGTTCACAGAGGAAAATATAGGAAGAATGAATTATCAAGCATCTTAGGAGTTAAAATATGGCATTTCTGAGAATGATGGGAGTGAGATTCAAAGTGAAACCATTCAACATCTCAGTCGTTCAGGTGTATGCACCCATGTCAGACAGCACAGAGGAAGAGATCGAGCTATTCTACAAAGATTTGACAAAAATGCTGGAAGAGATGCCAAAGAGAGATGTGTTGATCATCGGAGGAGACTGGAATGCAAACGTCAGAATAGATAATGAAGGTTGGGAGAAAGTCATGGGAAGGTTTGGATATGGAGAAAGAAATGAATGAGGCGAGAAACTACTAGAGTTTGCTATGGAGCATGAGATGGTGATCTGTAACATGAGATTTCAATAAAAGGACAGTACAAAGTTGACATGACAATCGAATGACAGGAAGTCCAAGAATATGATAGCTATGATCTTGGTAAGAAGAAGATGGGTAACATCAGTACAGCAGTGCCAACCTTTCCATGGAGTGGATATGGACTCGGACCAGAGTCTAGTGATTGTGAACATCAAGATGAAACTTAAGAGAAAGTATAAGACACACTTTAAGAAACCAAGAGATGTGGCAAGGCTAGACCATGAAGAAATAGGGAATACGTACAGAGCAGTGCTCGAAGAGAAGATCAGGAAGGCGGGCACAGAGAAAGACTTAGACAAGAGAGTCAAAAGGATAGTTATGGTAATAGAAGAGGCAATTTAGCAGACGGTTCTGAAAGAAGAGAAGATCAATCATAAGTGGATTATTCAGGAGACACTAAAGTTGGTCCAAGAGAAGAGAGTATTGAAGATCAGAAGTGATGTCTCCAAGAGGGTAGAACAACAATATAGAGTGAAATGCAACGAGCTAAGGAAAGTGGTCAGAATGGATAAGGTGGAAGGGTTAGAGGATCAGTGTAAAGTTATAGAAAGGTATTATGGCGAGTATAAGATAAGGTATATAAAATGATTAAGAATACTAATAGGAAGTGGCAGCCAAAGCATATGGTGATCAAAGACGAGAATGATAAGGTTATGAACAAGAAGTTTGGCAGTGAAGGACGAGATGTTGTACTGATCTGTACAAAGCACAGTTGGACCCAAGTGTCTCAGAAAGACTGATCAAAGAATTGAAAGAGATATTATCGCCAAGCATTGAGAGTGAGACCCATATTCTGAAGCAGGAAGTAGAAAGAGCAGTGAAATGATTAAAGAACACCAAGAGCCCTGGAAATGATAAGATCATGGGAGAGATGATCAAATATGGCAGAGAAAGTATGATTCAGGAAATAAATCAACTATGTAATAAAGTCTGGAAAGAAGGGAAGGCACTTAAGGAATGGACAAGATCTGTGCTAGTGACAATACACAAGAAAAGAAGCGTGTTGAAGTGTAAGAACTATAGAACGATTGCCTTAATGAGTCATTTAGGCAAGGTGCTGATGATGATACTGACGGAAAGATTGAGATCACAGATAGAAGAACATATAGCAGATGAGCAAGCTGGATTCAGGAAAGATAGAAGTACCATACAGCAGATATTGGCACTAAGATTGATAGTGGAGAAAGCTCGGTGAAAGAACAAGAACATCTACAATTGCTTCGTCAATTTTCAGAAGGCATTTGACAGAATAGATCAGAAAATGACTTGGGCGGTGTTGGAGTCATACAGAGTGGATAGCAGACTGATACGGTTGTTGAAGGATAGCAACGATAATGCAGAGGCAGTGGTGAGAATGTGCAGAGAGTTGGGAAGTTGGTTTGGAATGAGTAGAGGTATGAGACAAGGATATCCGATATCACTGAGTATCTTCATCACACACCAAGAGAGAGTGATGGACAAGATCCAGGAAGAGGTAGAAGAGATATCGGTGCATGGGATGAGAATGAAAAACTTGATGTTTGCGGATGATATAGTTATCATCGAGGAAGATGAAGAGAAGTTAGCAAGAATGGTGCAGGTGCTAAATAAGGAAGGGAAGTGGTATGGACTGATTATGAATATCAAAAAAATGAAGACAATGGTATTTGGAGATAAGGAAATAGGAAGGAAGATCAGTGTAGATGGGATCGAGCTAGAGAACGTAGAGCAGTTCATGTATTTGGGGAGCAACATGACATGCGATCTAGACTGTAAGAAGGAAATAGTGATTAGAATAGCAAAAGCAAGAGCAAGTTTGAAGGCGATGGATAAGATCTGGAAAAGTAAAGTGTTTAGCTTAGGAATGAAGTTGAGCATCTTGAAAATGTGTGCATTTAGCAACATGTTGTATGGATTTGAGACATGGGTGATAACAAAAGATTAGAAGAGAAGGATATTGGCGTTTGAGAGGATTTGTTATAAAACGATCCTGAGAATAGGATGGATACAGAAGGTTACCAGTGAGGAATTATATAGGAAGAGAATCTACTGCAGAAGATTATACAATGAAAGGTACAACTATTTGGGCATATCTGCAAAATGAACAATGAGCGAAAAGTTAAGACCCTGGTATTCGGCATAATGGACCACCCGAATAGGAGAAGCAGACCCCACAGAAAACGGGTAGATGATATAGTAGATTGGTGCAGAGCTAGTCTACGGAAACTAAGCCACTCCGCACTGGACAGGGAAAATGGAAGGAAATAGTGAGGGAGGCATCGGACACCAATGAGCCCATGATTGTTGTTGATGATGATGATTTCCAGGACAAGAAACTTAGTTTAAGGAAAGGCAGTTAAGACAGAATATTTTGCTTTTCATGGTAAATAATGGTTAGACACTTAAAGCCACATATTAAAGCCCTCATCCTACAAAGATTTATACACTTGCTTAGCAATGACCTCAGTGGGACTACTCACATGTTTAAAGTTATATGGAGCATTGTTGTAGCTGAGTCAGTCCAAGAATAAGGGATAGACAAGGTGAGCAAGGTGGGCAACATTTTATTGAATCAACTTCTGTTGGTGAGAGAGAAGAGCTTTTCCTTTATGGGCTTATCTAGACTACGCTAGAGTGTCAAAAGAGGATATGCAAATTCCGTGTGAATTTTATGAGGTTTACGCGGCTTTTCAACAAATGGGAGGGGGGAGAGGAGGGGTTCGCCGAAAAAGGCCTCCCCTTTCTAAACTACTTTCACTTTCAAAAGCTCCACTTTGGAAAGTGAGATCGGAAGACGATATGCAAATTCCCAGAGAATTTGCATATCCTCTTTCTACATTCTAGTGTAGTCAAGATAAGCCCTATGTGTTGGGTGATTAATGCTTACAGGGATTTTTTGGAATCTAATTGTATAGATTTAAATTTACCTTTTCAAGATCTGAATTTACCTCTCAGGTTCTCCACATCTGGTTCCACTGTGTCCAGCACAACTTTTCCCACCTGTCCACAATGGCATAACTTTTTATTTTAGCTATTAGTTGTGATCTGATAGAGACAATGTTTAATAAGAATTTTATAGAAATGGCAGAAATCCCCAACCATGGCTGGGATACCATTATGCAGGATGAATATCTCTAGTCCATCACTCTCTGGTCTGGTAATATCCATGGTCCAGTGTGGTTTTAGTTAGCCAGATGTCCACTTATCATGGGTGATGCCAGGTTTCCTGTGGTCCCTCATTAGCACTACAATTGACAGATATATTTTCCCCCTCTCCTTCCTTTTTCTGTTAATAAATTGAGAGGGACCCCCTTTTCTCTCCACTCTTCCCATCTGAGGAAGTGGGTTTTTCCACAAAAGCTCAAGATACTATATATTCCTTTTTTGTTGTGCAACAGTACCATCAACAGATGGAAAAACAAAATATTTTGTGGTCAAACAAAATATACAAATATAGTACAATGAAAATAATCACCAATTTATTTCAGACTTAAGCATCCATTCAGAGCTGAGTGGCTTAGTCCTGGGATATGAAAGAAGTAGATCCTAGAAATTTTAATAAACCATAGTAGTTACTCTTTAAAATTGAATAAATGTATTGACTCAGAAAGATGGGATATGTGGGATATTTTATATAGGTGCATGGAGATAGTTATATATACAAAATGTATAAAAACCAGGAACAGTGCATGTGCTATAAACCATCTTGACCACTTGGCTTCTGTTGCATGCTCTTCCCCAACATTTTTATGTCTTTCTCTTTATAGTGCACTTCAGGGTAAGGACTATGTTTTCCTATGTTGGTAAAGTGCCTAGCACATTTTGCTACTGTAATAAAATAAGATTCAAACTTCTTAGCAGCTATCTATGATCTACCAAGAACATTAGAAGAGAACATTTAAAGAGATCAAAATAAATATGTATGTGTAACAGGAATACTTCTCATTCTCATGGATTTCTTTATATAGGGAAATGCGAGGGCAGTCTCTCTCATGTCTCAGGGAAAGTAAACATGAAATGAAAGCTTTCCTTGAATTTTTCAAGAGATTGCAAACTTGTTGAAAACCAGAACATTTCATAGCATTTAGCAAGGGTGATTTGACATGGGATGCTCTAAATAGGACAAAGCATTAGAAATGTCATAACAGTTATTGTCTGATATACACAGACTCTTGGCATGATTCTGAGAAACGCTGATCATCTTTGATTTCCATTAAAGTTAATGGGAGCTACAGAAGCTCAGAATGGCTGAAAATTAGCCTATTTTGGGGTACGTGGGCAGGAATTAATTCCTACCTCAATCCTCTTATTTGTGCCCTCCTAATAACACAAATGCAACATTTGGGCTAAATCCAACAGAGCTTTTCTTTGAGAATTTCTTCAGATGGTTGACAACTTATCCAGTGGGCTCAAGTAATCAATGTTGGCTGTTAGAGAACTTGTAATAGCCCTTCAGTTGTCCACTGGACACTTAGGTCATTATTGTTTCTGGATAAAGCTATTTGTGATTCTGCTGCCACTGTAGATTTGCTGAGTACCTACTTTTATATATATATATATATATTTAGAAGATTTACCCAGTGTTGCTTAGGTCCTTAACCCAATAAACTTTTTGGTTTTGTTCTGGCTTGGCACCGGAGGTTGAGAGGTTCAATGTGCAGGCTGTCTTGGAGAGAGAGGCCCTCAGCCACAGCCCTTTCTCACCAGTAGGGTTGCCAGGTGTCCGGTTTTGAACTGGACAGTCCAATATTTGAGCTTTCTGTTCAGGAAACAAATTGAGAACATATACATGAGAAAATATAAATGACCAGTGTTTTCTAAATAGGATGTAATGTAGATTGCGATGTAATGCCAAGTATGTCCGGTATTTTTGTTGAAACCATCTGGCAACCCTACTCACCAGAACAACTTGGGGCCAAGTCAAAAGTGTCTCTCCATGGCTCCACTGGGCTCAGCCAGGAAAGGGGTGAATATGCCCTAGCTGGGGCAGGCCCAGGTTTGTCTGCCCCCTGCACTCCCCAGCAGAGTGAGGAATGCAGGAAACTGTACTTTCCCTTTGCTCCCTGATGAAGGAGAACAGCCAGCAATATTCCTGTATGAATTGGGGAGGGGGAGAGCTTCAGTCTCCCCACCATTCCTAAAATGCAGTAGGAGGTGGGAGTCTCAGGGCTAGAGCAGTTCTGGAGGGAAGGAGGCGTTCCAGCCAGCCCCTTTTACCTACCTGTTGATTATGCCTCTTTTGTGTATGTTTTTCTGAGAAGCAATCCCATTTTCCAGACACATCCCACAAACCCTTACTTTCCTTTAAATTATGAAAGCAAGAAGCTGTATACCAAATGTAGTGGTCCTAGTTCTCATATTTAAAAGGAGTTTCTTAAAGAAACAGACAAACCGTTCATAATGGCAACAGCACCTCCTTTATCAGCCTTTTTTATTATAATGTCAGAGTTGTTTCTGAGGCTGTGGATGGCATTGAGTTCTGCACGACTGAGGTTATGAGGCAAGTGATGCTGTTTTTCCACAGTTTCTGCCAGTGCCTGAATGCTAGCCAAGTACAAAAGCAGTTTCTCCTCTCTTGGTGTCCACACCTCCACATCAGCTTCTAGAAGTGGGCCTCACCCTCCTTGACTGAATTAACCTCATTATCTCTAGCCTTATTCTGGCCTGCATATTTATACCTGCCTCTGGAAATTTCCACTACATGCATGTGGCAAAGTGGGTCTTTGCCCACGAAAGCTTATGCTCCAATACATCTGTTAGTCTATAAGGTGCCATTATATAAGTATCCCGGAACAATCTAGGATTGAAATAATTTTGTGAGACTCCCAATTAACCAACTAGGAAATTAAGATGTACAAAACAAAAAAGCCCTTCCCTTTCCTGCAGCAAATTGCAGCTTTTGCTAAAGTAGGTGCCATTAAAAATGGTCATTGACCATACCACAGTGTCAACATTTGCTGTGGTATTTGAACTATTTCCTGTACCTAGAACAGAAAATAAATATTCAGCATATTTAGCTGTTGTAGATGGTACTATACAGGTCAAGTATTTAATAGAAGTCATTTGACGATGTTTCTTCAGCAGAAGGGCAGATATGTGACCCTTTCTGAGAGGAATATCATCAACGTTTTTCTGAAGTCATCCAGTAAAAAATACCTGAAGAATAGTCATTACTCTCCTTCCAGAGACCAACTTTAAGATCACTTTAGCTACCTTACATCTCACAGTGATCTTGGTTAATTAGGTATTCTTTATTTGATGTAGGGATGTAATAGTACAGTCGATTAACAGATTAACCGATAAGCAAAAGCTTATAGATTAATGCTATAGACTACATACATTTCATCCTCCTACCCCTGCCAGTACATTTTTTAGCAGGCTGGCCAGTAGCTGGCTCAGTACTGGCTTGCCCTAGGTCCATGACCTACCCCCGCTCTGGCTCTGTATTTAATATGTATTCGGAGTTAGGTGGGCAGGCAGCCCAGCTCAACTGTGGCCTGAGCCAGGTTTCAGGAGCTCAGACTGTATCAGAGGCAACAGCGTGGGGTGACGGGCAGCAAGTCCATGATGGGAACTGTCTTTTAAACTGGCTCTCTTTGTGGACCATCTCCCACGTGGCACCCCATGCTGCTGCCTCTGATACAGATGCAGCAGCATGGAGTGGCAGGGTGCTCCTTGAGAGTGGGGCTGGAGTACACTGGCTGCTGGCCCTGCACCCAGGGATTATAGAATAGTCAAGTAACCATAAGAATTCAATTAAACGATATTTAACCTCCTACTTTGATGCAAGCATCAAAAATAAGAAAGCATTTTCCATAAGAGTTATTTTCTGAGAACCATCTAGAAATGAACTGTTGTAAAATGTGAATAACCTCTAAATAATCCCAAAAATGTTATGGACCGACTATTTTTTTTTAACTAATTTTAAATTATTTAAACAACAATATTGTTAGCCATTGTTTATACAGACTTAGTGGAGTGGAAAAGAAAAATTTGAAGTACTTTTTGCAACCAAAAATGTACATTCAAATACTTTCAATAATTGTTGAAAAATAGACTGTGTACTAAATAAATATAATTCATATTGCAAGTTGTCAAATCTCTGTATTCTCAGAAGAATTATAAAAACAGAGTGCAGCTGGGATGTTTGAATTTTTTGTGGGAAAAAGAACGCTTTAATTTCAATAGCTTATGTCTTTCTGAACCCCTTAGATGATTTATGTTAAAGATGAAGCTTAGCCTGAAGTTAGGTGGGTTCAAGTAGCTCTATGAAATCCTGCCAAGCAAAGCAGAGATAATTCTATAACTTCTTAATGTGCTGGTTTCATTTTCTTCAAATGTAATGAAAAATAATATAGCTAGGCTGTACATGCACATATACACACACACAATGTCTCCTGACCATCTACTCTATGTGAGTACATCTACACTAATGTTATTCCGAAATAACAAAGAGCACGTCTACACTTCAAGCCTTAATCCTGAAATAATGTTGAGCCTGAGGACTTTTTACTCTGAGTCCTGTAACCCTCATTTCACAAGGAATAAGAGAAGTTGAAGGAAGAGCGTTCTTCCTTTAACTTCCTGCTGTGTAGACAGTTCCAAAAGCCACATTAAGCTATTTCAACTTCAGCTACGCAATTGACATAGCTGAAGTTGTGTAGCTTAATTCGACTTTAGCCCTGTTGTGTAGACGTGCCCTGTGACAGTATCTTATACAGCTCAAAATTACCCCTCATTGTATTCATACCTCAAGGTAGAAGAAAACAAATTCTGATTCCATTTGTAATCAAAACCATTACCCTCACAATGGAAGTTTCACCTTTCTTCCACCCAGAGAAATTTGTTGGAAGACAGGAAACTTCCTTGGGACAAATAGCCTATTTTGGCACATTCTATAGGGACACCCTCTGGCAGGGCAAACAGAAGTGGAGACTTCATTAAACAATTATTCAAAACCCACACCAGTATCACATGGACTAAATAGCTCTTTCTGCAGCCACAAATTCACCTTATTTTATTTTTGCTGGTAAATTCCAGCTTCAGATGTGCCACATCCATTTAACTCTTTATAGAGCTGCTCACTAGTACCACATTGCATATCTTCCTGCACCCTCTGCCATTTACAATATACATGTGAGAAAACAATACATTGAACACTAAAGGAAAGACCATACTGAATTGCCAAGCTCTTCTGGCCCTGAGTAGATGAAGACTTTTGCCTTTCGAATCTTTCACATCTGGGTTCAGATTCTCATTCTTCTCAATCTTCTGACTAATCTCCCAATACCTCTCACAGTACTCTAAGGCGCTGATCCTAACTCTATCAAAGTCAATGGGAGTTCCACTATTGACTTCAGAATAAGGCCTCCCATCATTTTGGACTCTACCTTGTCTGTTTCGACTACTTATTCAATCCTTTAATCTGTTCCCTTTCCTGATTATTCCAGCTGTGTCAAACAAACTCACAAAACTCTCAGAGTTGCTTCCTCATCATCCTTCACCTTTGCTTCCTTACCCCTCTCTGAGGCCACTTGTGAATCAAAACTGCATTCCAACCCAAACTTTCACAATGACTCAGAACCACTAGAAATGGAGATAAGGTCAAACAAGTTCAATTCTTTACAACCAACAACATGTCTTTTTCAGTCTGAATATCCTTCATAGTGAAGCTTATCTTATCCTACGTCTCCCATTTTCAGTTGTTTAAATAAACACCTCAGCAGTGTCATCAGCAATTAAAAGTATATAGTATACCATGATTGCCATGGGAGGAATAGTTTAGTTAGTTTTATTAACATTTACAACTGCTTCTTAAGTGGTAGAAAAAGGATTTATGCATGAGCAGGATTCAAACAGAAAGCTTATGTGACCTCAGACTTGAGGGAAAAAATTGTCAAGATTTTGATAAAGAACGTAGCAAACACATGTCCCATGGCTGATCTTTTGCAATGCTAGTCAATACTCTCTTCTCAACTTGACACAGTACCATTAAAAGCAACTCTCTGTTAGTAGCTTTCTAGGCTGTTCTTTTTCCATCCTGGAGCATTTGTATCCAAACCACATTGCTAGCATTTTTTGTGGGAATCTCATCTTGAACTCTGCTGACTGTGTTCTTGAAATACCATGGGGTAAGTACTGCAAAATATTTATTAATATTCATCTTTGATCTCCCTTTTTAGAGTTTACTTTCCATTTCTTGTCAAGCAATCAAGCTTACAGGCAGGAATGTTGCAGACATGGGTAACTAAGTGAGTATTGAGGTATAGTCATTGAAAGCAAATTTTGAATTCATAATTACAATAATTTACTCTAGAAACAGTTTGAGCGGTTATGCTCATGAAGTCAAGGAACAGACTCATACCTAGCTTCTGTGTCATCACTTCAGTTTGCCTTCTCAATTTCAAATATAAATCCTTGTAGTGGTACACAGAGGAAACACGGCACAACCAACACATTGGCTGACACACATTCACAAAACAACATTTTTAGAATAATTGGTCACAGATGCTTCAAAACAGAAAAAAAAGGTTACTTGTAACAAATAACTTATTCACTATGAATGTTTCCATCAATGTTTTGCTGAAATCTCTATACAGTATATTATGTCCACAGCTAACTTTGCTTTTCTCAAACTGCTTCTCATATAAAAAAATAATACCAGCTTAATTTCTCCTTATACACTGTGTATGAAACCATGCAATTCACTACCAATTTAATTTTCTCCAAGGTGAATTTACTTACCATCTTATTATATGCTCTACTATTTTACACATGCTACTGAGATGAGACTCTGTTCGTTCTCTCAAAGTTATAAGAACATAAGAATGGCCATACCGGGTCAGACCCAGGGTCCATCTATCCCAGTATCCTGTCTGCTGACAGTGGCCAATACTAAATGCCCCAGAGGGAGGGAACACAACAGGTAATCTTCATGTGATCCCTCCCCTGTCACTCATTTCCAGACAAACAGAGGCTAGGAACACCATTCCTACTCATCCTGGCTAATAGCCATTGAAGGATCTAACCACCCATGAATCTATCAATCTCTTTTTTGAACCCTGTTAAAGTTCTAGTCTTCACCACATCCTCTGGCAAGGATTTCCAGAGGTTGATTGTGCACTGAGTGAAGAAACCTTCCGTTTGTTTGTTTTAAACCTGCTGGCTATTAATTCTATTTGGTGATCCCTTGTCACCATTTAGTAACTAGACTAAGAGAATACAATTAGGACAAAGCTCTGAGGGTACAACTAGACTACACCTCTTCTGAAAGAGATCATCTAGACAACCACAAGTATTTTGAAAAAGCGATCTGCTTTTTCGAAAGAGAGCACCCAGGCAATCTGGATGCTGTCTTTCGAAAAATCCCTGTTTGCATTCAAGAATGCCTTTTTTTGAAAGAGCTCTTTCAAAAAAAAAGCCATTCTTCTGATAACAGTGGGTTTACCAATTTTGAAAATTTAGATTTAATTTCAAAAGAAAAAAATGGCAATCAAGATGCAGGTGATTTTTTTTTCACAAAAAGGCCACTCAGTAGCCTAGACACACTGTGAAAGAGGACTGTATGGATATTTGAGTGAGATTATGTATCATATGCTTTGCTATAAAATTATAACGTAAGATCTTCATCCTGTCATTCCTGGTTAAAGGTTACAAAAAGGACTTTAAAGCCTTTTATCCAGCAAAAGATGTCTCCAATCTAGGCAAGAGAGAGGAGAGCACCAAGGTTGCCTTATAAGCCCTGATGTCTGGAATGGAATGGGTTTGCCTTAATTTGGACTAGCTGTAGGAGGGACATGGCATGCCTCTGGAATAACCAGGGGAGGTTGCTGAGAGTTAAAACTGTTTCAGTCCTTGGAGGAGCCCAGGAGTCTGAGGGTCCAGAAAAGTAGCTTAAAGGTCTCATATCCATGGCCTGAGAGGTCTGCGCTGCATCTCTGACAATCTCCATGATTTGTGCACAGATATAAAGGATACGTAATGTACAGCAATAGCAGAGTATACTTTTAGTTTTGAGCAATCTACCAGGGCAGCATTCTACTTTTCAAAGACCAGCAGAAACTAATTAGAGCAAATATATGTATGTAGCTATGTCTTGTATGTTTTTGTGTAGTTTGTAAACAGTTATTTGAGAGCCAGGTCTGCATATGTGGATTCTTCACAAAGTTACTGTTGTATTAAAAAAACCAAATGACAATACCATGGGATTGGTCAACATTAGTTTAATTCTGCTCCCACTAAAGTCAGTAAACGTTTTACCAGAAAATACAATAGAGCTGTATGTCACAGTGGGTTAGTAAGCATTTTGAGATTTGGATTCACTTGGAAGTGGGAGTAATTTAGTAGGCCTTTCTTATGCAGTCTTAAGTGAAAATTCATGAAAATTTAACTATGCTATACCTGAATTTAAATGAAGCTGAAAACTAAGCATGCAACTGTTGCAGTATGCAACTGTAGAGATAAACCACCGCCACCACCCAATTCTAGACAATGGTAGAGCCAATTGTTTGTGAGTATAAATATTATATATTACAACTATTATTTTCCTTTTAAAAATTAGTTGTATATGGTTGACAGGCCTGATTGCATCAACTCAGACTACAAAGTAAGCCAGCTGGAGTTCACTCTTTGTTTATCTGAAAAAGCACCTTCTACGTTACTGATTGTGAAATAATTCAATTAGTGGCATCCTTGTTTACATCAGAGAAGTATACAATTTATATTTTGAGAACTAGTAACTGTGATTTCCAAGTAAAAATTGAAGTCTATTTAGATATTTTTCCATTCTGAAGTTTCTGTTCATCTTGACATTTATTATAGAAAACCAGAGAGGTGCATGAGTACTCAGAAAGCCCTCCTCTGCACAAAATTATTCCCTTCCATTGTGCAAATGCCTTCAGAGGATGAAAGCTACATTCTACATTTACACATTTCTCTACTCACTGTTAAAAGACATGAAACACAAAGTGTTTGTTTTACAAGGTTTGGGTTTTTTTTATCATCCAGTATGCAATGCTGTAGGGTATCTTGATTTGCCTCTGGCTGTTGAAAAAAATGATCAAAACCACCCTATCATAATTTACCAAAAAATCAAATGTAAACATATTAAATTGTTCACTAGATCAGATTAACCCACTGCTAAAAAATTTAGGGCTTTGACAACAAGAATATGTCATTCAGATAGTTTTAAACTGAATGTTATCTACTGGAGTGAAGGATTCTGATTAGCCAGGAATGTAGTTCCAATTCCAGGGATGATTTTGAAAATATTTTATGGAACTTTCAGAGATGGGCAAAACCTAGAGCACTAAGGAAGAAAGCTCCTTGTAAAAGAGAAAAAAAATAGAAAAGATCCCCTAATCTCTTGTCTCTGGAAAACTTCATTTAAGCAAATGGAGAATTTAAACATCAGAAAAGATGAGGGCATCTAAAACAAATGATAAAAGGCTTAAGCATTATCCTGATGGCCATTTCTGCAGAACCCCTTGAAGCCTGACATTGCCAAGAGAACAGATAAGCCACAGATAGAAAAAGTCATACATTGTTTGAGTTACAAAAGCACAATATAAGTATGAACAGACACTAACCTCTATATAGAAAAAAAAACAATGGAGATAGATGTAGAGCAGTAGCTTTCAAACTTTTTTTTCTCATGACCCAGTTAAAGGAAATTGTTCTTGCTCATGACCCAACATAATATGACTAGAGTGTGGGCTCCCAGGTGGGGCTGATGATGAGGGCTTTGGGGAGTAGAAGGGGGTTCTGGCTTGGGAGGGAAGGGGGATCAGAGCTGGAGTAGAAGGGGCTTACCTTTAGCAGCTCCTACTTAGTGATGCAGTGGGAGTGCTAAGGCAGGCTTCCTGCCTCTCCTGACACTGCAGACCATGCTGACCCCAGAAGTAGCCATCAGTAGTGAGAGTGCAGAGTTAGTGTTCAGGGCAGGGGCAGTGTGCAGAGCCCTCTCCCTCTAGGAACCGAGTATGTTGCTGGCTGCTTCTGGGGCACAGCACAGTCTGCTGTGCCAAGACAGGCAGGAAGCCTGCCTTACCACCCCCAGTGGTCACCTGATTAGCCTGCAGCAAGGAGACCCAGTGCCTGACATTCCACTACCCAGTACTGGTTCATGACCTGCAGTTTGAAAACCACTGATGCAGAGCATATTTGACTCCTTGTTAATAAACTATAGAATGCCTCAAAGCCTCTTCCTGATTGCCTCCAGAATGCCTCAATAGTCCCTTTTTGCACTTTCATGAGGCCTCACTAGTATTCCTCTATAGTCCAGCTACTGAAGGATTATATAAAACAAACTCATTAGTTACTTGCCACACTCCAAAGAATTAAAATCATAGTTGATAACACAGTAAAATAAAATGTGGGTATTCTTATCCAGTTTGTTTCCTTAAATATTTTGACCTAAGACAGAGGAAATAAATTTCTCAGACAGATTATGTTATCCACTAAAGCTTTTCTGTAATTAAACAAACAATTCTCTAGTTGGGTGGGTGTTCATAACAGTTTGGAAGTGATTTAACTGAAGTGGGCCTGGCATTTTGAGAAGTGACCTCTCACTCTGGAAAATTAGTATTGTAACAGTAGGTGTTGCTATAATACAAATGAAAGTATGTTTATAGGATTTTTTAATCATTCTACTCTTGTAGCTTTGCATAATATATATAAGAAGTGACCTGTAGCAGATGCTAAACCCCCTAGGCATGTTCGCAAAATTCTCCCTTCTTGTTTGACTACCAGTAAATTGATCCTACAGTTATTGCCAGTACTGACAGTTGGGTATCACTTGGTTTATGAAAGGCCTCCAGGATTGCTTTTAAAGGGAGTAATCATGCCATTGGCAGTATCATTTACTTGCCTGAGTAAAGGAGAACCTGCTCATCACTTGGCCCTTTGTGACTTAACTGGGTGCTGATTATGTAAGCCTATCTATATAGCAAGGGTTAATTATTAGACATTTGTGGACAAATAAGATCAGACAGCATTAATGGGTATGCATTTCCACCCTCCACTGTAGCTCTTGTTCAGTCTTTTAGACTTGTTGGGTGCTATCAGATCTTTGTTCAACTTATAAAAAAAAGTAGTTTCCTTTCAGAAGTCATTGCCAGCATCTTACACAGATGGAATGGCATCCAGTTAAGTATGGCATTCATGTGCTATTTGTTCATTTATCTTCATATCATTTGTATGCTAAAATGCTTATGCATTACTCAAAGACTAGCTTTATTAAATTAGATAGGGCAGTGGGTGGTTTGCCAAATATATTCATTATTATGCACCACCACGGCCGGCTGAACTCTATAAGCATGTGTCAGAGTAAGCTAGATTACAGTAAGTCATTGCTTCAGTTATTAGAGTCATCATTTGTGGCTGGATGATTGTGAAGGGATTATTTTGATCAAGCTGTAGCCTCTCCCATGTCAGCTGATTGCTTTATTTGGTAAATGTGGATAGAAAATTCATGCCTGATGCAAAGGCAGTTGATTTCTTCCAGCAAACTCAAGATTACGTTGTGAACTAGACAGCAGGTCTCCTAGCCCTGGTCTCTACTAGAGAGTTATTTCAAAGTAGCCCTCCTTATTTTGAAATAATAAGTGAAGCATAGACACTATCAAGCTCATTATTTCGAAATAAGGGGCTACTTGGTGCCGGGGTACGTCTAGACTATGTTTTATTTTTTAAAGAAGATATGCAAATTCCACGGGAATTTGCATATCTTCTGATTGCTTTTTCGAAAACGGGTCTTTCAAAAGTGAAAGTGGTCTGGACACAGTTTTTTCAGAGCTCTCTCCCTCCCTCCCTGCTCTTCCTTATAATAGGAGGTTTATACGGTTTTTCTAAAACGGTTTTTTCCCCCATATCCTCTTTCAAAAGTAAAATGTGGATGCCCTAAGTGTCCCATATAGGACTTCATTAGCCAGGGGAGAAGAGGGTAGGCTGCATCACCCATGATGCAGATGGGCATATCTACCTCCCTGACCCTGATAGTGCAGTCTGGAAAAAAAGTGCCAGCATGCATCTTTTGGAACAGGCTGGAGTTCCTGAAGATGCAGGCATCATGTGCCTTTCCTGACCACTGGATGTTAATGTTGGTGAATCGGCACCTGTAATCCATGAGAGCCTGCTGCACCATAGAAAAGTACCCCTTCCTATTTATATATTCTGATGCCTGGTGGTTGGGGGCCCGGATGGGGATATGAGTGCCATCAATAGCTCCCCTGTTGCTGGGAAATCCACATCGATGATGGGGTTGGCATTGCCCAGGGTGATAACCCTGCACAGCAGGATGGTGTTGATGGTCCTCACCACCTGTAGAATGATAGAAATATAGAATCACAAGGTTGCCAGAGCTCTTGGGAGTTCCCCGAGTCCAAACCCCTTCCCCCATAGCAGGAGTAACCCCAACTAAGCCATCTCTGGCAGGGTTTTGTGAAGCTGGCACTGAAAAAGCTCCAACGATGGAGATTCTGCCCCCTTCCCTAGAGAACCCTTTGCAGTGCTTCACCACCCTTCTAAGACAATCGGAAGAGTGAAATCTGTATGAGCATGGCCCTGATGGTCAATCTCCCCACGCCGAATTGGTTCCCAATGGAGCGGTAGCTGTCTGGAGTGGTGAGCTTCCAAAGTGTGATGGCAACTCACTTCTGGAGGAGTATGGCGGGTCGAATGTGGGTGTTCCATCACCTGAGAGCAGGGGCAAGCCACTCACAGAGCTTCAGGAAGATATCCTTCCTCATGTGGAAGTTCTGGAGACACTGCTGCTCCTCCTACAGCACCATGATGATGCAACTCCACCAGTTGGAACTTGTCTCCCGTTGCCAGAAGCGCCATTGCACAGTGCGCAGGGAAGAATGGAAGGGACTGAGGGGTATGAGGAGCACCCAGGCTGGGGTGAGGAGGTCACCCATTCTGAGCTGGTTGTCTTGGTCCTGCAGCACCATGAGGGCAGCCTGCATAAATTGCACCAGGAGTTGCAGCATGAGGTGTAAGAGGCTGACACTGCTTTGCAGCAGATCTGGCTCCATGTTTGGAGCGGTGTGGCATCTGCAAAGGCAATCAAACCTCGTGGCATGAGTTTACTGTCCCCTGAGGAGGTAGACAATGGAGAAGAGTCTGAGACATGGCCCTGGTGTGGAGGGGAGCCCATTTAAGCATAAGTCTCAGCTAGCCTCAGGCAGCAGCTACAGGAAGTGACTGCTGTCTTGATGCGTTTCAGCCTCCAATCAGTGTGGATGCTCTATTTCAATGTAATTCTGCAATCCCTGAAATAACTATTTTTAAATAACGTGCCCACACTACAAATCTCCATCACGCCATTTTGATGGGGATTTGTAGTGTTGACACGTTATTTAAAAATAGTTATTTCAGAGATTATTATTTTTGAAAGAACTTATTTCAAAATTACCTGGTAGTATAGACATGGCCTGAGTCTCTAAAGTGCCATAGGACTCCTCATTGTTTTCACTTGTTGGTTTTGGTTCAGTAATACATTGATCTGCATATTTTTATCTCTCCTTATGCCAGGCAGCATTTAAATAAACTTACACTTGATACATGTATTTGAGAGCTTTCTTGAATAAAGATACTTTCCTGAATCAGGGACTTTACAAGTAGACTTTCCAATTCAAATACTATTTGAAAAGATATGTAGTATATTTTTCCCATTTAGTTAATCATAACAATTTTTTCACATATAACTAATGAGCGAAAAATCCTTCTGATGTACATATATGAGTGTGAGATCAGTGTGTATTCCCAACATTTAATTTATTGCTGTCTTGTGCCCTAGTAACTTTTGCCCCCTTATTTTGGAAAACACTTAAACCTTTTTATGAGCATGCTTTATGTGCTAAAGTTTGGAATTTCCCCTTTCATGGTGACTCCACTTTTTGTTTGGATTATGACCTTCTGCAAAATGTAACACAGAAAGGACCAATTATCCAGGGGAAAAGGGGAGAAGATGGATGAATTGGGTAATGTTTTCTTTATGCAGAAAAGCAAATTCCAAAAATTTTTCCCATAGAAAGAATGTTATAGTTACATAAATATGGTATGTACATATGATATACACATATAGAGCAATCTTGAACAGAGTTTTGAGTCTGTAAATCTCTCTCATGACCTGACCCCTTCTTTGTGAGAAGTCTCTAACAGAATCTGTAGAACATTAGTATTTACAACGTACCACATACAGGGTTTCCCCGATATAAGTTGCCCTGGCATGCCTCCATTCCATACTAAAGTCGGTGAAAAAAAATTGTGAAAAAAACCAACCAATTTGCCCAAATGGAAGTAAGCCACGGGAAAAAAATTCCCCGCTTTAAGTTGTTTCACTAGAAGTCCAAGTTTTTTGGAATATATTTTGGATTTATAGCGAGGACAGCCTTTACATCTGTAGGGGAATTAACTTTTTAAGGAAATCTGTTGATTTATGTTAAGAAGTTACAGATAAGACAGATAAGTTGTGTTTTTATTATATAGCCAAGGAGGTCTTTTATCAGGTCTTGTTCCTCTTTGCTCACAGCATATACAGTACCCAGAATTCTAGAAACATCCTTCAGTACTCTTGAACTCAATAGTCAGAACAGGAGAATGGAAGGTCTTGTGGAAAAGAGGTTGGACTAGGACACAAGAGGAGATCTGGGTTTGTTTTTTGATTTTGCCACAGATTTCTTGTGTAACCTACAGCACATCTCTGTGCCTTAGGTGCCCATCTGTGAAAGGGGCTATTACTGCTACTACTTTTCTCACACCACCTGTCCATCTTGGCTATTTAGAATGCATTTCAGAGCAGTGTTAAGGTATTTTGGGAGCCTTAACTACATTTCTACATCTTAATGTGTTTCCATTTTTTTCTTTAGAGAGTGACCTTAGCACCACATCTCCTGGGTTTGTAATGCTTGTTTTGGGATAATTACAAGATACCTAAAAGCTATGTTAGCCTTGGTTCCTGCATTGTAAGAACTCAAATCTCTCCAGATTGGCTGCCCAAGTGCTCAGCTTACAGGGAACACTGGTGTAGAGGTGCAGGAATTGATAAAGAGAATCAGTGATATGCATGGGTCCAAAGATGAGATGAGCTGTCTCTGGGAAACAGACTGTTAGGGGGCCTGGCACTGTGGAAGAAAAAGAGGTGCAGTCCCTAAGTCCCAGTGCCTCTGTACTTCAAAAGCTCCACCTGTGTTCCTGCTTCAGCTTCTCTACTAATTCTGCCTTGGTGCACAATGGAACTGAAGTAGCAGTGCTTTGGGGAGCCTTCTGAAAGGTGATGCTCAAGCTGCCACGAGGAACTTTACAGGAATAATGACATTATGGCTCAAATCAGCTATCAGTCAGAACTCTTGCCATGGGAGTCTAGCCTCATGTTATTGACTCATAATAATCAGCAGAAATGGAACATGGAAAATGACTTTCAAGAAGGGAAGCTGTTGGTGGAATTATTTCTAATGTTGTAATGGGCCTTGTTATGACTTGTTCAGTTGGCCCTAGGGATAATTAACAAATTAGCTTACTTACAAAGTAACTTCTTCAACATACAGTCGGGTCACAACATCTCCATGAGTTTTTACTGTGTGGGAAGTTTAGAGAGTCTGTGTTATTCTCTCATTCAGGATAAAACAGAGCTTTGGTTCAGAGCTCTATAAGGATGCATTTTAAATGAAATCAAATTAGAAAACAGATCTACTTATAAACTCTCAGAATATTCATTTTGTATTCAAAGGGTGAGAGCAGTAATTTTGGGGAAAATATATTACATTTCTCTACCTTAACAATGGGCCAGTGACCGGTCCCTCTATAATAATTTCCTTTCTTTTAAATTTGAATACACAAGAAATGTGTTAGATTTGTAGCTACTTGTGGGCTGTTGACATCTTGGCAAATGATTACAAACACAACCCATAACAACTATAGCAGCATTACATTCGGTAGCAAGTTCTACCCACACAAAGACCAATACCACTTCACTGCCCTCTTCAAATCACAGCATTCACAGGGCCCTCCAAACCCAGCTCTTCCCAAATGTCCATTCAAATAGATGATCTTGTCATTTCACCACAAAGTCTAGCATAGTTGGTCTGTTATAGTGTATGTGAAGAATATAGAACATAGGTTAAAACATGGCTACATGAGATCACATGTAGCTTAAACCATCGAAAAGTCCCAACACGATGTAGGTTAACTCAACTAAGCTAACACAATTAAAAATCATGCTCTCATTATCTATCAAGACAGCTCCTGAAGATATGAGCAGCTCAAGCCTCTCCCTCCAGGCATCTGGAGCATTACTGTAGTATTTTGGTGAAATACAATTTTACCGTACTTTTTAAAATATTATGGTCAATGTATAATCCTATCTATGCTGAACTCCCATTAACTATGTTGGGAGTTCTCTATATGCAAGGTTTGCATAATTTCTCATATTTGTAAATTCCTGTGTTAAACGTGCACATGCAGTTCTCTGGTGGAGCACATTATGTGTGAATATTTCCTATAAAGAAACATTTTAATAAGGATGGTGTATAGGAAAAGTAGGAGGGAGATAGAAAAGAATTTTCATTTTGTACTTCACCAGTTATTTGAGGAGTTTGAGATGAGAATGAATGAGTGTTCTTTTGTACCTAATGTCTTCCAAGTAATAGCAAAATGTTTTTTAAGTGCATCAGAAACAGGAAGCTTGCTAGCCAACCAGTGGGATCATTGGATGATTGAAATGCTAAGGAAGCATTCAAAGATGATAAGGTCACTGGGACCAGATGGCATTTACCCAAGGGTCCTGAAAGAACTCTTGATGATTACCTGGCCACTGTCAGAAGACAGGATACTGTCTTACGTTCTAGGCACAGGCATTTCTCTGAGTTACTTACCATCCATACTTCAGACTGGAGCAGCTCTGCAGGATACAGGGGGACAGCCTGATTTCAGCACTCCTTTCTCCCTCCCCACCCTGCCAACCTAAACAGTTAGCAAGAGAATCCTGGGAGCAACTCAGCTGCAGGAAGGAACATTACCTCTTTGAAATATTGTTTGATGTAATAAGGTACAAAAAGATCATTTTGGAAGTTAAATATAAATATGTTTGGAATATAAACAAATTCCTAAGACTTTAACTCATTCTTTCCCATGCAGTCTGTCTAAAATTCATGCTTTCAGAAAATATTTACATTGCGTCAAATGGAAAATGAGAACAGATATCCAAATTAGGTAGAGATACATTACACTAGAGATATCTTGCTTCTCTTGATTGTGTTCTATAACCTACTCCTCCTTTGAAAAGGTCCAAAGATGCACAGCTCTGATTGACTTTAATGTGATTCTTTGGGTGCTCTGAATCTTTAAAAAAATCAGATCATTTACTTATACTCCTTCATATGGACTTAGGAATCTAACTTCAGGCATCCATTTAAAATAAATCTTTTCCATTTAGCTTTGAATTGTGATGCTGCGTAGCATAAGACATCTATAGCCATATAATGCTATGTATGAATTAGTACTGGTTGGCTGGCTTTTTTTAGTAATGCCAAATCAAAAATGCAGTCTGAAATAAACTAAAACCAGATTTGCTGAACTTCCCTTGTTAGGAAATTTTGTTACATTAATATGAAATAGTATTCATGTTATTACAATACAAATCACATGTTGTAACAATTGAAACAATATTATTCCCTATTTATATATACACAAGTATGTGGTTAGCAAGTCCCATTTATTTAAGATCAAGAGAAAAGACTTCATGATTGCTAACGTATGTATAAGTGTGAGCTTCCTAAGCATGTGTTGATTTATTTCCTGTAACTTTATAGTAAAACCATGCATTTTTTATTAAATTCAGAATTTATGGTCTTGAACCTCTCCCATTAAAGTAAATATCATAAGTCCTTTATGTTCCTACACAAGCCAGATAAGGAATAAAGAACTTTATATTTAAGAAATGAATCACACAACAGTTCTCCTTTGGTTTCTCATGAAATATATATATAAGAAATGATGGTAGTTTAAAATGGATTATACAGACTTTGCTTCATGTGATTTTTTTTTAAAAACATCCTATTAATATAGTTCACAAATATAATAGAAGTCATGCTCATGGTTCCATTGTGAAAAGTTAATTGTGTTTTGTTCATATAGAAAGGAAATAGTCATTGTGTTACATATGCAGATTACAGTGTATCCCCCTCAAAAGTAAAGCACCTATGCTTTGAGTGCAGAATGAGTTTCCCGGGTGGTCACAGGTTGACTGATTAGCTTTTGGAGTTCAAAGTTAATTTTAAATATGTCCCTTCAGAAGTTTAGCAACCTGCATCGAACTACCTTCAAAAAGTCTTTAATCAGCAGGAGAGTAATACACATTCTTCATATTTTCCATATTGCAAAATTCACTGAAACGTTGATAATATTTGAAAATCTCCTCCCCCAGATTAATAGTCATATTTTGCTAGTATTCTTTGTAATTGAAAGTCTCTTCACAAGAGACTGATGAATAATGGTGTTCCACACATAGTTCCACAAAGATCTGCCCTCTTTCAAAATTGGAGAACATACCTATTGTTCTCAGTGAAATGGAGGCCACAGGTGTTTTCTTTCAGAATTGCCTGTCATTTTTACATTTCTCAGAGGATGTAAAGCCAAGCTGCCCTCAAGAAAAATGGGGACCCTTTGACTGCATAGTGGGAACATGTAAGGTTCCAAGTTGGATGAAATTTGGAAACATACTGCTTTTCAATACATACTGGGAAGAAAAAGTGAGTGCCTTCTACAGGATTTGAATGTGACACTGAAAAAGTTTTAGACAATGTAAAGGAGGCAAGGAATTCTGAAGACTTTCCCCTTCACTGATTATATTCATGCTTACAAGACTCTTGAGTCGTCCTGATTTTAACTATCACTAAATCTAGCTTCTGTCATTTGAATATCTAAGTCTTCAAGCTTGCTACACATTAGGCCACATCCTCAGCTGGTGTAAATCACAACAGCCCCATTGAAGCCAACACAGCTAGGCAGATTTATAGTAGCTGAGGATGTATTTCACTTTTTAAATTATGCGATTTATAATACACGTATATAAAATGTCACACGCATTATAAATAGAATGTTGCTGCCCATGTGATAAATTGCATTTATTACCCATTCTGGCCTTCTCTCATGCATTCAGCTCTAAATTACCTCAACAATCTTTATTACAGATGCCATTTTTTCTTAAAAAATGGCTTGGAAAAAATTTCTCCTCCACTCCAAAAAATGCAGATAGAATGATGTTGGCACAAAGATGAGAAAAGGCAATATTCTGATTTAAGGGCCAATATCTCAAAAGACAACTCCCTCTGAGGGACAGAATCAGGAACCAAACACCATTGGAAAGCCAAAAATCCACCCCTCAATCTATAGGGGATAAAACATTTGGGAACCAGTCCAGCTCCCACTAAAATTCATTGCAGTTTTGCCATGGATTTCAAATGGGCAGCAATACATCAGGTTTTTTTCCAGACCTGGCAGACCAAAAATATCAGATATTAAAATATGATCCTTACAGAAAAGTTGGCTTGTGTAATTTTAAAAAGCTGGATGTTTTTGTCTGAAGTTACACTGGGCCTTATTTATGATTCTCTGAATAATACACTCATGCATAACATGGACATCTCTATGAATACTACTAGTACCATACCGTAACACACCAATAAAACTAGCTTACTCATTCAGTTTTTCCAAAGAAATGTTTCATACCCTTCTAGAGTGCCCTCACTGAGGGCAATCAGGTATGCAGAAACTAAGAAAAGTCTGACCAGAAAGCATACTCTAGCATCATTTCCTGAGGGACCTTACACAGGAATATTACTTATTTTCATTTTCATATATGTACAGTCAGCTCTAGTGGCTCAGTTTTTGTTTGTGCATACAGTGCCAAGTTTAGCTTGGCTCCTCATCCAAAGTTTCTGGTTTACCAGAGTCTAATAGTAGCTTTTGCATGCAAACTGCCCATATAAAGAAAATGTGAATGAAAAAAAAGTAGACTCTTTTACATAAATTACTAATATTTCTTCTGGTTGAGAAATGAAGAGAGATTTAATTTTACATTTAATAAAAAAGTGTCCAGAACTATGACAGCATGCAAAATCTAGAGGAAGAGGGGATCACACTCAGAAACAAAATACCATACTGAGCATTTTCCAGGTATTCCTGGACTACCTGGTTCTTCTGGCACTTCTGCAGAGTGAAACATCTGCACCCCGAGAGAACCCTGCTGAAATGAGTGGGGCACCACACAACTGTAAGTCTACCCATGCAGATCAGATTGCAAGACTGGGAGCTAGGTTGGAAGATGATCAAAAAGACAATTGTGCAGATGATGCCAATGAACAGAAAGCCCTTGCTTTCACTGAGAAGTTGAGAAGCAATTCTTGAATTTCATTTGGCAGCAACTCGACAGATATAAACATTATTTCAAGCTTAATTTCTCCCAGTAGAAACCAGTTAATTAAGAATCAAGACACTTACTCTTGCTATTATAGCCACAGCTATTTTGACAAACTTGTTCTTTTAAAGGGATATAGTAATCACTATATTTTAAGTTAATGATCACCAATTCAGAGTATCATCATATAGTTCCCTCATTGTTCTGAATACATTGCACAATCTTTTTGGCATGATCCCGAGCAAAGCTTGTGCTCTGAAGACAGCAGTGACAGGGTTACAGGAAAGTTAGCCACAGTTTAGCTCACATCACATTTGCTTTCGTGCTGCACTCCACTATTGGATTGATTTCATCTTGGGCTCTATGGCTGTTCTGACCAGAAGATCTTATGTGTGATCACTGTGTGTGAGCTACCCAGACATTGATCATGGCCATAAAGGAGTAAAGGGTGATGTGGATATTCCTTTCTGGGTCAGGGAAGCAGGTGGAATCAGTAAATGAACATAACATCAGAACGGCCATACTGGGTCAAAGCACTGGTCCAACCAGCCCAATATCCTGTCTGTCAACATGGCCAATGCCAGGTGCCCCACAGGGAATAAATAGAACAGGTAGCAGGTCCGTTCTCAGCTTCTGACAATGGATGAAGCCTTGCTCTGTGTCCTCAATGCAGCAGTGAACAGAGCTGATGGAGCACAGCCAATCACCAATATATGATTTTACTCATGGGACAAGAGAGGCAATAGCAGTTCCCTGAGACTATTCGTGCCTCAGAATGTTTTTTGGGCGCACAGAAACTTGCCACTGCTTGATTTGGGTTGTGTCCTAGCCATAAATTCTAACTCTATGGCAACCATTGGCTACTTATTCACAAGTACGCTTGAACTTTTTGGGTTTGCCAACAAAACTCACCACTGCAGAGATTCTACACCAAGGCTGCAATTAACAGAGAAAACATTTTCAGTTCATCCACTGCCATACTGAGCATGTCACAGCTTTCATTTTTCTGAGGTATGCTGGAAAAAGAAATGTCCAGATTTTCTGTGTCTGATTTAGCTATCTGGGCGAATTTCTCATGGATGTAGAGGTATTTGCTCACAAGCCATTTACTGACAGATAATGACATGTAGGCCATATTCTACAAGCTGTGGTTTCAATATGTTTATAGAACAAGAGACAAAGAAGCAGCTAGCTTGCTCTCTTGGCAATTACAAAGATGACAGTATATGATTAAATGCTTTCTTCAGATAATGCTGTATCCACATTCAGATCCTTTACTAAAGGTCACCTTCCTGTTCAATATTGCAGCTTATAAATGTTGTTGTGTTTATTTATATTATAAACTATTATACAAACAGAAGTTAGAAAACCTCAGTCAGGCAGAGTATGAGGCATCTGTTTTACCTAAATTAAATGTCTTTTTTGGCAACATATTTGTGCCTATGACTGTAAAAGTTCAGTGCAAGACTCCTGTAAACCACCAGAGAGCAAGAGACATATAAATCAGACAAGAGGCAGTGGAGCCTGTTGAATATGATCAGGAAGAGGAGGTTTCCAAGACATTCCCCCTAGTTCACAGGCCTCTCCATTTTTTATTTTTTAGGACTGTGGGCAAATTTTCCCCCTTTTTCATTCTATTTTGCAGAAATGTGTCTTTTCACTAAAGACTGTTTAGCAAACCAAAAATGCTGCTCTGAATGCTGACTCTTTATGGTTCTCTCACCATCTCTGGAACTTAACATATTACTTCCATTCTTATTTTGCTTTTCTCTATTCTTGTCCAGAAGCCCCAGGGACTGATATCAGCTTAATGAACACTTAGGCTATGTCTATACTGGCGGGTTCTTGTGCAAGAAGTCTTGCGCAAGAACACGTCTACACTGCTATGTGCAAGATGTGCTTTTGCGTAAGAGCATCCATGGCAGTGTGGATGCTCTCTAGCACAATAAAGCTGTGATGGCCATTTTAGCCATAGGGCTTTCTTGCTCAAGAACCCCCTGCTGCGTGTCCTCACTACCCTCTTGCACAAGAGCTCTTGCACAAGAGAGCTTACATCTGTTAGAAAAGAGAGTAGCTCTTGCACAAGAAGCCCTCTCTTACCACGCTTTACTGTAAACTTTCTTGTGCAAGAGCGGGTGGGCAGTGTGGATGCTCTGCAGAAGAACGGCCATTCTTGCACAATAACCCGCCAATGTAGACGTAGCCTTACTGTATTTCTTCTTTAGCAATCTTAGGCATTTTCCAACTCTGACATATAATTAAAGCTGGGTAACTATTGAAAAAATTCTCTCTCTAATAATAAAAATTAATTCTCTCCAACCATGTTCATTAAAGATAGAAATGTAAGAGTAGGCGAGATCTTTTTAGATCATCTTTTTAGATCATCCTGTACTGTACCCAACACTGAGGCAGGACCAAATATTATTTAAAACAGTATTTTATTGCAACAGTATTACACTGTTGACTCATATTTATTTTATAGCCCACTATAACCTTTTACAGTCCTCCTCCCCAAAATAGAAATGCATTTTCTATTTTGCATTTGTGTAGCTCACTTTTCTTTTCTAAATGTAATACTTTGTATTTGCCCTTACTGAATTTCATCCCATTTATTTCAGACCATTTCTCCAGTCCATCAAGATCATTTTGAATTCTCATCCTGTCCTCTAAAGTGCTTGTCCTCCCAGCTTGGTATCACCTGCAGTCTTTAAGTGTACTCTTTGCAACATTATCCAAATAATTTATGAAGCTATTGAATACAACCAGATCCGGGCAGATCCCTTTGGGACCCCACTCCATATGCCCTTGCATATGACTATGACTATGACCCAAGGATAACTGCTCTATGAGTATGGTTTTCTATAGGTGAAAATAAGGATGCACGAAGCTCCAGGAAAAAGGTTGGGGTGTTTGGCTGCAGGAAGCACTTTGCACTCTGAGCCAGGATCCTGGGACCCTTCTCCAAGTTGCCACACTACGCAGCAGACAGCCAAGCAGATTAAAAGGCAGGTTAGGGGCAAGCCCACTCCTGCCAGTTCAGTACTCCCAGCACCAGTTAGGGAGAGAGTGTGTGTGTGGGGAGGGGGAGATGAAGCCACCCTCCCCAAGATTCATATGGAGGTTCTGTCTCCCTTCCTGTCACTATCAGGGAGGGAAAGAAAAGGACGGAGCCTGCATTCCTCTCCCACCTGGCTGAACTGTGAGCTTCCTGCTTGCTTTCTGAGAGTAACAAAGGGGAACATAAAGCAGTGTACTGGTATGAATCTCAGGGGAGAGGAGCTGACTCCATAAATAGTGCTCTTGTCTCCCCTTGTACTCCAGCCCCTCCTCTGGGCTCCCCTATACTTCCAAACCTGACTCCTGCATATACCCAGCTCTCTGCCCTGTGCCCCCACAGCCCAAGCCCATCCCCTGACTTCTGCATCCTCCCACATCCACATCCCCTACCCTGAGCTCCCCCTCCTTAGCTCCCCACACTGCACCGCACACTTACATTTCTTATGGGTACTGTTGTATCACAACCTACACTGTCTCTGTGCTGACATTCTTTCTCCTTCTCCCACTGGGGATGGTGCAAAATAACAGTACCTGAAAGAAATTTAAGTTACTATCAGCTGAATCCAACCAGTTATAGCCTAGACAAACTTACTGTAAGGTGGAGGCACATTTCCCAAGTTTGTTTATGTGGTCATGTGACACAGTATCAAAAGCGTTACTCAAATGAGCATCTATTACATCTATGCTTCTCCCTTATTCTCAAAGCTTGTTATCCTGTCAAAAAAAGGACATTAGATTGGGGCAACATGACTTGTTTTTGACATTCATGTTGACTATTTCTTATCACTGTATCTTTTATATACTTAAAAAAAATAAAAAAAAACAGGACTATGTAGCACTTTAAAGACTAACATAGTTCTGTTTTTTGTTTCAGCTACACCAGACTAACACGGCTACACTTCTATCACTAAAAAAAATAATGGAGCATGTAAACAATCATTCAGAATACCAAAGTTAAGGTGATTGGTTTATAATTCTCTGGGTTGTCCTTATTTCCCTTTTTATGGATAAGTACTGTATTGACCCATTTCAAGTTCTCTAGTTGTGTGCCTTGTGTCCTCTACCAATAAATACTTGATTAGCACATTTTGCTTAATCATATGTTTTATGTAAAAGTAAATTGTAAGTTCACGTGGTTGAATACTCAGTTTATCAGCCGAATTCAGAGGAGATTGGCAAAACAGCGTAAGGAAGCTTAACAGAATCCCTTACTTACATACTTGGTTAGACTGAGACTCCCTTAGATTTACTTATATCCACTCTTCCCCTGTGTAAGAACATCCAAATTAGTGTAAGTAACACACTAGTGAGTTGGATGATGCAGGCTGAAGGAAGTTCATTTACTTGCTACATTATTCTCTTCTAGAGCTTTGACATGTGAGTTAAATCAGCATCACCTCCTTTAGTTAAGTGGGACATATTCTGAGAGGATATGTAAATGATAGTGGTGGATGGTCACCTCTGTGTTAACAAGTAGGTGAGTCTGAATGAATCAGTTTAAGCAAGCATAGAAGGAGTTTAAGGAGATGCATTTGTGATAAGGGAGCTAACAAAAGCCTAAGGTGAAACAATTTAAGACTCCTTCTAGATTTACTCAAATTCATCTCTAAATTTGGCCCTAAGGATGCCTCCTCCTGTCAGGCAGGAAATGACCATAGCATTTCTGAATATGGGACCCACATATTTAGTCAAGTTGTGATGTTTCAGTTAATACATTTTTGTGGTTTATGGTTAACACTTCAGTATCCATTGTGCTAGCAGTTACCCAAATTTGCAGTTTACTGCTTATTCTACTGGATCACCCGTATCACCGGGCTAATACCAGCCTCCTTATTGGCCAGCCCTGCCATTGAGATGCCTAGGGTGTCACACAGAGTCATTTGTCAACTGTAAAGTTGAAGATGCTGCCATTTTAGGCCTACATGGAACACATTCATATGCTGAGGAGCTGTTCACTGCCTATTAATCTGAGGCAGCTTTGAAGTAAGGAATCCAACTATATCATCCTTGTACTTCATGTTGTAAGAAAGCCAATTCTCTACCCGTGCTCCCAATGAGAGTTATAACAAACAGTCCAGCACCAAATGAAGTGGCACCAGATCTTCCCAACTCTGCTATGTTCGCTGTCCACAGTCTCTGTATTGAGGAGTGTCACTCTCACTCTCTGCTGGGACAGTGCAGAAAACAAGGTACATGCAGGGAACCACAGCTCCACATGGTCTTCCATGTTATTCTGTTGTCAAAGGCTACGAAACTGGAGCATGGGTGCTGCTCAGCTGCCCATGACAGCCCAGTTTCTCCAATATGTTGCTGGCAGAGGTCCCCTCCCTCTTTGTCCAGGCCATACATGCACAGATTTGCAACAGGCTACAGGCTCTTGTTCCTAGAGATAAGACTTATTGAGTGTACACTAATGGCTTATCTACTGCTCTGAATACTGTGAAGGAAGGTCCTCTTTTTCCGAGCCAGTCTGCTTTTCAATTTATATTCTGCATTCATGGCTACAATCATGCCTGAATCAGTCTAAGGGAGTTTCCCTATGAGATGCATCAGTTCTAGGGTTGGCTGGAAAAAGGTGGGGGCAGGAGACATGTTAAAGGTGGAAGGAGAGGAGCTAGCATCTGAAAACAGAAATATTTTCATTGTACCATGCAAATTACATGACATCCCAGGAGTCAATGAAACATACTTCCACACCCAATATTTCTGCCTCTGTTATTGCTAATGAGTAGCAGCAAAGACAAACAAGTTGAAGTCTTGATTATCCATGCCCACAACAACTGTAAGTGTTGTCACCTGTTTTTGTCCTCCCTATTGCTCCCTTCTCTGGATGACACTTGTGCTTGTATTTTGGACACTGAAATAGTAAGATGTTCCCAGCATAGTACTGAAATCCTTTTTCTGCCTGCTTGCCACCAGTAGTATTTGGGATTAAGAAGAAATTTCCCCCTAAAACAGATTGGCAGACATCCCTGGGGGTTTTCACTTTCCTCCACAGCATGGGGAACAGGTCACTTGCTGGATTAAACTAAAGTAAATGGTAGCTCTCACTTTAAAACTTGAAGTGTTTAAGTTAACATTACAGGGCTTCAGTAACTCAGCAGAGGTTATGAGATTAACTGCATGACTGGGTGGAGGAGACTCTGTGGCGTTAATATGCAGGAGGCAGAGCCTCTGATGGGGGAAGTCAAAGGGGGCAGTTACACTAGGACCCAGTGATCTAGAAGATTCAAGGCTCTAGGCTGCCACTGCTGCTACTGTGGCAGCAGCAGCAGCAGCTGGAGCTTTGGGCCCTTAAAATTGCCAGTGGAACCCCCCACAACATGATCTGGGTGGCACTGAGGGTTGGCTGCCCTTAACCTCATCTCTTCTTCCCCAAGGCCCTGCGGCTTCTGAGTCTGGATCCAGCCCCACACACATTTCCCACGGCCTGGTGAAGTTTGTCACCAGCCCTGGCATGAGGTCAGTGGTCATGATAGCACTATTGGGCCTTAGTCTTCTTTACAGAATACCACACATGATCTCTCCTGCTCACCCTCCTTCACATGCTGAAGGTTTATTGACTAATATGGTATTACTTTCATGATTCTATTAAAAAAAACCCTCAGAAATATGCCAGATCTCACATGAACACTTATTGTCACTTAATGCATTGACATGCCATCACCTTCAATCAGTCTTGGAAACGATGATTTGCATTGGTCTCCTTTCCCAGTTCTGACCATATGCTTGATCCAGCCAAAGTGGGCAAAGCAATTCATGGAAAATATTAACATTCATAAATGGAACCAGTCTTGAATTAATCATTTTTATCTATAGTATTATCTTTGTTTTGTTCACCTAAAAGCTCATGATCCTTTATCTCCACCATTTGTGTAAAGCATAAGGACTTACTACTAATACTTAGATGTGTTTTTAGCATGATTCATAGTCTACTCATTTAGTATTTAACTGCAGCCACTAGGAATTCATATTGAACAGTGCCAGCTGGAATCATTTTGCAGAATAAGCATGATTCCTTTTGTTTTTTACATGAAAAGCAATTTGAAAAGATATGCACAAAGTAGCCTTACCCCACAGGCCTTTTGCCCGCAAAACTCCCATTGACTTCCACATGCCAAATCAAAGGCTATAAGAACCAAGATTAACAATCTTTTATTCATTATTCCCTTTTATTCTTTTCTTCCCATTATTCCTTTCCCTTCCATCTTTCCTTTCATTATTCTCTTTAAGTCATATTCGAAATGGGAAAAATCTTCATAATTTTAGCCTTTTGGTTGTTCTGCGTGAAATGGGGAAGGGAACACAATAGGAATATTTATACTGGCTCTAAATAGGTTTGTGTTGAGGGAATTTCTTAGGACTGGGGCAGAGGGGACTGAGGAGGGACCGACGGATTTATGCTGATTGTCAAGCAAAAAATCTCCACACAGAGGATGCACATAAGCAGTGGTCACACAAAGATGGAAGGAAGAGATGTGATACTATGCCATCTGCTACACAGCTTTTCTTAAACATAGTCCTGTTGCTCAAATTGAACAGGAAACAAAAATAAAAGTACTCATTCCTCCATCTGAAACTCTCTTAGGTGCTTCTACCTTTCCCTAGTGACTGTACCCACCAAGTTCCAAAACAGTTTGCTACCCATCTTATTGGCTGGAGGAGAAGCAAGACAGGGATCAGATCTTTTGGATGGAGGTTGCATGATATAGGGCATATCTACACTGCAAGCTTATTTTGGAAAAAATTATTCTGGAAGATATCTTCAGGAATCGCTTATTTCGAAATAAAGCGTCCACACTACAGTGAAGCCTCAAAATTAGACTGAGTCAGGCTCCCCTAATGTGGGCATTCCATCTCGATTTAGAGCCCCAGGAAGCACTGGCGAGGAATAACTTAGAAAGGCCCTGATGAGGAGCTATTTTGACGTAGCAGAAGTGGAGCATCCACACCCCTCCCCCCCTCTTCTGAAATAGCTTTTTTGGGAGAGGCATTATTCCTTGTGGAATACAAGACAGAAATATGGCATGGGGGAGGAAGATAGATGTATGTATGAATACATAATCAGGAAAAATAGTGCATCTCCTTCTGAATAAGAAAGGGAACTTGAAGTCATGTATTTAAGAAAATGGGTGAAAGAAATATGTGGGTGAGGTCCATCCACAGCTGTAGGCCCTGGGGAGGGTCTGCTGTTTTTCCCCTACCCTGCACATCACCCAGGAGGCTCTGGGTCCAAGATGGGTTCCTGATATCGGCATTTGAGAAATGCTGGCATAAGTGGATTTTATTGTGGAGAAGCTTTTGTCAGCACCTTGCAGGTATGTTTATGATCTCTGACGTGTATGTTTATGACCATTTTTCCCCCTTGGGGTGAAAGGTAGCTCAGTGGCTTGCGCATTAGTCTGCTAAATCCAGGGTTGTGAGTTCAATTCTTTGGGGGCATTTAGGAATCTGGGGAAAATCTGACAGAGATGATACTTGGTCCTTCCATGAGTATAGGGAACTGAACTTGATGACCTCTCAAGGTCCCTTCCAGTTTTAGGAGAAATGTATATCTACATTTATTTTTTATGGCAATATAATTTGTGGGTGATTTTTTTTGGAGGGGAGGGGAAAGAACAGAAGGTTTACTTTATACAAGTTTGATTTTCAGTGTGGAAAGATTAAATGAAGTGTGTATGACAGGCATGGAGAGTTCTGAAAGGTTAGGAGTGAAAAATCAAAAGATGAAAGTGAGAGAATTATGTATAAGAAGGAGGGAAATATGAAATAGTTTATGAAATACTATGCATGTGGAAGAAAAGGAGAGATAGGAACAGCTATCCCATATTACAAACATGAATAAAAAGATGATGGAAAAGATAATCAGATATTAAGGCTGGCTGTAAAATTTCTGTTGAAACTATTTTGACAGAAAATTAGGCTTTTAACTGAACAGTTTTTCATGAGAAACATTTGCTTTCTGTGGAAAATTTTGATCTTTCATCAAATGACCAAATGACTGAAAACCAAAAAGGCTTCCTAACAAAACTACATCTCCCATGATGTACCAGCCTCCAATAACATACATCTCTTTATGTCTGTGTAGCCAGACATGAAGCCCCATTTTAACATCCATCTTTGCTTAAAACCATGCAGGGCACATAAGAGCAAGAAAACAGCATATTCTTTGAAAACCTTGGAGCAGGAGGTTTAGATATGCTGGCTCAGTGACCGTGACCAACTGTAAGCAGAGATAGGAGGGTGGTCAAACTAATTGTTGACCAAGAGGCTGTACATCGCGCCCTTGACTTAACCCATATTGATACGAACACATACCCGTCCACGGGGGAAGGAATCTCCCGCCCAACAAGAACATCCGGCAGTCCTAATTTAGTTATCTTCCTCTCTTACAAGTGTAAATTAACTTGTAATCTGCTTGTAAGAACTGGCACCACAAAATAGACCAGTAAAATTTAGCCTCTTAAGATAAGAAAGAGAATACGGGCCCCCAGGGGTATAAAGATGAGTCCAGCAGCACACTTGCTTTGTGTGTCAATCTCCCATCTATCTGCTGGTCGGGTTTGGTGTTTGACCTCCCGAGGTTCCAGAGGGGACGCCCACCTCGTATTCGTCTTTCCGAAGAATTGAGAAACCGGCCCTGGCCTGACACGCTAGAGTCAAGAGGCACAGAAGAAGGTAAAAATTGTACCTAGATGTAGTCCTTTGTTTAAGTATATATACATAGTGTTAGAGCTCTTTAAAGATTAAGCTGTCATTTAGTACCATTATTTCTATTTTCTATCTTTACCTTTTTCCTGTAACCATTTTAAGATCTATATTTTGCTAATAATTAAGAAATAGAGCAATAGCCATTGTAACCATATGATTTATAAGTTCCTTTAATAAACCTGTAACTGTTTAAGTTTTAACCTGACTCCTTCAGTTGCTGTAATAGAACCAAGCACAATTTAAAAGAACTTCAGCCGGTCATAAAAAGACAGACATAGGGAGAGCTTAGGCGTTTGGATCTGTGTCACTCCCAGGTGACAGATCCGTTGAGGCACCTTTCCAGCCTTTCCCAGGCTGCCCGCTGCGAAGGAACTTTGTGTTCTAGCAGTTAAAATCTAAAGTGTAATAAGCTCTTCCTACACACTGGGGCGTCTGTTAGCCTGTTTGGCTGCCCTCTGCGATGGGACGTTGGTCCTAGCAGTAAAGTCACGGACGTTAAACACTCGGGGCTCCTTTCAGCCTTCTGGGCTGCCCGATGCGACGAGACTTCATGTCTTAGCAGTTGAAGACTTAGGAAGCATACCCACACACACTGCCCTGACCGTCGGCTGACAGTCTGCCATCAAGAGGGGACAACAGAAGATGGAAGCATAATTTGGTCAGAGAACCCAGCTCATAAAGGGGAATGGGAGCATAAGGCACGTATGGCTTGTCATCTAGACTAAGCTAAAGTTTCGAAAGAGGATATGCAAATTCCATGGGAATTTGCATATCGTCTTCCGATCACACTTTCAAAAGTGCAGCTTTCAAAAATGAAAATAGTCGGGACACAGTTTTTTCAGCAACTCCCCCTTTTTTGAAAAGCCATGTAAACCTCATTTTTTGAGGAACAGTGTCTTTTCGAAAAAGAGGGGAGGAGTGCCAAAACAACCGCGGCCCGACTACTTTCACTTTCGAAAGTGAGATCGGAAGAAGATATGCAAATTCTTTCGAAACTTCAGCGTAGTATAGACATAGCCTTAATCTACTGCTTTCATGAAGCACTGAAATATCTTTTCAGTCAAAATATATCTGCTTTTCGTCAAAATATTTTGGTTTGATATTTTCCCCCAAAATCAATTTTCCATGAAAAATTGACAAAAGTGGGAAGAATTACTTCCATCAAAATTTTCTGTAGACATGAATCTGTTTTCAGCCCATCTCTAACAGATATGAAACAGAACAGTGGAAGCTATTAAAAAAAAGAGAAAAAGTTCAGAAAACTAATTTAAGAAAGAGAAAAAAATCAAAAGATTTATTACTTAATAAACAACAGATGGCAAATGAACCATTTCCATGGGAAGTTAACAAGGGATAAGCTTCCTTTAAGCATCCAGCTCTTCACATCTTTTGAGGTTTGACCATCAATGGCTTATTTGTATAATTATTTTCCAAATCAAGGTGATACTTTCAATCTATTTTAAAAGCTAAGACTTGCTGAAAAGTATTTGACTGGGGGATGGATTGAAGGGGAAATGAGTATAAAACCACTGTAAGGATTTAACAACATACTACTCACCACATGAATTTAAACATATGTCTTCTTTCCTTATAAATCCATGGTAGGCCCAAAGCTTGAGGGCACCCTGTCTCAAAAGCAATATTATAAAATCAGAGAGGGGCAACAAAAGTGATTAGGGGTATGGAATAGCTTCCATAGGAGGAGAGATTAAAGAGGTAATTTAGGATATATCTATACAGTAGTGTTATTTCAGAATCACTGAATGCTATTCCAAAATAACAAAGAGTGCATCTACCCTATAAGCCTTTATTTTGACATAATGTCAAGCTGGAGGACTTCTTACTCTAACTCCTGTAAACTGCATTTTACGAGGGGTAAGGTAAGTCAAAGGAAGTGTGTTCTTCCTTAGACTTCTTGCTGTGTAGACAGTGCCTAAAGCCAAGTTATGCGATTTTGACTTAACCTATACAATTGATGTAGCTGATGTTGTGTAGCTTAATTTGACTTTAGCCCTGCTGTGTAGACATACCCTAAGAAGGGATGTGATAGACCTCTGTAAAATCACAAAGGGTGTGGGGATAATGAATAGGGAAGTATTATATATCCTTTCATATAAACACAAGGACCAGGGAGCACCCAATGAAATAGTCAGCAGGTTTAAAACAATCACCAGAAAGTACTACTTTGTAAAAATGTACAATCAATCTATGGAATTCATTGCCAGAGGATGCTTTGAAGGCCTAAATGCATAACTGGGACCAAAAAAGGAATTAAACAAGTTAATGGAAGATAGGTCCATGAATGGCTACTATACTGGGTGTCCCTGAGTCGGTATGTCTACACTACCACCCTAGTCTGAACTAGGGTGGTAATGTAGGCAACTGGAGTTGCAAATGAAGCCCGGGATTTGAATTTCCCGTGCTTCATTTGCATAAAGCCGGGCACCGCCATTTTTAAATGTCCGCTAGTGCGGACTCCGTGCCGTGCGGCTACAAGCGGCACGGACTAGGTAGTTCGGACTAGGAAGTGAAACGAGGAGTAACGGTAGTTCGGACTAGGAATCCTAGTCCGAACTACCTAGTCCATGCCGCGTGTAGCCGCGCGGCACGGAGTCCGCACTAGCGGACATTTAAAAATGGCGGCACCCGGCTTTATGCAAATGAAGCCTGGGAAATTCAAATCCCAGGCTTCATTTGCAACTCCAGTTGCCTACATTACCACCCTAGTTCGAACTAGGGTGGTAGTGTAGACATACCCCCAGTGTTTCCCAACCTTTTTTATACTGAAGACTTTCAAACCCATTCACAAACTTTTGGCGGACCAGTAACATTTTATCTGCATACTGCATATTCATTATACAAATACTGAATATGAAAACATGCAAATAAAATGTTACTGGTACACCAAAAACCCCATACCCCAGAGCTGCTGCGAACAGCAGGAGGCTGCTGCAGCTGAAGCTGGCTGTTTGTGACAGTTCTGGGGGTCAGGTCCAGGCTACACCCCAGCCTCCTCCCCCCAATATCTGCCCTAACCCCTAGAACCCACCACCCCTCCACTACCCCCCAGAGCCAGCCACTGACCCCAGAGTCCCCTGCACCGAACACCCTAGTGCCAGCCTCTTGACCTCAGAGCCCCCCAGTTCCAGCCCCCCATCCCAAATGCCTCAGTGCCAACTTCCTGCCCCTTAGAGACCCCAACCACCAGACTTCCCAGTGCCAGCCTCCTGTTTCTGGAGCCCCACTACACCCAACACCCCCAGCCGCCCCCACTACACCCAACCCCCCCCAGCCAGCGGTTCACGGCCCAGCACTAGTCCACTGCTTGGCAATTGGGAACCACCACTCTAAGCCTCTGCTAGAAGTTGGGTTACTTTGTTCTGTTTATTTCTTTGAAGTACAGTAGAATAATCAGTGGTAAATAGGTCAATGGAGGGATGATAGGAGTTACTATACAGAACTTTCTGGGTGTCTGGCTGGTGAGTCTTGCCCACATGCTCAGGGTTTAACTGATTGCCATATTTGGGGTCGGGAAGGAATTTTCCTCCAGGGTAGATTGGCAGAGGCCCTGGAGGTTTTTCGCCTTCCTCTGTAGCATGGGGCACAGATCACAGCTGGAGGATTCTCTGCATCTTGGGGTCTTCAAAGTATTTGAAGGCTTCAATATCTGAGATATAGGTGAGAGGATTATTCTAGGAGGGGTGGGTGAGATTCTGTGGCCTGCACTGTGCAGGGGGTCAGACAAGATGATCATAATGGTCCCTTCTGACCTTAAGTCTATGAGTCTATGAGAGTCTCGATTATCCAACCTTCCTTTATCTGACATTCTGTGTTATCTGCTTGTGGCTGCCCAAGGCAATTGTGCGGGAGGCAGAGCAGAGCGCAGAAGGGAAGGCGCTGGGCAGTGCGGAGACAAAGGTTGTGAGAGAAGAGGGAGGAAGGAGCAGGACCATGCGGCAGGATGCTGGAGCCCAGCCACCCCCTCCCCCTGAAGGTCACAGGGCACCCTGATCTCCCCCATCCCCTCCAGCCAGTCACGCTGCCCCCGACCTCCCCTATCTCCCCCGGCCAGTCACGCTGCCCTGCAGCTGGCTGGGGGAGATAGGGGAGGTCAGGGGCAGCACGTCTGGCCGGGGGAGATAAGGAAGGTCGGGGGCAGCGCGGCTGGCCGGGAGACATAGGGGAGGTTGGGGGCAGCGTGACTGGTCGGGGGACATCAAGGAGGTTGAGGGCAGTGCGGCACCCCATGAAGCAGCTGAGCGTCTGCAGAGCGGCAGCTGATGGGGAAAATACCTTGGACCCCGCAAGGTATTTTCCGTATTATCCGACATTTTGATTATCCGGCCATCCTTCGGTCCTGTTTAGGTTGAATAATCGAGACTCTACTCTATCTGGCACTGGCCACTGTTAGAAGGTAGGGCCCTGGCCTAGATGAACCATTAATGTGACCCAGTATGACCATTCTTATGTTCTTAAGAGTCTAAAACCTTGAAGGAGTAAAGTCTAAAATCACATGGAAAGCCATCAGTTAGGCAGCAGCCATCTGTACATTAATCACTATTATTACTCACAAATAGAAGAAACTTTAAGCATATACTTGTTATGTGGTTCTGATTAGGACTGTTCAAATCCAACAGACTTCAGAAGGATCAATGCAATTTTGGTACAATATTTCCTCAAGCATTCTATGGATCTAACATATGTGTACCAGAAATTTTTCTTTCAGAGACACAAAACTTACAGTATTTTAGAAAAAAAATCTAAATAAAATGATGAAAGAGTCCAGTAAAACAGTAAAATGATACAAATATCTGAAGCCCTGAGTATTTTCCTTCAAAGAGAACTTTAAACCCACTTTTCTAGTTATTTTAAAGCAGGGGAGGAAACTACTAACTCACAGAAAAAATCAGTCAGGGGCCACACAATTTTAACAATAAAAAAAAGTGGGTTCCCCACCCCTACTTTAAAGTAATTTCATTGTACAATGTTGTCTATTGCATAAAACACTTGGTTCCTTGAAAAGTGTTCTGTTAAATCGAAAAATAAAATTTCACACATCACTTTATAAAGATTTTAGTGAATCCACCTTGTCTCTCTAATACCCTGGGACCAACATGGCTGCAACAAAACTGCACACAACAAAGGAAGATATTGTATCACATAGTCTTAAATTAACTCTGCTATTTTGGTTAATTTTTAGTTAGGGTATTTAGTACCTAAAATAAGATACTTTCCCTTGCAGTTTCATAGATACCTTCTTGACTTGGGATCTGAAACAGTTGTCATGTTTTTATTAGTGTAGGAGTGATTCCCTATTTTTCTGTAGTGATTCCTATATGAGTAGTCAATTTGTAAAGTACTTTAGGACTCCACTGGATGAAAGATAGTTTATTCATATAGATATCTATCACCATTTCTCCATCTTTGGAATTCCACCAAAATACAATCAGCTTTAGGACTTCATTCAATTTAACCAGAGACTGAGGCTTTCAAGAAGGAACCTGTGTTAACATGGTCTCACTCATCCCTTACTAGCATTTCCTGAAAATGAAAAGGGATACTTATACTATTCCCTGTTGAAGCACTGCTGTTCATGCGCCTGATCCAATACGCAATTAAATAGGTTCCCATAGCTTTCAAATAGCTTTGGATCAGGCTTTACAAGAGGTTGTCTCTGATTTCCCTATTTGAAATTGGGATCGCTAGTAGCAGCAAACAATGCAAGCAGAATTCTTTTCTACATTCTTTAATTTTATATTAGAAGCACTCACTAGTCTCCTGTGAGCTAATAAAGTATATGTTACAAAATAGCAGTGAAACTGCACTGGCAAACATCTTGGTGCAGGCTAGGAATCCAAGTAGCTACAATGGTTTTGGGTGGGCTTGTGCTGAAGCCCATACCATCCTTGTTTCCCTGATATTTTTAAGCAGTACTAGCTATAATGAAGCTAGCACGGGTTTGTATTTTTGAGCTGCAGTGTAGCTATACCCATAGAAATCTAATCACAATCCTAATCATCTAGAATTGCACCCCAAGATCACTTTCTCCAGCCTACCCTGACATTTGGCTGAGACACAAGGGTTTGTGAATTTTTTCTGTCCTAACACTAGTCTATAGTGAAAACATCTCAATCAGACAAGAGCCACCAATTCTAATTCATAAACAGAACAGGTGAAAAGGAATCTAAGCAAAAATTACCCATAATAATACAAATTTCTATTACCTATAATTCTTTGCAACATGCCTCTATGGTTTACAGGATTAGAATAGGCCTCTATGGTATTTTAAAATGTATTTTTTTTCTAGAATTATACAAAAGCAAAATGAAGGAATCTAACTAAGGCTCTAGATGACCCTGCCACAAATTACAAAAAATAATTAAACAGAGAGTGCATCAGAAAAATTACGCCTCAAAATGGCCTGCACAAATAGAGATAGCCAAAAGATTTGTAGAATTGAACTATTTTGGATCAATGGGGAGCTTGTTCCACAGCATATGTCACTTTCTTCGAAAAACCCCGTTTCGAATTAAGGATGATATAGCCTAAATGTCTTTGCTGACTGGAATTGTAGTTATATAAGAAGCAGTATATGGAGTAAAAAACTCCTAGGCCATTCACAGCCCTTAAAAGCCAGTTTCACTGAGAAAGCAACTCAAATTGGTTTCTTCTAGTTTGATAGTTCCGTCGTAACCTAATATTACCACTGGAAAGAGTCACACCAACATTGCCCAGAAGAGTTTTGTTAAATTATTCTGAAATAATTTGAGCTTCTTAAAAGAAATCCTATTTAGCTCCAAAATGAAACTATGAACATTAGGATGATTTGAACACCAAAACGTCTTGTTTAGGGTTAATCAAAACCCTGTGAAGCCAACGTTCCAATGAGAAACTACCAAAAATGAAGTCCTTCTTAGACTATTTTGCATTTCTTCAGCAGCTGATGGGTGGTGGTAATTCTAGATTAGTTTATTTTTAGTGCTCTTAAATCTGAATGCTTTGAATAGAAAATTAAAATCAAAATTAGTCATTATTTTAAGATAAAACTTGAATATCTTATTCTCCGCAGCTGTCTTCTATTAACACACTTTGTCATTAAGGGTATGTCTAGACTACAGGCTTATGTCAACATAAGTTTTGTCGACAGAATCTGTCGACAAAACTTATGTCGACATAGAGCATCCAGAGTACATCGCTTTGTCGACAAAGTGATCGGCTTTGTCGACATAAGAGTGTCCAGACTGCGGGACGCTCTGTGGACAGAAGAAGGCACCCGGAAGAGCTTTTGAAAGGTCACAGGGGCAGAACATAAAGCCCAGGCACTACTGCATGCTCTCTGCAGAGATGTGTGCTTAAAGGGATCTTCCTGGACAGCCGTTCCTCTGCTCCTGCTTCTAGCTTGCCAACCTTTACAGGGAAAGCAAAGCTGCTGCAGTTTTCTTGGCTCTGGTTGCCTTGCATTGTCAGACACCACAGCTGTGTATTATCTGGTTTGTCTGTTTGTTTGTTTGTTTGTTTGTTTGTTTGTGTGTTTGTTTGCTTCTGTGTGTGTTTGCTTGTTTGTTTGCTTGGGTTTAGACTTTTTGGGTTTTTTGTTTGTTTGTATTTTTGTTCTTGTGTGCATTTGTTTGTTTTGGGCAGTGTGGACGCAGGTTTAGTTTTGTAGACAAAAGCCCACTTTTGTCGACAAAACCCTGTAGTCTAGATGCACCCTAATTGACTTATTACAAAATACAGTGCCACCTATAAGTCTGGAAATACCAATCCAGAAATGACACTGACAACCAAGCAATCTTTATCTTTTAAATACTATTATGACCTTAACTGGTCAGTCTATTGATTAGAATGAGAAATCAAAGGGAATAAAAGACTTTCCATAGTAATATTTTCACTATGCCAAAAACACTAGATGGTGCTGAGATTCATTCCATTCATATGGTCTGGCAAACACATTACCATGAACACAGTTCTGCTAAAGATAACACAGAGAGGTTTAGTACATACTGAATTATCTAACAAGGAAGTGGTGTTAGAGATATTATAGAAACCTCGGCGCAAGTTTTTCTTGTTACTCCATTCAGTGATGAAATCCATCCCTTAAAAATTGCAGATGTAAATCTCTTTCTGGATTTTATTAGTTTTAGTCATTAGGTCTTGAATCACTGTAGAACATCAAAATAAGTTGCTTGCAGTCACTGTTTTGTAAACTAATCTGAACTGCAACATACAACCTTTGTATCAGCCAGGAGCTCCATTGTAATCTCCTCCTTTTTCTTTCGGGGACTTCTGAATTTCAAGAAGAGACAAAGATCATGCTTTTATTTTTTAAAGACTAAATCAATCATATCCTTCAACAACTGATTTTATCGGGGCTTGAAAAACTATACTTACATCCACAATGCTATTGTATTCTTTTGACAGAAAGTCAAAAGAACAGAGGGGCTTTCTTGACAGTGGTAAACCTCTTTCCACAAGGAAGAAGCCTTTTTCCAAAAAAGCTTTTTCAGAAAAAGGCATGTGTGGACGAGGAAGAGAGTGGTTTTTTTGAAAGAAGAGGCCTCCAGGAAAAAGCACAGGTGCTCTGGTGGCCACTCAGTCCACAGTAATCACAATTGAAATGCAAGATAGTATCCATTCAATGTGGATGCTATCTTTCGAAAAAGCAGATCGTTTTTTCGTTGCACTTTTGCTGTGTAGACAGTCTTTCGAAAGAAGATTTTTCTGAAAGATCTCTTCTGGAAAAGGTTCTTCTGAAAGAAGCTTGCAGTCTAGACATAGCCTCAGCTTCCTTTAGTCCTGTATTCAGAAACTTAACATTTGATTTCACCTTTTCAGGTGTCAAGAACACATCATGTTATTTAGTTACCAAATATATAGGAACAGTTACATGGTGGTTTCATTTTGCAAGCTTGGGCCACCTTTAACATTCATTTGCCATCTGTTAAAGCTTCAGTAGACATTTCAATGAAAAATTTACCTGTGGTTACATGATTTATTATTTTCCCCATGGAATTTACAGTCTTTGATATAACATTTTACCTAATATAGTAGAAGCTTCATCATAAATAAACATCCTTCACACACTTATGATTTTGAAAATAAAACCTTTCCCATGGAAAATATTTTTTCCTGTCATTTATTTCCAGTAGAATTTTCATACAGTTTGTGTTTATTTTTCTTAAAAAGACTATTATATTGGTTTTCCCACCATATGCAAAGAAAAGATAGACCTGTAATTTGAATGATAATCATGCTTAGCAAGCTCTATTTTGGGATTGCGTCTCAACAGTAGTGATGTCGTATTAAGAGTTGCTAAGTAGAAATAACACATATGGACAATCCTTCATGTGGCATGAAAATATGCAAATATAAACATTTTGGACCAAGAAAAAATGTATAACACTCCAAACTTTCTTTAGTTAAATAAATAATAGTAGTATTTTTACATGATCATATCTATGTTTTGTTTCCTTTCTTAGGCTATGTCTACACTGGCATGAATTTCCGAAAATGCTTTTAACGGAAAAGTTTTCCGTTAAAAGCATTTTTGGAAAAGCGCGTATAGATTGGCAGGATGCTTTTCCGCAAAACCAGTTTTTGCGGAAAAGCATCTGTGGCCAATCTAGACGTGGTTTTCCGCAAAAAAGCACCGATCGCCTTTTTCAAGATCGGGGCTTTTTTGCGGAAAACAGAACTATGCTGTCTACACTGGCCCTTTTGTGCAAAAGTCTTTCAGAAAAAGACTTTTGCCCGAACAGGAGCAGCATAGTTTTTCCGGAAAAGCACTGATGATTTTACATGAGATCGTCAGTGCTTTTCCAGAAATTCGAGCAGCCAGTGTAGACAGCTGGTGAGTTTTTCCGGAAAAGCTGCTGATTTTCTGGAAAAAATTGCCAGTCTAGACACAGCCTTACTGTTTTCAGTTCTAGTTATGGTGTTTCATCTATCATCCTAAAACAGACCATCTTCTACTCAGTATTTCCTGGGATTTACAACATCATGTATGCTAGCCTGTTGCTACCTCAGGCTGAATTTGGATTTGGGAATATAGGAAGATTTCAATTTGTTCCATATTCCTCCCTACACTGATAAAAAATAACAGCCTTATGGAAGTAGCAGACTGAGATACATTCAGGGTTTTAGTTCCTATTGTCAGCTCACCTGGATGAATCAGAACTTCCATTGCCTAGAGAATATTCTTAAAAGCAATAGATTCCATCAGAACATCAAATCGAAAAGGAGGAATTTAAGGAGTTGGAGAAGAGATGACATTCATTTGAAGTGTTTCTGTATGTGGGTGTTCTGCTTTGAACGCTAAATTGCCTAAATAAAACCATCCCATGTCACTAGATTTTTCCATCAAGCCAGTAATGTTTTAGGCTGGCATAGCACCATGATTAACCCTTGTGTTGGAACATGTGCTCCTGAATAGGTTTTTTCTATTCTGAAGAACCTTTTGTTGGGACACAGCTAACTATCTCTTATCACCCACTTCTCCCTTTGACAGTATGTAGATTAGGTCTGCTATTGGATGCAGTCCCTAAATCAAATGCTCCTTAAGGGTATGTCTACACTACAGAGAAGATCAAAGCTGCAGCTGTCAATCTTCCAGGGTTCAATTTAGCAGGTTTAGTGAAGACATGCTAATTGGAACTGAGAGGAACACTCTGGTTGATGTTGGTAGTTCTGCTTCCACAAGGAGTAAGGGAAGTCAAGGGAGCGTGTTCTTTGTTCGACTTCCTGCAGTGTGGTCAGCGCCAAAAGTCAAATTAAGGTACTTTGACTTCAGATAGGCGATTAACATAGTTGAAACTGCGTATCTTAATTCGCCCTTATCCCATGATGTAAACATACGCTAAGTGAGCTACTTAGTAGAGAGAGGAAAACTATAGAAGTTACAGTGCATGCGGGGAAAACAACTTGTTCCAGTTTGTCACATGGTTTTAGAGCCTGGGGAAAACTATTACAAACAGACCTTGAGTTTTATATATAAGTTTGCTATTCAGAGTTGCATAATGAATGCTATATGCTATTTTAGACTACTGGTTGTCAAAGCAATTCACTGTATTTGCTATTAATAAAATTTATTGACCTAAATGATTGAGTCACATAGGGTAAAATTTTCAGAAGTGCTTTAGTGACTTAAGAGAATACTTTAGTTCCTAGGTGTCTCAGGGGCCTATAAAATCACATAGGCATTTTAAAAATTATGTTATTTTCTGCTTCTTAACCTCATACAGGTTGCACTTTCATAAACCAGAACTCTCTGGTCTGGCAACATCCATGGTTTGGAAGGACCATGGATGTTCCAGGATCAGAGAGTCCCAGCATGCTGCAGGGGGTTGGGGTCCAGGAACCTGGTCCTATGCAAGGGTGTGGTGATGCATGGCACAGATAGGCTGGGGAGGGGGGAAGCTGGGAAACCTGGCATGCAGGTCAGCTGGGCTGCTGTGGGGGGAAAGGGCAGGAACTGGAGCTCAACTGGGCTGTGGGGTGCTGAACCTGGTACATGCAGCTCAGCTGGGCTGCAGGGGAAGGGAAGTGGCTCAGCTGGATTGTTGCATGGGGAGAGCCAGGAGGCCCATGGGGGCAGGATGGAGGGGCCAGCAGCAGGTGGGGGGGGGACCTTGAGAGGTCATCGAGTCCAGTCCCCTGGCACCTCGGCAGGATCAAGCATTGTCTAGAGTCTAGACCATCCTTGATAGATGTAACCAAAATCGTTTAGTACAGTTCTTCAGACACATTCACATAGTTAGTCACAAGATTAACTTTCTGCCAACATTACTGCAAAATCATCTCAAATGCAAAAACAAGTCCATGTTTTATTATATATAGCTATGGTACCACACCTATTGCTGAAGTATCTCCCCAAGAGGTCAATAGCAATAGTATGAGTGTTAATGTCCGCAAAAAATAGCTTTGTGCCTCCTAGTTTCTGCAGACAAAGACTAAGGTGAATCTGAAGCCCATATACACGATGATTTGTAGACAACATAACTTCTTTTCTAGAGTGGAGACACTACTGAATGTTTTAAAGTGCTACAACTTGATTCATACCTCAAGGACAAAGCTAACAATATTTACAAACACATTGTTGTATATATTCTTAAGTGAATGACATCCAGCAGACACAATAAGCCTCAGTTACCCTTTCCTTTATACTAGTCACTTACTATAAGAAGCAGTTATATACACTTTGAACAAAGAGACAATCTTAGAATATTTTCAAAACAAAAGCTTTCCTAGGGTTGTTATACTACATTGTGGAGATTTGTAATAAATAAATACTGTTGACACAGATGGGGAAACATCTTTGCCAGATTTGTAAAAAGCAAAATATGTGACGACTGCTTCAAATATTTCAACCTTCCTCAAGAAAAAATTATCTTTGGTAATTTTCCCACTGGGAAAAGCTGTTTGCAGTGGTTAAAACATCTCTGATGGAAATAAAGCAAGCTGTGATGTTCAAAATATTATGTTCTTTCCCAGCTGGTTAAAGTAAAAATTGCAAAATATTAGTAAAATTAATGCATCAGAATCTTGACCCCCGTCTGTCTACTTTATGCTGCTAAGGCAGAGCAAAAACACTCATCAAACTATCCTACATGGAATAAAACAGGCACAATAGGTTGTATGCCACCTACTCTTGGCTCCAGTACAACTACCAGAGTAGTGGTTAGAAGCATAGAAAGGATAGAAAGGTACAAAGGTGCTGCCATAACTTACAGAAACCATAATTCTGCTCTAAATTATGTTGGATCAGCCTAGCTGCAAAAATCATGCCAGTGCTGCCCTCTGATGATCTGAAGCCACACTGGGACTCTGAGATTACTTGCCATGCAAGAGGGAGCAGGTGATTGAGTAAGATAATAGCAAGAACCTTCCCGGTGATGCAGAGGAGGGCAATGCCTCTCTAGCTGCCAGTCAGTGCAGTCTCCCATTTTAGAAAATGGCGATAACGTGAGCATTATGCAAGATAGCAGGAATGTCTTTGGTGCACCAGATTTTAAGAAGTACTAAATGAAGCTTCTAGTCAGTGAGTCTCCCCCTACTTTCAGTAGTTCAGATGGTCTGTCATCAGAACCCTGGTGCTTTATTTGTTTAATCGCATTGCAGACCTTCTTGGAGGTTGGGGGGTTGGCAATGATTTACTGGATTGGGTGCTGAGGGATGGAGTCAATGGTGTCATCAGTCATAGTCATTTCTAGATTTACAAGCTGTCAATAGTATTCCTCCCAGCGCTATCTGATGGATTTTTCATCTTTAAAAAGGGTACTACTGTCTTTGGATCTCAGAAGTGTGAGGCTACGTGAGCTTGTTCCATATAGAGTCTTCGTCTCACAAAAAACAAAAACACCTCAGCATATCATGCCTGTTAGTTGGATTTCTTTTGTATTGTCCTTACACTATTTGTTTTTGATTTCTTGGATCCTCCTTTGAACTTCAGCTTTGAGCTGATGGAAAGAGTTCTATTTCTGACTAGACAGTAATTGGTTTTTCCAATCACAGAAAATTTCTATCTTCTGGTACAAAAGGGCTGTAATCTCAATGTTGTTGTTGTCAATCCAGTCCTGGTGATGCAGGGTAGCAAGGCAAATGAATTCCTTGCAAGCCACATGGAGGATCTGTTTTAGGGTTTCCCAGTCTTCTTTGACAATAATCTTGTCATTTCCTGGTGCACATATGGTCAGTTTTCCACTGAGGAGTGTTTGGAAGCTCTCTTGGTGCACTGAGAATTGAAATCTTTGGATTCTGTATTTCCATCTGTGTGATTTGAATTGCTTTCTTTTTTGGTGCAATCCTAATGTGGACATGACTGACCTCACCAGATGATGGTCATTCCAGTTATCATGAGCTCCTCTTGACATGGGTGATTTAGGCATCTCTTAGATCCTGTATTCTTACAATGATTAGTCTATGATGTGCCACTGTTTTGACTGAGGGTTGTTGCTAAGTTGTTTGGTGCCTGTTGCTTTGTGTGAAGATTGTATTTGTGATAACAAGTTCATGCTCTGAATATTTGCTGAGTAGAAGGGTACCATTGGAATTGGTCTTGCCCACTCCTTCCTTCCCAAGGGTGCTATTCCATGGGTTATAACCTCTGCCATCTATTGCATTAAAGTCAGCTAAGAGGATTATCTTATGTGATTTCTGAATGAATGACGAAGTGTTATCAAAGTCAGTGTAAAAGGATTCTCTTTCCTTCTTCAGCATCAGTTGGTGCATATTCACTGATAATAATGGATTGACCATTTAAATGCAGAGTCATAAAGGTATTCATTGATGCTGATGGGGAGCTCATGAGGCAGTTGATTAGAAGGTTCTTGATTGCAAAGTCAACACTACATATTCACCTGTCACCTGCTGTTTTTCCTTTCCAGAAGAAAGTGTAACTGCCACCCTCTTCCTGCCAGTGGCCTTCAGCTGCACATCTTGTTTAGCTGACAGCAGCTCTATACAGGTTGAACCTCTATAAGCCTCAAGTGTTGTGCGTCAAGAGTTCTAATAACTATTGTCCTCCATTTGGAACTTTTACTTTTGATTTCATATAGTAATGTATGGACATTCCAAAGTTGCAAGAAACATTTCTGGGTTTTGACCACATTGTGAGTGATCCCTCTGGGCATGGTTATCCAGTCAGGTATGATGGGATATTGTATGTTTGGGGCATGTTTTTCTGGCCCCTTCCCCGTATGGGGTGTGCAGATGGGTTCCTAAAAAAGCCTGCTCAGTCATGCCTGCCACTGTCAAAAGTGAACCCCATCCTACTTCAGGGGCACATGACTACTGTCTTGCACCCATCACTGAGGGTACGTCTACACTAGCTCATTAGTTCGAGCTAGGCAGGGTAATGAGGGCAAGCGGAGTTGCAAATGAAGCCCGGGATTTAAATATCCTGGGCTTCATTTGCATGTTCCCGGGCGCCACCATTTTTAAATCCCCCTTAGTCCGAACTCCGTGCTCGCGGCTACACGCGGCATGGAGTAGGTAGTTCGAATTAGGATCTCTAATTCGAACTTCCTAGTCCATGCCGCGTGTAGCCGCGGGCACGGAGTTCGGACTAAGGGGGATTTAAAAATGGTGGCGCCCAGGAACATGCAAATGAAGTCGGGGATATTTAAATCCAGGGCTTCATTTGCAACTCGGCTTGCCCTCATTACCCTACCTAGCTCGAACTAATGAGCTAGTGTAGACATGCCCTAAGAGACAAAGAAAGGGTTCGACTGCGATGATATGTAATTGGGTATTTTGGAGCTGGCACATCTCTAAAGTAGCACACATATTTCCAACAATATTTTTGTTTGATATGCTGGTTTGACTAGTCCATCTAACTAGGGAAAAGAACATATGTTTTTTATCATATCTATTGTGAAACACCAGGAAGAAAATAGTTCACTAGTAATATTTCATAATAATAGCAGTTAATTTCCTTAAAGAGTGACCCAACCTTAAAAATGCTGGTCAAGGTGTCATCTTTTCATGATGCTTTTCTCACTAAATGTGTTCTGAAAGTCACAGATTAAGAAATACCAAACTGAAAGTGTGCCAATTTGAAATATAACATCATCTTTTTCAGCCAAAATGGAAAATTGCAATAGAGCACCAAATACAGGCAGTCCCCGGGTTACGTACAAGAACTGTAGGTTTGTTCTTAAGTTGAATCTCTATCTAAGTCGGAACTGGCGTCCAGATTCAGCCGCTGCTGAAACTGACCAGTGGCTGACTACAGGAAGCCCGAGGCAGAGTTGCTCTGCCCCGGGCTTCCTGGAATCAGTCTCTGATCAGTTTCAACAGGCTGAATCTGGACGCCAGTTCCGACTTACATACAGATTCAACTTAAGAACCCCAGGCGTCCCTAAGTCAGCTGCTGCTGAAACTGATCAGCGGCTGATTCCAGAAAGCCCGGGGCAGAGCAACTCTGCCTCGGGCTTCTTGTAGTCAGCGCTGGTCAGTTTCAGCAGCGGCTGATTTGGGGACGCCTGGGGCAGAGCAGCTGGGGTGCTGCTGGGTTGCTCCAGTAGCGCCGCTCCTCGGCACTACTGGACCAACCCAGCAGCACCCCAGCTGCTCTGCCCCAGGCGTCCTGATTCAGCCGCTGCTGAAACTGACCAACAGTGGCTGAATCAGGATGCCTAGGGCAGAGCTGCTGGGGTGCTGCCAGGTTGGTCCAGTAGCACCCAGAGTGGTGCTGCGGGACCACCCGGCAGCGCCCCAGCTGCTTTACCACAGGCGTCTGGAGAAAAGCCTGGTCTGCTGGGGGGCAGGGGGAGGGGCATACTAGCTGTGCCTCCCCCCCCCCCCCCCCAGCAGACCAGGGAGACATGGGCAGCGGACCGAGACGCACCACGGTCCCGCTGCCCGGGTCCTCCGCGGCTTTGCTCCCCGTCTCCCTGGTCTGCTGGAGACCAGCAGACCAGGGAGACGGGGAGCAAAGCCGTGGAGCACGCAGGCAGCGGACATCCCAGACGCGCCGCGGCTGTCCCGCTGCCGGCGTCCTCAGAGGCATTGCTCCCTGTCTCCCTGGTCTGCTGGTCTCCAGCAGACCAGGGAGACGTGGAGCAAACCCCGTTCGTAACTGCGGATCCGACATAAGTCGGATCCGCGTAACTCAGGGACTGCCTGTACGTCAGTTCATTGCACAGATGAAGCTGAGTGACACTTTGGTTCAGAGACTTGGCTGTTCTCTAGAGCCAAGCTGTTGTCTAAATTGTGCTCCACAGTGAACCAAGCAAGTGGCCACAGTTTACACCTCTATAGTTCATTTTCCATCTCACAATAAAAGATGCCAAGAAAGAATTAAAATTACACAGATAACCAGAGGCCACCATTCTTGGAAACTGAACCTACTGTTGCATTTACTTTTCATGAAATATTTACCATATTCTATGTATTTCAGATTGGAAATATCATAAATACTACTGGAATTTGAATGGCCATGGGTGTTTAGTGACTAGCATTTAAATGTCGGCCACTATATAGCATTTTCCATGCAGAGTCAGATAGATTCTCCTGCCCCAAACTCAGGTATGCACTCTGAAGGAAGGGTCTTATTAAAATTGTGCTTCCAGAACACAAGTGAGGCAGAGCAGAAATCCTTCTGCTCAAGGTGCTGCAAGGACAGCACCATCACTATCACCCTGATAGCTATCTGTCTCCTGTTACTCTCAGATGAGCAAAGTAGGTTAGCCATATGAGAGGAGCCTATACTGCACAACTTTGAAGGGTATAGCAGGGTGTTTACTCCTCTTTTCACCGAAGAACTCTGGGGAAAATGCTGTGCTACACCTGGGGTGGCAAAGCTTTGCCAAATTCCCAGTGCTAGACTGTGCCTAGATAGCAAAGTCTTGCTGTAACTCTTAACTAGACTGAATCTTGCCATTTCAGCAGAATAATGCTGCTCCTGGTTGCTGGTCAGTCAAGCCTTTTGAGAAATAATTTGAAAGCTTTCTCTTGAGATAAATAGTTTGGACTGGAAAATCAAAATGAGCTACATAGTACCTGCAGAAAACATATAGATATACTGATATACTGATTCAGGCATGGGTTTAGGATATGGCTCATGGGTGATGTTGGTGGCTTATGATATGCAGGAGGTCAGAGTGGATCATCTAGTGGTCTCTTCTGGCCTTAAAATTTATGGCTCTGACTTTAGATTCTTGTGAAATAATGACCTAGTTTGAAAAACAAAGTGGGTGAGGTAATCTCTTCCCTTTTGTTGGTGAGACAGACATGCTTTTGAGATTATACAGAGCTCTTCTTTAGGTCACCATATGTCTATATTGAAATAGTTTGGGCTAGATCTTTTGTGCCATTCAGGCAGTGCAAACTAGCTGTTGAGCTGCCCTAATGGGGAACATCAGGTGGCATAAAACCGGCATTGCCATGTGTTCCACAGATCTAGCTTCATCTATAAGGGCAGGGGGTTCTGACCCAACAAACTTGCGTACTGGTTGCTGGCTGACTTTACAATATGACCTGATCCACCTTGTCTATTTTCTGGGATGGACATAGCTACAACACTGCATAAGGACCAGCTTTATACGTAACATTACATACAAAATAAATATACCAATATCTGTGAAAACAACAACAACACATGCTAAGTTCTACTGCCCTCACAGTATTTGGAAAGAACTACTATGCACTTTTGGACCATGCATGTTTCTCTAGTCACATTTTTAAATCAGCACAAAAAAAGAATGGCTTTTGTTCACATTCTCCTGGTCAAAAGGTTGATTTTAAAGACTGAGAATGGGTGGAAGACATTCTTCACTCAATTAGAAACAGTTAAGCTTGGGTCAGATTGTACTGACGGCATCCCTTTGAGGTTATACATTTATGTGCTTTTATTGGACTGCTTCAAAGATAAGTTCAGAATAACTGTGTGGTATAAAGTCCCTTGGCAAGTAGATTCTACCACAAAAGCCAAATCAGAGTCTAAAGCAGGAGACTTTGGGAACATTAACTTTATTCAGCTCTTGAGGCCACCAGAATATTATGCCAAACCTCCTACAAAGCATAAAAAGTGAAGAAGTCATACAAGTATCCCCATCCACAGCCTCCTCTTTATAGCCAAGTGACTGTTGGTAAAAGTACCATGAGACTAAACTAAAAGTAGTCTGCAGCTCATGCAGGGCAAGATAGCTATTAAGCTGCCCTAATAGGGAACCTTCGGATGGCATAAAACAAGCATAGCCAGCCCTGCTTCATTTGTTTCACAGATCCAAACCCAGGTATCAGAAGAAGGGGCCATGGACAGATTTCCTTCTGCTCTGGTTGCTGGGTAGTCTAAACAGATTGTCCCCTCCTTTCTACCCCTGCCCCCACAACTCACTGCCTTCGAATCGGGCTATTTGTGTCTAAGCTATAGCTAAAACAGCAGAATTTTTGAAATAACAAACAAGCAAATCAAACTGCACGGCTACATCTAGACTGGCATGATTTTCCGGAAATGCTTTTAACGGAAAAGTTTTCCGTTAAAAGCATTTTCAGAAAAGAGCATCTAGATTGGCACGGATGCTTTTCTGCAAAAGCACTTTTTGTGGAAAAGCATCTGTGGCCAATCTAGATGCGCTTTTCCATGAAAAAGCCCCGATTGCCATTTTTGCGATTGGGGCTTTTTTGCGGAAAACAAATCTCAGCTGTCTACACTGGCCCTTTTGCGCAAAAGTTTTGTGCAAAAGGGACTTTTGCCCGAATGGGAGCAGCATAGTATTTCCGCAAAAAGCACTGATTTCTTACAGTAGGAAGTCAGTGCTTTTGCGGAAATTCAAGCGGCCAGTGTAGACAGCTGGCAAGTTTTTCTGGAAAAGCGTCTGATTTTCCAGAAAAACTGGCCAGTCTAGACACAGCCCTCATGTCTAACTTAACCCATAAAAGATACTGTGACTTCTGTCATGCTAGCCAAAAAATATTGGCTAGTAAAAGGAGAAAAAGAACACCCACTCCCTCCACTAATCATAACGTTTAATATATTCCAAGCCGTAGCTGCTAATCTCATGAATCCAGACCGCCACTTACACCAAAAAGTGCTATTGTTGGTGAACAAAGCAAGCAAGAACAGTGATCCTTTAGTTTTAGTAAATAATTACCGTATTCAAGACACAAGTCATAATTTGGCCATCTGTTTTTTTTGTTTTTTTTGTTTTTAAAGGACAAGAACTAAAGCAAAAATACCTCTCTAGTAGGTAATGGTGGAGACTTACTCCATCTGGTAATTCTTCCAAGTTCTTTTCAAGTGATGAAAGCAGCAAGTGTTTGGGAGATTAAATGCATCACTGTCATATTTCAAAGGGAAATTATATCACAGAGAATTGAAATTAGGGGGCTCTGCTTGATCAAAGTGTTGTTGGTGCTATTGAATTTTTGTTGGAGCTATTGAATTTTTGTATTCCACACAGAATATCTACTAGTTTAAAGAACATAATGAAAAGTTTCAGAGGGTATCTGAAGAAGTATCTGAAGAAGTGGGTTGTGCCCATGAAAGCTCATGATACCATCTACATATTTTGTTAGGCTTTAAGGTGCTGCTAGACTATTCGTTATAATAAAAAGTGTAAGTTGAAAATTAAATATCCAACTTCAAGGTGATCCTGGAGAGGTAATGTGCATGTGTTTTGGTGATAAAAAAAATTAAACTATTAAAACAATGTATTTGAATTTGTTAGGAACCTATAATTAAAGTAGGCATATTCTTCAGAGATGTACTAACTTGTGAGCCTTATTAATTAATGAGACTCATTAAACAAGGCAATTTTTTTATGATGACTCTCCCCCCAAGACTTTGAAAGCTTTAACATTATAATCAAATTCCAGAGGATTTAGACCAGTGATCACCAACCAGTAGATCGGGATCTACCTGTAGATCTTGAAGCCACTGGCAGGTAATCTTGACAGGTATGGCTGGGAGACTATGAAGCGCTGGCACTTCCATTGCCCCTCCTACTGCTGCCCGGCTGCTCCTGCCCAGAGCCTCAGAGCTGCACCTGGGAGCTTCCTGCTTCATGTGCAGGGTGGGGGAAACAGGGGGGCATTGATGTCACTTTGTCCCCCTCATCTGTACCCCATATTCACAGAGTGAGATGGGCAGGACCTCAGCAAAGGGGTGGAACAGCGGTATTTGGGTTTGAGGTAGATCCTGGACTGACTTAAATTCAAAAAGTGATCTTGTGCTTAAAAAGGTTGGAGACCACTGCTTTAGACAATAGGGAATTTATTAGGCTATTATCAAAACTACTAACTAATCATCCAGGAGCTTCTACAAATGTAATAGCTTGTGTGGGGTGCACTCAACTAGCAGGCTGCTTATCTATAGGCATTTAAGGAATGAAAACATGCAATACCACCTCCTCCAGCTGGCTCATGAGACCAGACTGGGGAAAGTGCATACTGCACAGAATTCCCCCGACCAACCCAAAGGCATTTTGCCTCCCTGTGCTCAGACGTAGTGCTCTTGACACTGAATTTTCCCGCATCATATCACTCCTCACGAGGCTGTTGTTTTGAAGAGCATTCCAAGTATTTTATAGTCACACATCCCAGCTGAAGAGACCTATCCACAGCCTCTGCTCTGCCAGAGAGTGCACCACATGCCTACACAGCCAATCCTGCTGTCAGCCTCCACCAGCAGATCCTTCTTCCTTATGAAGCCACTAAGATGGAGCACCAATAGCGGATGCTACCTGCCTTCCTCCAGCTGTTGATCTCCCTGGTTGGTGTACAGCAGTTCCCATTGGCACCAGTGTGTGTTAAACAAACCAGAAATATTCAACCAGGAATATTTAGAGCATGTATCGGCTGATCATGGCAAAGGGAATCTCACATACATATGGGCCTTTTCCTCACTATTGAAATAAATGGGACATTTACTATAGAATGCAATGAGGGCAGGAGTAGGAAAACTGAATTATACACATATGTTCTAAGAATAAAATGGATTTCTTTGAGTCTTAATTCAGACTAACATATGGGGGTTTATTCCCAGAAGACACTGTGCATTCTACTTGCATATGAGACATTACTAGTTCAAGGACATAATCACCTGGTATGCAATGACTGATGTATCCACTCATCCTTAGGACCAAAAAACAAAAACAAATAAGATTTTCACAGAATAGGAATTATTATCTCCCCCCTCCCCCAAGAGGGAACAACAAGGTAAGCACTCTTATGCACCCTCATAGGGTGCTGGATTGTTAACAATGTTTATACATACAATAATAAAACAATTACCTGAGGAATTCTCCTTCTGGCTCTTCTGTTCCCAAGAGCTCTGGTAATTTATGCTACTTCCTTTACAAATTAGCAATTGTTTTTGTAAAGCCAAGTGCCCGTAAGATGCAGAACAGTTTTCTGGTTCAGGCACTGGTGGGGACTCTAGGAGCAAGGCTCAGTTTCTGACTCTGACACAAGCTTTCTGAGGATACATCTATAAGGTAAGTGGAAATCTGCAGCACCGCGTCTCAGACTCTATGTTTAAAGACTCCATTTTGCGGGGCTCAAGCCATGATGCTGAAAATAGCTGGGTAGACATCTGGGTGATGTCTGGAACCTGGGCTCTATGACTGAGGGTCACAGGGGAGAAGAGTTTCAGAATCTGACCTCAAACATCTATGCACATATTTTCAGCACTCTAAGTTTATACCTTGAAAGCTCAAATCTTTAGACCTGGGCTGTGAGACCTTCTGTTTCCAAACAGATATGCCATGATTGTGTCTCTGTTTCTTTAACATAAAAGGGAAGTGAACTTTCTTCTCTCACACACTTTATTCATCTTGTCTTTTAGACTGTAAATTATTTGGGGCAGACTATCTTTCTATGCTTCGTAGTGCCTCAACTTTGATTCTGGCCTATAGACATCTCTGTAGTACCAATAAATAAATGAATGCACCAAATCCAGGGCTGGACCTTCCTCAGCTGAATCCTAAATCCAAATTTAATTTACTGTGGCAACTGAAATATAGATAATATAGATTCCTGTAATGGTTATTGTTCTTCCTCCCCTCTGGTTCTCACAAAATTGAAGGAATATTGCTCCTGAATCTTAGGCTACATCTAGACATACCGCAGGCTTCTTTCAGAAGTAGCTTTTTTCAGAAGAGATCTTCCAGAAAAACTTCTTCCAAAAGAGAGCAGCCACACTTGAAAAGTGCATCAAAAAAGTGATCTGCTTTTTCAAAAGAGAGTGTCGACTGAATGGATGCTCTCTCACATCTAAGCTGGGATTGCTATGAAAGGAATGGCCACTAGGGCATCTGTGCTTTTTCCTGTTTCCTCTTCTTCCAAAAGAACTCCCTCTTCCCCATCCACACACACCTTTTTGCAAAAGAGCTCTTTTGCAAAAAGGCTTCTTCCTCATAGATTGAGGATTACCAATGTTGGAAAAACCCCTCTGTTCTTTCGATTTCCTTGAGAAAGAATGCAATTGCAGTGTGGACGTTCCTCATGTTCTGTCGGAAATACAGTCATTTTCCCAACAAAACTCTGTAGTGTAGACATACCCTTTGTGTAAGTACATATTGGTGTTTGGAAAATAGTGGGGCCCTTCAGAAGCAAAGTATCAAAAATATTTTTATGTTGTATATATGGAGCAAGTTATTTATGAATTATCCTCCCTGTTCTGTAGCTGAACAAATAACACTCACTTATTTTTAAACAAGCAAAGGTCAGGATATGCTCATCAAAAATGCTCATCAAAGATTATTTGGACAACTCAGATACAAATTCTCTTAACCTCAAGCAAAAATAAAAATCATCCTCCCATTGATTAGACCTCAAAATTCTTTTTACTATTAGCTTATGTTATCATGATTTAACTCTGGAAAAGTTTTCTCTCACGACATAAACATTTCCTCCAAATTCTGAACTATAATGCATGTTTACCTGCCTGGGCATGCATATTTGTAATTATTCTGAAAAGTTGCATGCATATTTGAGAAGGAGTTTTCTTCTATAAATTATCTGATTTTAGAGTTTTGTTTATAAATGATTTTTAACCTCTTAAAATAATCAAAGGTCATGTTTTATAAACGAATTGTTACAGTCACTGGGTTTTTTGTTGTTACACCCTTCTGGGAGCTAACTGTGAAAAGATTTCCTGGAAGACACTGTCAATTTTTTGGAACAGTTTTTCAAAAAAATAATACCCTAGTGGCATATTCAGTTCATTACCTCATGTTCATTACCTCATGCACTAGTCAGCTGAATAGTGGATGAACATTTAGAAAGAAATGAATATCTTATTGGTTACGGACACAAGAATCTGCAACAGGTCATGAAGCTAGACAGGTCACATAACCATCTAATAATGCAATTGATGCAAGCCTTTCCCTCCTTTAGGAAAAAAAAAACCTGCAAGTGCAAGTGCTCCAAGGGTAGAAATCAATGGTTTATTCAGACTTACAATGTGGAAAAAAAGCAAAGCATTTTTTATCAGGCACAGAGGATATCTTGTGCTGCGCATTTCACTGTAATCTATACATTCAATCACATCACTGATGGCAAGTATTTAGGGCCTCCACATAGCAGCAGCACAGGAGAAGATAACCAGCTCTTTATATCTGCAAATTCCTCAATCATGGACCTGTTCCAGCTCTTTTTTTGTTTTCATGAAAGGATTTCTAGTTGCCTATTACTCTGGTGGCAAAGGTCATTTTTGTGGATTCAGTCCTTTTCCTTCGCACAGAAACCTGCTCAGTTGGGAACATCCTGCTGAGTCATGTTTATTTATTGATAAATGCACTTCCTTTCAAATTTGACAGCCACTGATATCCAGACCTCTTGAGGCCTTAGGAAGAAAACAATTAAAACTAACCAAAACCGAATGAAAGCACATTAAGTGGGGTTATATAATTAAATAAAGGTGAAACTGGATGGAAAAATAGCAGAAGCTAGACATGGAGTAAGAAATATTTAGAGTGCATAAGTGACTGATAAGCTGTCTCTAAATCCCATTAAAATCAGCTTCAGGCACCCAAGTCACTCAAGCATATTCCTTTGTTGCATTGTACTGAGTTATTTTCATCCAGGCTGCATTGACTTTACCCTCTGTCTACCTTTCCAACCTCAGTTAACCTGGGTCCATATTAATTTAAAAGTATTCAAAATGGTCACAATTATTTCAGGGCAGATGTGGCTTTACCACCGTGCCTGTACTGGGTGAAGGTGTGCCGAGACACACCACATCAACATCACTTTCTGGACAAGAGAATGTAGGTAGCCACACAGGATGATTCTGGAGACACCACACCCCTTCTGCTCCTGCTACAGACCACCAATCTGGGTGGAAAGGAAATGTAGAATTTGTCTTCCTTCTCCTTGGTGCTGTTGATGGCAGTAGGATTCCGTCATGACTTCATCTCTCAGGTTGAATTTCACCCCTGTGCAAAGGATCCTTTTTGCAGGCTTAAAAGGTGCTCGGGGTGCCATTTTGTTAGGACAGTGGAGCTGGAAGCCTCTTGTACCAGGACAAGAGTCTTGTTCTCCTTCCCCTTTCCTTCACTATCAGGAGTGAGGAGAAAGAATACAACTTGTGTGCAGTCCTCTCACTCCTGGCTAGTGAGGAGAAGGGGCAGAGGAGTAATGACATGAGCTGTATGATTTCCTCTCTTTCCCTGAGATGGAAATGGAATGGAAACTGAGTTTACTGAGGGGAAGGGGAAGAAGAGCAAGCAGTGTTCCAGTTCAAGGCACTTCAGCTCCAGAAATGTGGTGGGGCATGGACTCCTCTACCTAGAGGTGAATTTCACCCTCAGAACAGTCTGGGTACATTATCCCTTATCTGGCACATCTGCACAAGAGCAACTAGAATAATCTAACTTCTAACATACAGACTTCCTTTTCTAAGGGTGGATTTGTGCAACAAAGCAGTCCAAATAATGATGTTGATCATCATCAATGAGAAATATCTTCTGTTGTCATGAACTAAGTGATATATTGTTGGAACTGACTGAGAATTGCTGGATAGAGTGTTCTAAGTATGTGCTTTGCAGTCTTCAAATGGAAGATATTCTAGAGAGGCATTTCTTGATCAAGACTGATGCAGCCCACTAGTGGGTCATGAAGGCTGACTGCTGAGTTGCAGTAATCAGCCCTCTCCCTTCCTTCCAAAAGTAGTTCAACAAAAAAGTAAACTCCGGAAGCTAGTAAGATGCAGGGGAATGTATGGATAAATTCTGTTTCCTCATGCAGCTACTCTGTCTGCACTGAATTCAGCATTGGGAGGAAGATATGGTTTCAATATTCTCATAGTTCTCCACCTTATACAAGGCTACTGTGAAGCTAGTGTAGAACATATGGTCAGAAGAGCAGGAAAAAAAAAAGGTTTGAGAGAGAGGGAGCTGAAAAAGATTTGACAACCTAGCTCTCTCCGCCCAGTGACCGCATCAACCTAACCTCCCTCACCTGCAATACTTTCACCCAGTATTAATCAATCCCTCTGGTGTCTTTGCCCAAAACTAAGAAAGGTTTCTTGCCATGATCCTAATTCCACAAGGCCTTGGGGACACCAAGCAAAGGCAAAGGGATTTGAAGATCCTAAGAGAGAAAAGTGTGATGGTCATCATGCTATAAAAAAAATTCATGTAATGCTTCTGATGATTACCAAAAAATTAAAACTGATTAAAATGATTGTCGGTAGCTTTGATTTTCAAGCTCACTCTGGATAAATACAAATGTGAAGCAAACACTTCTCCAGGAATGGTTCAGATTCATGGTTTAACATAAGTGGATCTCATCCACTGACCCTGCTCTCACTTTTGTTTCCCCTTCAGATTACTCTGATGGAGGCTGTCTTTGCTCCCTAATGCTGATGCCTTTGGACCCTTTCAGGCAAAGGTTACACTCCAGATTTTTAGGTCAAAATAAGGAAAGTCCATTTCTATCGCCAAAGGAAGGAAATTATGAGACAAAAAAGGTCACTAAGCTCTCTCATTAGTCACTTCATCTTGGGTATTTAGTCTGGCAGTGGGAAGAAAGTACACATTGTTTTGGAACAAGATCCCATAATGCATTCTCTGCTCTACTGTACTATAGATGAAAGATAAGGGAATCATATATGAGAAGTGGGTAAGATTTTTTTTGTATTCACTTTAAATATGGAATTAATATAGAACAATGGTCAAAACACTGTTTCACTGAAATGTAATTTTACTTATGGTACTTGTCTAATGCAATTATTCAGGAATCTCAAATCAAGGATCTATTACATTGTATTACCTGACCTGATGAATTATGAAATAATTCTTATTACAGTTACTTCTGGTGAATATATTAAGTGAAGGCCACAATAAACCATTTTCAGCTCAGCTAGTTTTCACATCTAATTTGGAGCACCCTGTTGCATGTAAGGTTATCAATGAGCTCAGTTCACTATTCAGTACATATGATATATAGTGTCGACATGTGTACACTTACAGGAGAGGCACGTATGCATAAAAGTGAAAACACTGACAAACAGGACAAGCAACTTAGAGAAATCAGAATCCTTCTTTTAATGAGAGCACTGCCGTGAAACTACTTCAGGACAATAGAAAATATAAGGTAAAAGAGGGATGTGTAAAGGTCAACATCTTATTTATATCAGGATTAATCCTATGTGTCTCAGATACTCCTATCATCACTCACATCCTGTCCCTTCATTTTTAACAATAAGGTTTGTTACAAATCTCAAGCTCCCTTCACTCTGTGCAAAGGATTAAGTCTGGCAGATGCAGCCTCCTCTCCCACTGCTGCTGGAGCCAGGGGTATACAATTTTTTGCAATAGGTTCCATGAAAAACTTTGAAGTGGGTCATCAGGACCAAGAACAAATTCATTAGCTCTTACTTCAACACAGTTCACTCCCACAAGAAGATAACAAGTCTATTAATTTCTTCTAAGACAACTCCCCCATAAGAAAAACATATAGATTAGATTCCTCTCTACACCCACCCACAGCCTCCAGTGCCCAAATCCAATGGATGCTTCTTTTCTCTTGATACATTAAGCCCAGAGGGTGGCTGGAGGTTTTGGGCAATGATGTTATTGCAGGCTTGATTCATGTCTCTTCTCCCCACTCATCGCCAGGTTCCCCATGTGCAGACCTGCAAGGCCCTGCTGTAAGGAAGACCCAGCTGCTGAGAATAGGGAAGGGAGACTCTGTGTCAGCAATCCTCACCCATGGAGTCAAGTTGAGGAAGCTTAGGAAGCAGCTATTCATGAACAACCAAAGCACCTTTGAATGGCTTCATATCTTCATGCTGAAAGGGGGAACAAAAATGATGGTGGTAGCTATAGACCAATATCTTAGAGAATAAAATCCATAAATTGGGTAGTTTCCTTGTTTTGAAAAGCTTTCTGTATAATATTTGATGTATGATCCATATTATAAAGAGGTGTTAGCATACTGAATGACCATTTCTCTATCCTAAGTTATCAATTACATATAATATGATTTACTTTAAACTAAACATACATTTTTGCAAAGTATTTTCTCTTCGCAATGGGAGAAGACTATAAAACAAAAAACGGGTGAGCAAATTAATTACAAAGTTTATTAGACTAAAAATTTGAAACAACTGAATCCCATGATCTGCTGTTCAATATGAAAATCAACTTTCAATTTGTTCTGGCATCCTTTTTATATGGACAATCACAAACTTTTTAGCAATTTACGAAGTAAAACTTTAAGCCATAAAATCTACTGTTGGATTGGAACTTGCGTATCCTGAAGTGAATAGCTTGCTATCAAAACACATGCACCAAATACACTGAGGTAGACTTCTGAAAAACATTGTGACATTATCTGATTAATGACTGCAGTTGTTTGTTATAAACTTTCCATTTCTGTATCCAAAAACAGCATTATGTTAGCAGACATCAATAAAAATAGAAATTTTCATCTAACCAGATACGAATACTAATTATCATACAATTCACGTGGTTCTAAAAATATTTGTTTAATTTCAGACTTCTTTGGAGTTTTAGAGTTTGATATATAAAAGTAGGTATTTGAAGCATAATTATATTTATTCCATGAAGCAGAACATAAGCACAAGTCATAGGAAGTTTATTATGAAGTTATGTGTCTTGAGGATATGAGGAAATGAGATTAAGCAGTTTAATTAATAGATGCTTCAATAGGATTATATGGTTATAAAGCATTATAGCACTTTATACTGTGGTTATAAAGTGCTATTTAATGCAGAGGAAATAGCAATATTAAATTAATAGGACCAATGACAAATTCAATTTTAAAGAACAGTTTGTAATTATTTAGTTTAGAATGTGTTAATAATAGTATCATAATAATATTTCTAGAAGGTCAGATGGTGTGTCAGTTAGTGATAACTTTTTCTTTACTTACCATAGATTCCCGCTTTATGAGCCATATAGTTTCCTATTTTATGTGAGGAAGATGGAAACCACCAATATCCAGAAATCAAAGACTCAGCAAAAGCAAATGTGATAAACCCCCCAAGAGCTCATTGCTGCCCAGAGTGCTTATAAAAATCAAGCAGTGTTGATAAATTATATTGTTAATTGCTTCACCAAACTTTGGCTCATTGTTTATTTGGTTTCTTAAGCATATATCACAATGTCTGTCATTAATGATGCAGGAAAAACCTTCTATAAAATACCAGTACCAAAGAGTAGTCCTGTTGCAATGATGTTAAGTCACTTTATGCATAGAGTGGCTGCCCAAAGTTATACCTCTAAAGCCATCTTCTTATATCCTTTTTGTTTACTAGGAAACAATAAACTACATGAAAATGGATTCAAGTAATCAACATTTTACACTGTTTGTTTCTGGTGTCATGGTGTACCCCTTTATCTTCAGTTTTGAACCTATGTATTCCAGGTCATGGGGTACGCTTATCATTGTGCATTCAAGGTGCTAAGAAGTGTGAAAACATCTCATAGGTCTCAGCTAGGTAAGTATGTTTGTGAGGGTAACATCGTATGTCCTGATCCCTACCTACTTAAGCTGAAGTTTACTTCAGCTAATGCAAGGTGTTATGGGATACTGAGCACAATAAACAATATTATAATAAAACATTCATGCTAATGTGGGCTATAAGATTGCTATATTAAAGCGTAATACATATATAGGTTGAACCTCTCTAGTCTGACATTCTTTGGACCTGACTGATGTTGAACCAGAGAATTTGCTGAACCATGGGAGGTCAGTATTGTCTAGCAGCATTACCAACACTTCTACTCCTTAATAGGTTATTGGAAGACATTTAGGGATTTATTAGAGGTAAATAACAGCACAGAACACTGACAGCCAGCACTTTATGGGACCATAGGAAACTTGGCCACCCCCAGGTTAATGGACATCTGACTAGCTAAAATCATGGCAGATCACAGATGTTGCTGAACCAGAAAGTGCCAGACTAGAGAAGTTCAACTTGTACTTAAATAGTTGAAATATATATTGTGGGTAGCATTATATTTATATACTATCCAGTGTATATTAGTCAATGTAGTGTATCAGCATGGCCTCCCCCTGACCAGGAAGGGGAATCATGCCGTAAGACCCCTTTGTGGATGGGGCCGGAGCCACCCAGCCCTACCCACAGAAAGCAGAAAGGTGGGGCTGGAACTATAAGACCAGAAGCTGAGAACTCAGGGTACATCTAGACTATAGGCTTTTGTCGACAGAGGCTTTGTTGACAGATACTGTCAACAAAGCCTCTGTCGAAAAAGAGCGTCTAAACTACAGCCAGTTCTGTCGACAAAGCAAGCTGCTTTTTCAACAGAGTCTAGATGCTCTCTTTAGAAAAAGCAATAGCGCCTTTTTTTGACATAACTCTGTCAAAAAAGGCGCTATTTCTCATAGAATGAAGTTTACTGCTGTCAACAAAACTGCCGCATTCTGTTGACTTACTGTCGACAGAACTCGGCAGTAGTGTAGACGCAGGTATAGTTTTGTTGACAAAAGTCCACTTTTGTCAACAAAACCCTGTAGTCTAGACACACCCTTAGAGTCCAGCAGGCGAGCAAGCCAGACATTCTCCATGGGCTCCCTAAAAGGAAGGCATATCTGCCCTGCCCTCGAAGGGACGACTGGCTAGGACCACCTGGCCCACTGCCAGGTACCAAAGATGGGCCAAGATCAGACCAACCACAACCAGGTTCCAAAGACTGGCTGAGATAGCCAAGGGCCCTACCAGGTCCTGGAGATTGGGCTTTGCCACTGGGACCTCTGAGTGACCAAAACCCAAAGCCAATGGACACCCTGTCTGTGCCGTCATTCCCAGTGGATCCTGAGGAACAGCAGTTAATCATAGAATCATAGAATGCTAGGACTGGAAGGGACCTCAAGAGATCATTAGTCCAGTCCCCTGCCTTCATGGCAGGATCCAGTACTGTCTAGACCATCACCAATAGACATTTATCTAACCTACTCTTAAATATCTCCAAAGCTAGAGATTCCACAACCTCCTTAGGAAATTTATTCCAGTATTTAATCACCCTGATGTCCAACCTAAACCTCCCTTGCTGCAGTTTAAGCCCATTGCTTCTTGTTCTATCCTCAGTGGCCAGGAAAATCAATATTTCTCCCTTCTCCTTCTGACACCCTTTTAGATACCTGAAAACCGCTATTATGTCCCCTCTCAATCCTCTCTTTTCCAAACTAAACAAGCCCAATTCTTTCAGTCTTCCTTTATAGGTCATGTTCTCTAGACCTTTAATCATTCTTGTTGCTCTTCGCTGGACCTTCTCCAATTTCTCCACATCTTTCTTGAAATGTGGTGCTCAGAACTGGACTCAATACTCCAACTGAGGCCTAATTAGTGCAGAGTAGAGCGGAAGAATGACTTCTCATGTCTTGTTCACAACACACCTGTTAATGCATCCTAGAATCATGTTTGCTTTTTTTGCAACAGCGTCACACTGTTGACTCATATTTAGCTTGTAGTCCACTATAACCCCTAGATCCCTTTCTGCCGTACTCCTTCCTAGATAGTTGTTTCCCATTTTGTATGTATGAAACTGATTGTTCCTTCCTAAGTGGAGCACTCTGCATTTGTGCTTATTAAACTTCATCCTGTTTACCTCTGTGTAGCCAGACACAAAAACCCCATCTTGTTTTTCCACGAGCCCCATCTTGTTTCCCCCCCCCCCCCAGGGAGCAAGAGAAAGGCAGTCAGCCTTTGATGCCCTGGGAACACAGGTTTGCTGCCTGTCCCTGACTCTACCATAAACAGAAACCAGACAGTAAATGGGCTAGCTGACGACCCGGGGCCTCCCGTCGCCCTGATGGCTAGTACCAGTAATTGACACGCCTGCACTGTCCCAGAGAGGAATCTTCGCCCATCACATACCAGAGGTGCCCATTGTCTGCATTTTCCCAGGTGTGAATTATGCTTTGCACCCTTCGTGGGAAACTTGGCATTCAAAGCCATTTTTCCTAATTGGCCACTTGAGCCCAGGAAAAAGCCTACATAACCCAAGGGGTATAAAAAAGGTTCAGCAGCCCACCCCATTTGAGCTCCAATCATCTATACCTGCTGGCAGGTATTGATTGTCTCCCGAGGTCTGTGGGACGCCCAACCTCGCCCTACTTCTTCCCGAGGGATTGAGAGAAAGACGCTGGCCACGCCAAGTCTGGAACGCAGGGGTGAGAATATATACCTGCTATGTGTCTATTTTGCATGCATTTAATAAGAGCTCAGAGAACCAAAGGGTTTCATGGTACCTGTAAGTGACTTATTAGTGTAATTTCTGTCCTGTCCTTTGTAGTGTCTGTGTTATCTGTAACACAGTAGTAGCATTTAACAACTAAGTTTACCCTATAACAATAAAATAGTAACTGTTTAAGCTTTTACCTAACTCCTTCAGTTGCTGTAACAGAACCAAGCACAATTTAAAAGAACTTCAGCCGGTCATAAGGGACTCACTGCCCTGACCGTCGGCTGACACTCTGACCATTTCCCCAATTTGTCCAGATCATTTTGAATTATGATCCTGTCCTCCAAAGCAGTTGCATCCCCTCCCAGCTTGGTATCACCTTCCAGGTAGGCCCAAAGGGGGAACTGGGAAGCGGCCCAGAGAAAGCCAACCCCAGGGCAGCTAAGGAAATGGAGGTCAGATGGGCAGCACGTTGTGGTCAGGATCCCCGTTGACCTATTGACCTAATTGGCGTGTTGCGGTTGGATCCCCACTGACCCAGTAGCAGCCTGCACTGCCACCTTCATGGCCCTGGACTGGGATGCATTGGAGCAGGCAGGCCTGTCCCCCCCCGCCACTCCTCACCTTGGGTGGCAAATTTACTCTGTAGTGAGAAAACCCCTGCGCTTGTCAGCTCTCCACCTGCAAGGAGACTCAACCCCTGTCGAGAGTGGAACTGTTTAAACTATCTCGCTGTTTGTATTGTTTGTTTTGGTGCTGCTCCTCCCTGACGAAGGGCTGGGCCTTATAAACTGTTTGCCCAGGCTGCATCCTGACTTGGGCCTTTAACTGTTTGCTTGCCGCTCTGCTCTACCCTGACCCAGGGCTGGGGTTTATAAACAGCACCTCAGCCTGCAGAGATGCTTGAGTTCCTGAACTGCTTAAACTGTTTATGGATGGCTTATTGCTCTTCCCTGGTCAATGGTTTAACTTCAGGGACTGTGGCTCAGCCTGCAGCCTGAGCAACCCTCTGCCCCTGACCTCTTCAGAAGCTTTCCCTAAGCAAGGGCGAAGACACTAAAATTGTTATCTAGCTGGGAAGTGTAGTGAGTCAGCGTGGCCTCCTGCACACCCGGACCATTACACTCAACAATAAGCAAAAGCTTAAAATACTTTCTTGGATTGAAGCAGAGTTCTCATCACCTTGCATGACTGAGTCCCATCTGAGCATTTTTCTTGTCAGATTCATCTCTGTCAACCAACATAACACATCTGAATCTTCCTAACACTTTTGACTCTCAAACACTTTGCAAGACTAATCAATTATTTAAGTAGCTTATTTTTAAACAAGAACTGTTTTTTCCCTAAAGACTGAGCTAACCTATATAAATCCAATTTCCCAGATTTTGTGTGTGTTTCAGTGGTATCTTCAGTCATTTGAGTGTAATTCTGCCTGAGAATATATGAGGTGGTTATTTTCTAAGTAGCTCAAGTCTTTTTGCCAAACATCTACGGGTATATCTGATGATGGGCAATCACTCAATGCTGAGTATGATCATCTTCCATGGGACTTATGGACCCTCAGGTGGCTGGATAAGGCTAATCCTTGAACCACAAGTTCTATTACCGTAAGGACGGATGTTTCCAGGTACAGCAGGAGGCTGTTGACCATGACTAGTAGCCAGTCTCCCCTTCCTCCTGTGCCTCTTCTTCCCCTCAGTTTGTCAGTGGGCAAATTCAAAATACCATTAAATAGGACTTCTTTCCATTTTGAGTGATCGTAGGCAAGTATCACACAAGTGTCAACATTAACTTTGCACTTTAAGTTATCCTTTAGCAAGTCCTTATAACACTTCCATTATCCTCCCATGTTGCAGTATCCTTCTTTCAGATGAGAAAACAGGACCTGTTTTGGGAGGTGATGGTCTGGCATCCGAACAATCTGAAGTTGCTGACAGATGATCATTGCCTCAATACTGAAGGTCTTTACCTATTCTAGAACACATGTTAGTGTTCCCGTCTTCCCATTTGATTTCAAGATCTTGCAGAGACAACATTAGCGGAGGCAACGTTAGTAATAACTCTCAAGGACTTTCAAGTGATGTCTGAAGGTTGTCCAGGTTTCAGACCCATACAGTAGGTTGGGAGAATGACAGCTTGATAGACAAGAAGCTTGGTGTCTGTTTGAATGCCATGATCTTCAAGAACCCTGTGCTATAAACGAGCAAAGGTTGCACTGGCACAACTCAAATGATGTTGGATATCCACATCGGTATCTGCCTTATAGCTTCTAAGAGGTTAAAGTGACTGGGACTTTTCAGTTTATAAAAGAGGAGACTGAGGGGGGATATCATAGAGGTCTATAAAATCATGAGTGGTGTGGAGAGGGCTGATAAAGAAAAGTTATTTATTAGTTCCCTAAATAGAAGAACTAGAGGACACCAAATGAAATTAATGGGTAGCAGGTTTAAAACTAATAAAAGAAAGTTCTTCTTCACACAGCATGTAGTCAACCTGTGGAACTCCTTGCCAGAGGAGACTGTGAAGGCTAGGACTATAATAGAGTTTAAAGAGAAGCTAGATAATTTCATGGAGGTTAGATCCATTAAAGGCTATTAGCCAGGGGATAAAATGGTGTCCTTGGCCTCTGTTTGTCAGAGGCTGGAGAGAGATGGCAGGAGACAAATCGCTTGATCATTGTCTTCGGTCCACCCTCTTTGGGGCACCTGGTGCTGGCCACTGTCAGCAGACAGGATACTGAGCTAGAAGGACCTTTGGTCTGACCCAGTATGACTGTTCTTATGTAAGACAGAGAAAATGATCAACATTCTCCAGTGCCTCTCCATTGTTTTTAATAGATGAAGTGTATGATATCTCATTTGGAGAGGGCTGATGGAGCACTTTGATTTTCTTGATGTTGAAGGTGAGACCAAGACATGTGTAAGCATCAGCAAACATGCTCAAGATGGTTTAAAGATCTCTCTCAGAATGGGCAAAAACTGCATTGTCATCAGCATACTGAAGTTCCACGATAGATGTAGTGGAAATCTTACTCTTAGCTTTCAGCCTGCTAAGCCTAAACAGCTTTTCATCCATTCTGTAGATGACTTCAACACCAGCTGGGAGCTTCTCAGTAATGAGGTTAAAATGATGGCAATAAAGACCATGAACATGGTGGGGCAATGATACAACCTGTTTGACTTCTGCTTATACTTTGAAAGGTTCATTCTGAGAGCCAGTGCTTCCCAGAACAGACCAGTTGCTTTTATGTTATCTTGAAGCAACTTTAGGACACTGATGTATTTATCAGGACATCCAAGTCTTTGAAGTCCAAAGGGCACGGTGATTCACTGACTCAAAGGTTTTAGTTAGCTCAGTAAAAGCCATGTACGGTGGTTGGTTTTGCTCCCAACACTTTTCTTACAGCTGCTGTGCCATGAAGATCATATCTGCAGTTCCGTGACATGACTGGAAGCCATTCTGTGACTCTGGTAAAGCATCTTCTGAAGAGGCAGAAAATGGATTGCAAGGGCCCATGCCAGAACTTTGACTGCAACAGCAGGGAGAGAGAGACCATGATAGTTTCCACAGTCCACTTTATCTCCATTTTTACAGAGGGTAACAACCAATGCATTCCTCATTTCACTAGGTATCTCTTCTTTTATCCTGATTTTAAGGATAAGCAGGACAAGCTGCTGATTTAACTCTGGGCCACCATCTTTAAAGATTTCAATGTGGATCCCATCTGGACTTGATGCCTTGTTGTTCTTCATCTGCTTGATGTCATTATATACCTCATGCAAACTTGGAAGGTTTGCGAACTTATCCCTAGAAGGTTGTTGTTTGAGAACTTCATCTGTAACCACAGAGTTACCATTAAGAAGATCTTCAAAATGTTCTTTCCAGTGAAAATTAATGGCTTCATTGTCCTTCAAAAGTGCAGTGCCATCCTTAGCGCGATGGGTATGCCTACACTGCAATTAAAGACCCACAACTAGCCTGTGACAGATAAAATCAGGCGTGTGGGGCTTGAGTTAAGAGGTAGTTTGATTGAAATGTTGACATTTACGCTCAGGCTGAAGCCCAGGATTTAGAACCTTCCCACCTCATAAGGTACAAGCTACAGCCAGAATCCAAACATCTACATTGCAATCACACTACCCTTAAGCTCAAGTTCTGTGAGCCTGACTCAGGTGGCATGAACAGGTCACAGGTCTAATTGCAGTATAGACCATACACTCTATGGCCCAGTCATGATAGCAAGAGAAGGAGAGTTGGTATCAAGCTACCACCATCAGAGATCTCAACCAATACAAAGCAGTTCATACTGCACACTATACAGCACTTATAACACCAGCGCTGAAGCTTGCCTTTGGTAGGGTCCTAGCAGCTGCAGTTTTGGTAACATTATGCCACCTCGTCCTGGGGAGAAGAATCTAACCCAAAGCACTAAAATAGTTTAAATGGTGAAAAAGATACCATGACTGATTAGGTCTAGTTAGATGTGATTATTTGGAACTAAAGTGATTTAAGCCCTGTTTAAAACATTTGGATTTAAATTTTTATTATTTGATTGGTACCATGCACCCGTAAGATATTTCTAGGCAGAATAATTACAGAAAATTTCAAAGCACATACCAACAGTAAAATTAGATTACACTGACTGAACTGAGCATTTCTTGCGTATAAGATTTGACTTTTTTATGCAACTTTTCCATAATCAGGTTCCAAAAAATTACATTTTAAAAGAACTATAGCTTTCAGAACTCTTGATCTTTTCTAGTTCAAACATGTCTACAAATTTACACTAAGGCTACATCTAAACTACCCCCCTCTGTCTTCAGAGGGATGTAAATGAAGCACTTTGAAAGTGCAAATGAAGCGGGGATTTAAATATCCCACGCTTCATTTGCATAATCGCACCATGGTGCTGTTTTGAACAAGTGCCATTTCTAAACTGAAACTGCAATTTAGACGCAATTTTTTTGACAATGGGGCACCATTTTGAAAGATCCTGTACTCCTGATGTTTTGAAAAGGTGCCCCGTTGTCAAAAAAAAGTGTCTAAACTGCGGTTTTAGTTTAGAAATGGCACTTGTTCGAAACAGTGCCATGATGTGATTATGCAAATGAAGCATGGGATATTTAAATCTCCACTTCATTTGCACTTTCAAAGTGCTTCATTTACATCCCTCTGCCAACAGAAGGGTGTAGTTTAGACATTGCTTAATTGTGAGTTCAAATGCAGAAATTGTGACAGTTTATAAAATGTCAACATACCACATTACAACAGATGTTGATGAGCAAAGTTGCAAAAAAGAGACAGAAAGACTGAATTAGTCCAAACAAGCAGGCCAACTGCTTTGTCTCAAGGACTGTTAAGCTCATGTATGGTAAACAAAATAGTGTGGGAGTGAAAATCAATAGACCAAAATTGGTGCATCTGAAAGTAATCCTAATTACTAAACAAAATAATCAGAGTCTTGGCTATTTCAGCTACCATTCCCTTTATGGTTGTCTGCAAAAAAGAGGGAAAAAAAGAGTTTGGGATAGAGGGGGTTATGGAAGGGAAAGAGAAGGTAACGCTATCTGTCTGAAAGAAGGGGAAGGAGCACACTACACCCACCTGGATACCAGTCACACCATTTCCTAGGACTCCAGCCTGGCACTATTGTACCTTTATTGTCCTGATCCTGAGGGCCAAGGCTGTATATGTTACAGCAACATTACTTGAGCAACTATGACCAGAAGAGGAAGCTAAAATCAAAGTCCTAAATGGATAGATGCTTGTACAACTTTGCCAGGTCTTGAAATAGCTAATAAGAAAAAAAAAATTAGGAGGCTCTTTACATTTTACTGGAAAGTTAAAAATGGTCTTTTGGTGGACAGTTCTGCTAAGCTAAGTAAATTTTTCAGGAAAGAGGCAATTTTGAACAGAAAAAAAAAGGAAATGTACAAGTATTTTTTCTCTTTGTTGGGGAAAATAAACAACTAGCATGAGACAGGGTGAAAATTTATTGAAAAAATTATCCAGTGTATGTTATCAAATATACATCTGATTTGTCATTTTAAATACAAATGAAGTTGTTGGTATTTTGCAATCGGTGTGCTTCTATAGCAATACCTTCTGGTTTTGTTTTATTGTTTTTTTTAATCTGTTCAGTTCCGCATTTCCTTGCTAATCAGTGTATTTCATGTTGTTCTATTTCAAATTTCTGCTCTTTCTATTGAGAAACTCTTTCCCAGTGCTGAAGTCTGCAGACCTTTACAAAGAACACAGAAACAAGAACCTTTCAGACCTACTGTTTAATTGTAGCAGACAAGCCAATTCAAGATGCCAACAACAACATACAGTAGATGTTGTGTGTTTTTTCATAGCTATTGAAAAAGTGTTGCTTTGAGAGGCTGGGTAATGAAGTAAGATGAGGTGAACAGCAACTTCTGCTAGAGGTGTGTACGTGTTAGAAGCCATGTGGTTGCAGGACTGAAGCAGCTATTCAGTGAAAAACAAAAAAAAAGTGTCCTGCTAAAATGCTTCCAGTGTCATTTCTAATTAAAATAGTCTTCAGAACACATAATGGTTCATCCATTTACTGAAGCCAAAGAAGCTTAGGGAACTTTACCAAATAGGTCATTAACTTCAGAGCTTGCTCTCATTATGTGACAGTTCAAAGTTTACATAGCCTGATTGTTTAGCAAAGATTGTACTTTCCCTATTAGATTGTGCCACATTTTGCATATCTTTTTCCTATACTTTTGTCGGAAGAGGCTTTTCTAAAATTTGGCCTGATTAGACTGAGTCAAATTTTGGAAAAACCACCTCTTTTGAAAGCCCCCTTCTTCCTCGTGGAACAAGGAATTCAGGGGCTTCCAAAAGAGTGTGTTTGCTGTTCCAGAAAGAAAAGTGGAAGAGCAAATGGGTTCCCTGGATGTGGCAGAGTTTTTTTGGGATAGCTTCGATATCCCGAAACCCTCCCGCAGCCTACCCGTACCCTTAGATTTTGGGTGTTCATAAAGTCAGATGCAACGTTGGATACATTCAGACTTACACAGCTCACATCCACATCAGAGTGATTTGCCACATACTGTAGGCCTATAGAGCAGGGAGGAGAGATAGTAGCAGTATGAACAGTACCTTTTCCCATTGTTACTTTCAGTCTCTTTTTCAATGTCATTTTCTGTACTCTACTGTGAAGGTGATGTTTCAGTGTGGATTTATGTAGTAAAGGAAATGTAGAAATCAATTTTAGTGCTCTGATATTTTAAACAGTTAAGGCTTCTCATTTTCTGTGCTGACATACTGCAGTGTGTGTGTGTTTTTTTAATATGTTAGCCCATTTCATACATGCATGGATTATTTGCCTTCATCTGATTTGTGACTGAACCTTCCATTTGACTTATGATTCTACAGATGGTACATATGTCCTTCCTTTATCTTGGTTTCCAGAACATTAGCATTTGACTTTGACCAATTATCCTAGACATTCTGGAAATTAACACAATTGCTTTAAAAAAAAAAAAGCTGGAAGATGATCTTCCTAACCCAAATTCCAGAACAACTGCATGCTGGGTTTCAACAACTACTGAGGAGAAAGTATACATGATCCACAGCATGGGGCATGGCTTCAGCAAGCAACTTCAAACATTAGGAAGATGTCCCTGCGAGTAATGGCACAGTCTGATTACATGTGTGTTTATTCTAGAAGGACAATGATTTCTTGGTAATTAAGAGCTTCCCTCCCCTTTAGCAGCCCACATAAGTATCAAGGGAGCAACTTGCTGTACAAAGGAGGGCAGTGGAGTTAGCAGGCAGAGCCAAATGGTACTCCCTTTATTCATGTCAGCAGAGCGTGAAGGAATAAGAATATGCTGCATGCTTTCAAGAAGTGTTTCTGATGTTTCTCTTCCCAGCACATCTTAGGCTATGTCTGCACTACAAGGTTTTTGTGCAAAAAATGGCAGAGTGTCCACTCCTCAAGTGTGTTTTTGCGCCAAAAAAAAAAATGTAGTAAATCGACAGGACAAAGGGCTTTTGCTGGTAGAGTTATTCCTCTCCCCATGAGGAATAACTCTTTTGTGCTACAACTCTTGTGCAAAAAGGCATCCACAGGGGTTTCTTGAGCAAAAAGAGCCTGTCAGTAAAAGCACAGGTGCTCTGATGGCCATTCTGTTAGTGGCAATCAGAGCTTTCTTGCGCAAAAGCATCCATGTAGTGTGGACGCTCTCTAGTGCAAAAGTACATCGCTTTTGCAATGCGCTTTTGAGGTGTGGATGCGCTCTTGTGCAAGAAGTTGTTGCAGAAGAAGCTTTTTGCAGAAGAGATCTTGCACAAAACCCCTACAGTGTAGACAAACCCTGAAGGTAAGTCTGCACTGCAGTGTTTTTCCGGAAAAACAGCTATTGCATTATTTCGACAGAAAGTTGAAAGAATGGAGGGTTTTTTCCAACAGCAGTAAGCCTCTTTCTGTGAGGAAGAAGCCTTTTTCTGAAAAAGCTTTTTTGGAAAAAGACGTGTGTGGACACGGAAGAGGGAGTTCCTTCAAAAGAACAGGCGTCCAGGAAATAACACAGGTGACGTGGTGGCCACTCCATCCATACTAATCACAACTTAAATGTGAGATAGCGTCCAATCAATGTGGATGCTATATTTCGAAAAAGCACATCGCTTTTTCCCTATGCTTTTGCTGTGTGCGCATTCTTTTTCGGATGAAGTTTTTTCGGAAGATCTATTCCAGAAAAGTTTTTCCCAAAAGAAGCCTGCAGTCTAGACATAGCCTTAGAAACTCTAGGCCAGAGGTTCTCAAACTTCATTGTATCCCAACCTCCTTCTAACAACAAAAATTACTACACAACCCCAGGAGGGGGAGATGAAACATTCTGGCTGTGTCTAGACTGGCAAGTTTTTCCACAAAATCATCTGCTTGTGCGGAAAAACTTGCCAGCTGTCTAGACTGGCAACTTGAATTTCCGGAAAAGCACGGACGATCTCATGTAAGATCCTCATGCTCTCATTCGGGCAAAAGTCTTTTCCCGAAAGACTTTTGCACAAAAGGGCCAGTGTAGACAGCACAGTAGTGTTTTCCGCAAAAACGCTCCGATCGCAAAAATGGCGATCAGGGCTTTTTTGAGGAAAACCACGTCTAGATTGGCCATGTACGCTTTTCCATAAAAAGTGCGTTTGCGGAAAAGCATCCTGCCAATCTAGACGTGCTTTTCCATTAAAAGCATTTTCGGAAAATCATGCCAGTGTAGACGTAGCCTCTGAGTTCCATGGCCTGAAGGTGGAAGGGGCAAAGACCAAGGACTTAAGCCTCAGGATGGAGGCCTGCTACCTAAGCCCTGACATTGAGGGTTGAAGCCATTGGGCTTTGACCCCCAGGTAGTGGAGGTTGGGCTCTGAGTCTTGGCCCCAGCTAGTCTAACATCAGCTCCGGCAACCTCATTAAAACGAGGTCATGACCCACTTTGGGATCTTAACCCACAGTTTGAGAACCACTGCTCTAGGGAATAATTTCTCTCAATGCTTACCTTGGGGTGGTTCAACTGTTCTTATTTTTCTCCTCTAAAGCCAAAGGCCAGAGCTTTGCCAGAAAGCTGCAACTGAGCTCTTAGTAAAAAGACATGTTTTATACTCTTCCTATTCCAGATACAAGTCCCTCATTATCAAAGACTTGTAATTTATACCCATTGTTTGCCACTTTTTTGATGTGCAGCAGACTATCAAATGCCTTTTTATTTGTAACAAAAAACAAAACAAAACAAAAACAGTGCCTTTACCCACTGCACTTCCTAATGCTTTCTACCCTTGGTTTTGATTAACTGAATGTCATTAGATACTCAGATGATTTCTTGATGCTAGGGCAATAGAAGTTTAAAAGAAATAGACACTAAGAGGAAGCAAAAAACCTATTACAAAGGATTAAAGGTGTTTGGGGTAAGAGGCTAGGGAGGAAGCATTGTCTATCACAGTTCTCTGTCAGCTCTGCTTCCAAATTGTTGTGTGAAGTTGGGCAAATTAATTTTGCAACATGGAGGAAAGGTCAGAAACAGCTCCAAAATCTGCAGAAGGGTGAAACAGTGCCTCCATTTGGTAAAGGAAGCCATGTCCATACACAGTCAACCTGTGGAACTCCTTGCTAGAGAATGCAGTGATGGCTAGAACTTTAACAGGGTTCAAAAAAGAGCTAGATAGATTCATAGAGGTTAGGTCCATCAATGGATATTAGCCAGAATGAGTAAGAATGGTGACCCTAGACTGTTTCTCTGGAGGTGGGTGACAGGAGAGGTATCATGTGAGGATTACCTGTTGTGCTCCCTCCTTCTGCGGTATCTGGTATTGGCCACTGTCGGCAGACAGAATACTGAGCTAGATGGACCTTTTGTCTGACTCTGTGTGGTCGTTCTTATGTTCTTATGGAATTCCTATTGCTCCAGCTCTGCAGTGTCCAGAAGGGCAGAGAAAAGAAGCATCCATTCTCTGCATCATGCTCTCAAGTTTAACTGTCGGCATTTTAAAAAGCAGATCTCTGTCTTGAACTTGTGGTTATAGATGCTTTGTATTTCACTCTTCATATTTCCTAAGTCCAAGGTATGTAGTATTCAACCTTGTTTGACCATTTGTAGAAATGGAAGAATGTCTGGGTACCACTTTGAGGCAAGCAACAAGGCACTTGTAGCTACTAATACAGTCCAAAAAGCAGATTAATAAAGTAGGAAAATGGAATACTAAATCTTTCCATGTACATTCAAATTTAAGTAACTCTGAAAAGACTATTGTATATCATCTATAAGTTTTACAAATAAATCCCTTTTAAGTATTTTTAAACATGGTTCTTATTAAATTCTTTTTCCACCTTCCTGGCAGTACTGAAAGTATGTTGGCATCAAAACAGATGAATTCACTGTATGAATTTGCTAAAATGTAAGGCTAAGTAACCTTTTTTTCATCAGTTCTTGTTGTTGTTCTGAAGTGGGTTCAAGTACTCTGCTAGACAATTTTCATACAGTCTGTAAAAAAAAAATAGTGCAACGATTCGTCTTTTTATTTTTTATCCTTCCCTCCTTCAACATAGAAATACCACCTCTCTGTCTTACCCCATTTGCATCGTTGTGTTGTCCTTGCCTTAGAAAGAGTTCAGACAAACAAGATTTTAACTAAAAATATTGCAGTTTATAATAGGAATATTCATGTTGATTTTTCTCTTTTGATTTTGCCTCTTACAAAAGAAAAAAAATACACTATTTCACAGGCTCCTGAGTAGAAACAAGCTTGCTTTTTCTCAGACCACTGACATGATTAATTTCCGTGTTGTTTCTGTAACACATATCCGTGTTATCAGAGAACTAGTTCAGCATTTATGTCTGGTTTTGCTGAGACATGTGTTTCACAATTTCCACATCAACATTTCTGTCTGAAGTGTGGCATCTCTACTCTTTTCCTAAAACATCACCAACACCACTAATAGAATTTTAACTCTTTATAAATATATAAAATGAGTGTGGCAGACTCTTCCTTAGCACAATTTGACCCACACCACAAATAAGCCACAGAGCCTGGCAAAATTCACAGTAAATAAACAAAGTCAGCTGCCAGTTGTTGAACAGAGTCTGGGGAAGAACAAAAAGGGTTGTGATGTTCCATATAGTGAATCAAGGAAAGCTTTCATATAACTACTATGTACTATCTAGGTAGCACCAAAGCTAATGCTAAAACTCGCTCTTACTCATCTCGCTTGCAGCCCAGTCTTATTTACCAATAGGTAAACAATCAAAACTATGAACTTTTTTGATATTTGCAGCTTCCACATTACAATTTTCAATTTTTCCATTCAGGGTGAGGGGGAGAACCATTCAGGTCAGGATTGATATATGTTTTAGAAGCTTTTACAGCACTTGCCAGAAGCAGTATCCCAAGTTAGCCAAAGGCCCTAAAATTATTACCACAGTTTTAGAAATAACGAGAACAACCACTGATTTTTAAGCAGCAGCTCCTTTACAGAGATATCTGAAAATCTTTCTGCCTATCACTCTAAAATTCTAATCCTTTCTGAATGCCTCCATTGTCGGTTTTTCTCTTATAACATCAAGTTTTTGCTTCCTATAGTTACCTTCAAGGTCCTGCATAACTCTGCCTCTCTCTATCGTATCTAACTTGACCTTGTCTTTCATGGTATGGCCTATCCATCCATATACAGTATGTCACTCTATAGTATGCCACCATCACCCCTTGTGTCATAGACCAGAGCAATGGCAGTCATGCCTAGTGGTCAGAGGCCTGGATCGTAATCAGAGCCAAGAACCAGGAGTCAGAGCCAAAGATCAGACACTGAGAAGGGGAGTAGGATGGGAATTGACTGGAGAAGGGCAGGAACAAGGCAGGGAGTAAGCCAGGCACAGGACTGCTCGCTGGTGTAAGAGCTTAGCAACCTCTAGACAAGTACTTCTGCTGGGCTTAAGAACAGTCTTAGCAACACTACTCAATCAATATGGCCTATTAAGGGTAGGGAGGTATCCCAGAAAAGTTCTGCTGCATCCAAGGAACATGTCTGCTTTTCCGAACGAAATTTCAGAAAAGTAGATGTGTTTTTTCAGCATCCCTGTAAACCTTGTTCTATGAGGAAGAAGGGATGTTCCAAAAGAGGCTTTTTTCCTGACATTTGGCCCAGTGTAGATGGGCTAATTGTCGAAAAATCCTCTTTCAGAAAGAAAGCGGAAAAAGATACACAAATTGCGATTCACAATTTGCATACCTTTTCCAATAGAACTTTGTAGTCTAGACACAGCCTAAGAGTTTCAGCATCCATGAGCTAGCTGGTCTAGGCCTGGCTGCAGGCCATTATTCCTGACACATTATTTGCCTCTGCACAAGTATCCCTATACTTAAATCCATGCTACTCCCTAGATGTAAAACACCCTTCCCCAGGTCTGCAAAGTCACTGTATTCTTACTCATATCCCTCCAGAAGATCCACTGTTTCTTTAGACACAAAACTTAATCAGCAAGCTTCATGTACCTTCTTATCCATACCATTTGTTAATTTCCTTTGTTGAAGGAAGAGATCAAATGCTGAGAAAGAGAGTAACAAGGAAACTGGAAGAAGTGTGGGGAGAGCATAGAAGTGATTTCAGGAGAGAAGATGAGGATGGTATTTGGTGGGGTGGTAAAGAATGACAAATGAAATGAGCAATGAGGTAAGTGCATTGCTCTACCAAATTCATGGTCAATTTTGGTCCATTTCACAGTCATAGAATTTTAAAAATCATAAATGTCATGATTTCAATATATGAAATCTGAAATTTCACAAAACTGTGGGGGTCCTGACCCAACTCTGAGGGCAGTAGAATGGAACTAAGGCTAGAATGGTATGGTATTGCCACCCTTACTATTGCACTACTACTGGGCCTTAAGAGCTGTGCTCCATTCTCTGGCCAGCCAACTCTGAAGGCAGTGCAGAAGCGTGGCAATACAACAATCACCCTGCAATACCCTTGTGACCCCCCCTACTGCGCTCTTTTGGGTCGGGACCCCAGTTTGAGAAATGGCGGTCTCCTCCATGAAATCTGTATATTATAGGGGAAAAGTTCACAAGAATGCAGATTTGACAGAGGAGACCAGATTCCATGGTGCATGAGTTATTTTTCGTGGCCACGAATTTGGAAGGGCCCTAGACCTATCACCCAGATCTCTCCCACTGGATGTTGTGTTCCTTTCTTCCTCTCATTGTTTATACCATTTGACTGTATATTTTTAATTGCATATTTCTCATACCTATTTTAGGACATGTTTACAGAAAGAAATAGTTACTTGTTGGAACAATAAAAATTGATCTGTATTACACAGAATAGAACTAGATGAATAATTTCATTAATTTTACCTCTATCAAATCAATTAAAAATTTCTTGAGAAAATAATTCTTGGTATGTTAATCATGTAAACAGTTCACTGTGCTTATCTGAAATTCAGACTTAGCAGTCATTCACATTTCTCTATAAAAACAAGTACAGTACACAAGGAGGCACTGTTTATTCTCTACCTGGATGACATTTGTAATTAAACAACAGTCTGAGTTCAGGTAGTATGGAATTCAAATTGTGATTTGCTGATTTTACATTCTTATACACAACATTGTTAGTTAGATCTGATTATTTGGACTTTCACATTTAACATTAATATTCTTAAAAGATTATACTAGTAAAATACATTTGCAAAATTTTCACTGGTTGGGGTATAAAAGGAGGGGAATGAACACAGAATAAATTCGTTTTAAAATTAGAATGAATTTTTGAGACTAATATTTGTGGTTCACTCATCAACAATATATCTGAGAAAGTTTATCTTTTTCATGAATATGTCCATCTATTTGTTCAAGAACTCCTCCTAAATGGACCACCAAATTTGTTATACAGCTTCCTCATATAATAAGTTAAGGCAAGGTAAAGGTTTGGTTGTCAGGAAAAAGGGATGTGCCTGGAAAGGGATTACTACTCAGAAAACCATACAAAAAAGAAAGCCAGCTGAAAGAGGCTGGCTGGGAATACAGGGGGCAGACGAATCTGGATCTGCCCCAACCAGGGGACATGCATCCCTCCTCCGACTGTGCCTGCTGGAGCTGCATTGGCTATGGTGAGGCGCTTCTCACCTGGCCCTAAGCTGCTGTGGTGAGAGAAGACTGGAGTAAGTCCTCTTTCCCCAGGGCATCCTGCATACTGAACACCTCATCCCTAGACCTATTTCAAAGCAATGATTTAAATGAATAAAAACCAAAAAGTAATTGAGTTAAGGATGTGATGAAGGGGAGCTGCAGGAAACAGTGTGGGCCAAGGGATGTGCTTGCCACTAGTTTCTGCCGTTCCCATTGACCCAGAACGGTGAACAGCAGCCACTGGGAGCAAAGAGGCTCTGGACCTGCTGACACTCCAGGTACATAAAACATCCCAGCACATCAACGGTTTGCTGTACTGGGCTGGGAGCTGAAGCTTGACGACCCCACTCCCCAGGAAAAAAAATGTAAAAACACAATGACCCATTCATACTATGACCCCCCCACTCTTTGCAGCATGATTTTTTACAAAAAAAAAAAAATCAGCTCATGATTGAATATATATGGTCATTTAATTTTTAGAAGAACATTTTAAATAAATTGTGAAATGAAACATCTAATAGTGTATGTGCTCATTTTAGAAATGCTGAAACGAAACATTTTTACATTTCTGGATTTCTTTATTTTATTTTGGTTGAAAAATCCAACAGATTTAATTTGGATACACAAATAGCCTCAGCTGACACGAGTTTGCTTTTTTACATGCAGGAGGAGCTATTTGCACAAAAATGTTCTTCTTGGTCTTCTTAGATATAGACAAATGGTTGAAGTATACCAGCCAACTGTGATTATATTATCCTGAGACAAAAAATGTGGCATAGCAAACAAATTTTCCCTCAAAATTAATTAAATGGAAAAGTTAGATGCATACTTTCTATGAAAAAGAAAAATACTTCATAATCAAATCGCAACCTCTCATTTTAACATTAAAATGTCCTTTGTCCATATGTTATAACATTAAGACCCTTAAGTTAACTTTTTATTTAAATTTTGTATTACAAATGGTTGAAATGGATTCTCCACCATTGGCAATTTTTAAATTAAGATTGGAATTTTTTTTTTAAAGATATGCTCTAGGAATTATCTTAGGGAAGTTCTAAGCTCTGTGCTATATCAGACCAAATAGCCACACTTGTTCTTTCTGGCCTTAGAATTTATGAAAACGTTGACTATTAGAAGTAATTTGTAATATGCACTGAATTTGAGCTTTTTAGCCCAATGGAATGATCATCTAAATGAGCTACCACTTGTTTGCTGTTGACTTGGTGAGGTTTCAGATTATAATGTAATAAATATGGAGTTGATTAATCTATTGGCTCCTAGTAGAGTACCTTCATTCTTACAGAGTGCCATCACAAAATGTACACCCACAGGGGTTGGTCTTGTATTCCTCAGTAAAAATCAAAGTCACCATCTTATTTATAGTGATAGAAATGTAGCCGTGTAAGTCTGGTGTAGCTGAAACAAAATACAGGACTATGTAGCACTTTAAAGATTAACAAGATGGTTTATTAGATGATGAGCTTTCGTGGGCCAGACCCACTTAAGGAACCATCTTGTTAGTCTTTAAAGTGCTACATAGTCCTGTATTTTGTTTCATCTTATTTATGATATTAATCAAATTACATTTTGCAAAATCTATTCAAATTATGAGTATTTAACAAGAAACAGATAACAAAAGTGAGTTCTTGGAAAATACAGAGCCACAGCTATCTAAATTGTTGATTATTGATCTTCATTAATGGTAAAATGATTTATTTTAGGGAGGAAGAGGATTGTTGTCAATTGCAGGGAAATTTGGAGAGCTTTTAGCACCAAGATTTAACACTTGTTTTTACATTGCCCAATGTTTTAAATTAATTTTGCTTTGTGATCAGAATCTTTAGGAAACTGTAGCTAATATTAGATGCACCTTTAAAATGCATTTCCCATAAACTTGCCCACAAGGGTAGGGCTATGGTTAGTCTACCCATTGTGAAGAAATGGAGTCTGACTCCTTTAGGAGTTCACCCGAAGGACTGGGGGGGGGGGAAGAAGAAGGGAGGACGACAGTCATTATCTGAGTTATGGGCTCATGCACACCTGATGGAATAATCCAGAACTCCATTCTCCCGAGAAAGGGAATTGACAGCCTTGCCAGGTCACTTGGTAAAGGGAGAGAGGGGGAGCAGCTCCATGGTCCAGGAAGGAGCAGGGACTCAGGCAGATGGGGCAGGGCCAGGGATAAGGGCACCTAGCCCTCAGTGCCACCCCAACCCTCAGCACTGCCTGGAAGTGCCACACAGTACTCTAGTGGTGATTTAAATTGCCTGGGGCTCCAGGTGCTGGTGCAGTAGTGGCAGTAAGCAGCCAGGAGCCCTGGACCCCTTTGAATCACTTTGCCCTTCCCTGCTCCCCATTGGCAGGCCTATTCCACAAGCTATACCTTGTTTTCATTTTTTGGAAGCTCTGGTTCCATGGAAAATTGGGGAGACAATCCACTTTGCACAGCTACTTGAGCCTCATACTAGGGGAGAGCAGAGGTGACTTAATGCTTGTGACCAATTAAAAGTGTAGCTTTGATAGCAGCTGTCCCAAATAGGAGAAAATTATTAGGAAAAGCTAAGTCCTAAAATGTTCGACCTATTGCCAGGCACTTCCCTCATAAGTTAATAAAGTTGCAGTCTAATTAAACCACGTCCCTTGTATCTTTTTCTTCCTGTGCGGCTGGGACATGGAACAAGCATGAAACAAAACCACAGGCGTGTATAGTATGTAAGAGCAGGCGACTTCTTGTCTCAGCCTATCTGAAGAGATGCTCCATTATCAAGAGGGTAATTAATCATTTTGAGGGCATGAAAAAACAGGTTCTCAGTCTGGTGATCACAGAGATTAATGAATGATCTTTTTTACAATGGTGAATCTTAGAGGTGAATTTTAAGAACACATGTGGCTGCAATTAAGGGAATGTGAAATCTGCATCTAAAAAGTTCAGAAAAGTGCTGGGAGGTACTTAAAAATTTATCTTCTCTTCCATCTGGAAGCAAGGCTTAGTATTTAGTGTCACTATATGGTATCATCAGTCATGAACATAAAACGTACCTCTGTCAAACTACATATATATTTGTCTGTTTCTTGTTCTTGCTAGCTACGCCAACATCAATTATCAATGCCATGGCAGTTGAATTTACGCTGTTTCAGATTTCTGCATATCATTGATGATGTAAATACAGCCACCTGTGTGAAAAGAGCATGAAGTTTTGAGTTTTATAAATTAATTAACAGAAATGAAGTCTTTGGGTAAAATAGCTGGGACACAAGTACATAAACCCACAACTTGTTTAAACAAATACTGTTCATTATAATATTTTGCAATGCAGTTTAGGTTAATAGGACAGTCTTATGAAAATACAATTTGATTAGTGAAAACATGCATGTAGGATAAAATGCTTAGCAATAGGTTTCAGTAAGTGGATTATCTACAGAAGCTTATACTTTTTACAACATACGTTTTTACTTAACTTAAAAAATGCAGGTTTTAGAAATGACTATTTGAGGATTATAATTATAATTTATTAAATTACAGGTAGCATTACAAATCTAAACAATATATTACTCTATTGAATATCTATGGATATATCCATTCCCCCTTGGAATATCTAAGGAAATTTAGCATAAGGAATGTAAGGCAAATATTTTCAAAATGTGATGCCTACAGTTAGGAAACTAAATTCTTATTTAGCAATGTTAAAAAGTGAACTGATTTTCAGAGGGTAGAACAGAGCTTGTCAGAAGTTTTCTAAAATTATCATTTTTCATGTAGTCAAAAATGTATGGACAGCCTGTCTGTTGTCCCCTCAAAATGTTACAGATTAAATGATTTTTTAATCAAAACTGCAAAATTTCAGTTTTCAACAGTGTGACAATATTTCTTATTATGTGTTTTTGATTGCCAAAAAGTGAAATATGTTTGTTTTATGGCTTTTGGTGAACAGCCCATTTTTGTAGGGGTGATGTTGGTAGACACACAAAAAACCTAAACCCAAGACATATTTTAATCAACTGTAGAGCAGAATACCTTGGCGTTAGCTTCTGATGAGAAGCCACAACAGTAGAAATCAAAAACGCCAACTGAACTTCCTGACTTTGGAACCCCTTGTGTTTGTAGTCAACTATCCACAAAAAATATCCCCACCCGCCACTAAGTAGGCGTCAATCCATTTCCAAAATCAATTAAACTCTTCATTGACTTCAATGGCACTGGGACAAGTCTGTATAGACTATGGAGCATTTAAAATAAAATTAAAAAAACAGAGAATTATGTTAAATGGTAAAATTGTAAATACCACATGAAATAAAATGACCTAAATGATAAATAAATCCCTTCCAATTCTCCAAGAGGTGGGAAGAAGGGGAAGAAACCTCCCTCCTTATTTGACTAGAATCATCTTTCTGAAACAGAAAACTACATTTTAAAAAAATATACAGATTTTGCAATATTGGAAGCATAAGTTAATAGCTAAAATTAATAACATTTAGTAAGAAAGAGCTTTCTAATTTAGTACAAAAAGTGTCCTTGGTTCTCTGAAGTTACTGAGTACAATTAATATTATTACTGAAATGGAAGAATGAGTTAAGAATATGCAGTGTAGAGACTGTTCATAAAAGCTTTTCAAGTACCATAAATATAATTTTGTTCATTTGGTTCTCAAGGTAGCATAGCTGCAAGCTTCTTTTACTGCAGTAAAATAATGTTTGACAGTATTTAACAAACCTGTATCATTCATTAAACACAGAATAAATAGTTTGTGGAAACACATTACCAGAGTTCATGCAGGTTAAGTCATTACAGGTTTAAAAGGATTCAAAATTCCTTGAAAGAAAACCAATCTAAATATAAAAAAGGGAGAAAGAAAAAAAATACTTTCCCAACTGATTCTTTTTAGTGTGATACTGTGCACCATTTTGAATGGCTTACAGAGTAATGAACTGTACATACCATAAGGTATTACATCGTAATATTATAAATCAGAAACTGTGTTCTAGATTTAAGATATCCACCTATACATGACTTTTTATGATTGCTGCATGTTTTAGTTTTGGGATTTCACCTTTAGCTTTTTCATATGCTAACACTGATTTTCATTACTATCTTGTACATCCTTCAAGATATTATTTGTTGCCTCGGACTTTTAATTACAAATCTCTCTTTTCAGTTGTTCATTTAAATTGGGTTAGGTTTTCCTTGTTGGGTGTCTGCTTCGGGTGGATTCTTTCTAGAAAATTTCAGCCAAATAACTCAGCCATTTCTGAGAACAAGGCTAGGGAGGAAAAAATGAGTTTGTTTGTCCAAGTTAAAAAAAAATTTCAAGCGGTTCTTTCTTGCAAAAACTCTCACCGCCTCAAACCCCACCTCCATGGTTTTGATGAGAAACTTGAAATTTAGAAATTCTTTGTGTTGAGAATATGCTTTGTGCAATCTCTATGAAAATCTCACAAATATTGACAAATTTTGAGTCTTTGAGAGAAGGAATATGGTTTCCTTACCTGGGATATTACTTTCAAAGTTCTTTGAAATACAATGAAAATTTTTACACTATCTATATTTCGCCTAAGACAAACAAAGATACCAGCCCTGTGACTTTGGGAGATCGATCCTGATCTAGGAGTATAGTAATTCATTTTGATGGAAAGGTGTACTGAGGATTTTATCTTGAACCAAGTCCAGTTTTGTAAGTTTTAGTTACTACAAAGCATTTTATCTTTATACTCAAAATCCTTTTTTGGTAATCAAATAAACTTGTTTCATTTTTAATTTAAACTTATCCAGTGTGGTGCTTAGCTGAACCAGTTGGTAACTCCAGTATTAGTAACAAACTTTCAAATTGATTCTTTAAAGGAGCAACAAACTTTAAGATTCTGCTCATTGTTCCAGCATAGACTAAGACATTGCAGAACATAAATTTTGGGGACATTCAGGTACGGGCAGAGTGTGGCCTCACCATGCCAATTGTTAACAAAAACTGGTTATGACCACTGGAAAAAAATAAGGAGTAACATTAGTTTGAACCAAAGGGCTTGGTTCAAACTAACGCGTCTCAGCACACACTTCCTGGTTCAAATCAGCTTTTGAGTGGAGTAACATGCCGGCAAGATCATGCCAACAAAGCATGGGATATTTATATCCCCTCTTCATTAGCAATTTCCGTCACCTACATTTGCATCCCTAGCTCAAACTTGGGAGCAAGTGTAAACATACCTTCAGGTGTTATGAAGATAATTTAATCATAGAATCATAGGACTGGAAGGGACCTCGAGAGGTCATCGAGTCCAGCACCCCGCCCTCAAGGCAGGACCAAGCTCTGTCTACACCATCCCTGACAGATGTCTATCTAACCTGTTCTTAAATATCTCCAGAAAGGGAGATTCCACTAACTCCCTTGGCAATTTATTCCAATATTTGACCACCCTGACAGTTAGGAATTTTTTCCTAATGTCCAATCTAAAACTCCCTTGCTGCACTTTAAGCCCATTACTCCTTGTCCTGTCCTCAGAAATCAAGAGGAACAAATTTTCTCCTTCCTCCTTGCAACACCCTTTCAGATATTTGAAAACCGCTATCATGTCCCCTCTTAATCTTCTTTTTTCCAACTAAACAAGCCCAGTTCATGAATCCTGGCTTCTTAGGTCATATTCTCTAGACCTTTAATCATTCTTGTCGCTCTTCTCTGTACCCTTTCCAATTTCTCCACATCTTTCTTGAAATGTGGCGCCCAGAACTGGACACAGTACTCCAGCTGAGGCCTAACTAGTGCAGAGTAGAGCAGCATATTGACTTCAAGAGTTTTGCTTACAACACACCTGTTGATACAACCTAGAATCATATTTGCTTTTTTTGCAGCAGCATCACACTGTTGACTCAATAAATAAATAAACTTGCAAAGCATGCAGGCTCTGTAGCAATGTGTGGCAGAGAAATACCATTAGGAATGTAATAATTCTGTCTTCAGAGAAAGGTATGACAGTGTGACTTAAATATATGATGGAGTCACACTGAAGAATGAGGAGAAAACAAAATGCATAATAGCTGCTCACTAAGGGCACACCTACACAGCAGGGCAAAAGTTGAATTAAGATACGCAGCTTCAGCTATATCACTTACATAGCTGAAGCTGAAATAGCTTAATGAGGTTTTTGGCACTGTTTACAGAGCAGGAAGTCGAAGGAAAAACACTCTTCCTTTGACTTCTCTTACTCCTCATGATATGAGGGTTACAAGAGTCAGAGTAAGAAGTCATCGAACTTGACATTATTTCAAAATAATAGCTTGCTGTGTAGACGCACATTTTGTTATTTCAAAATAATACCAGTTATTCCAAAATAACGCTGCTGGGTAGATGTACCTTAAATGAGCATCCTCCATTTTGTGTGCTGAATAAAACAGGGGTCTGGTAGAAAAAGATAACAGAATCATTTGCACAAGTGGGGCATTGTCAGGAAAATTAATGTTGCCCAGGCAACCTCAATTCTGTCACTTCATAACTTTTGAGTGTTTCACTTTGTAACCTTAATAATGTTCTTTTAATGTGATTTTTCTGATGTTTAATATATATAAAAGGTCTAACATTACAATTACTGTTAGTACTCCAGCAAGTGGATTTTGATTGGTAATGCAACTAATTTAATACATTTGAGTTCATATTTGACAATGTTACAGAAGATGTCTAGCACATGACTGCTACACAAGATTAAATAGTTAACATCTTTTATAGTTTTTTTTGTACATTTTCAAGACACATTAGAAGTGGAGAATATTGAATTAACCTCTTTACTATTTCTTATGTACAGGCAGTCCCCGAGTTATGCGGATCCGACTTATGTCGGATCCGCAGTTACGAATGGGGCTTTTCTCGCCCCGGAGGACGGGAGCAGCGGGACGCCCAGGTACGCCACGGTCCCGCCGCCCGCGTCCTCCGGGGCAAGAAAAGCTGCTCCACGTCTCTCTGGTCTGCTGGGGGGGGGGGAGCAAAGCCGCGGAGCACGCGGGCAGCGGGACAGCGCAGACGCGCCGCGGCTGTCCCGCTTCTGGCATGCTCCGAGGCTTTGCTCCCCATCTCCCTGGTCTGCTGTGGGGAACACGGAGCAAAGCTGCAGAGGATGCGGGCGGGACCGCGGCACGTCTCGGCGGTCCCGCCACCCGCGTCTCCCTGGTCTGCTGGGAGGGGGGCGCAACTCTGCCTCGGGCTTTCTGTAGTCAGCCGCTGGTCAGTTTCAGCAGCGGCTGAATCTGGACGCCAGTTCCGACTTACATACAAATTCAACTTAAGAACAAACCTACAGTCCCTATCTTGTATGTAACCCGGGGACTGCCTGTAATCTAAACTAGCTACATTTTGAGTCAGGTGAAAAAGCTTTATTTTAAAGAGGTATATGCATGTTTAATTGCATACTTTTTTAAACATGGTATTTCCAGGTGTATTACTACTCAGAAGAATGCTAGGTGGTGAGCCTTCTTCCACCCAATATGATTGTATAGGAATTTTGGGGTCTGTTAACACTCCGTTTGACCTGTAAAAAAAGCAGGAGTAGCTAAGTCCAGATCTCCAATATGACTGTTCAAAACACTATTTCTAGGTCACTAGGCAGGCCAATTTTGGAACACCTTATAATATATAACAGTATCCCTGGATACCAGTGCATTCTTTGCATATTAGTCACTGAAAGACATGTACTCCCTAGTTTCAGTCATGAACAACAAAACAATCTAGATTGCATTCTAGGGAAAACATTCATACTTTAATATTTTAGATCCTGAAGAAAAGATCTAAAGAATTCTCATATATACGTTTTCTGCCTAAAAGTATCTAGCATCTTTCCATCATAATTTGTGTAATTTATTTTCTTGATAGACCCTGGCATTGCTATCAGATAGCAATTAATTTTCCTTCTACATGGGCACAGTGTCAGCAACTAATTATCATACTAGTACCCATGTTTTGGGCAGGGGGCTGGACTCGACCTCCTGAGGTGTCTTCCAGCCCTATGCTTCTATAATTCTATGATCCTATTTTTCTTTATTTGGCAACACAGACCTGAAACCTCTTGGGGGAGCAGGGAGAGAAAAAGAGAGGGTATGTGCACAAGAATCCCATGTCATTAACATGCTGATTGCACCCCTCACTGCATCTCATTCACAGAAGAGACAGTAACATCTTAGAAACAGCACATATATCATCAGCTGAGTACATAGATGTAGACAAATGGAGATGTTTGGCAGGCTGATGGATCTTAATTCACCTCTCATATCCGGAGTACACACTCTCAACTTAGCCTGAATCTTTGGAGTCCCAATGGACTAAATCATTGGACCCTAAACACCTACCATGGCATTTTCAAAAGTGCTTGAGTGACTTAACACAAATCTTTGAAAATCTCAAGACTCAGAGAACAGTTAAGTGACTTCCATCCACTTTTATTTTGGTGGAATTGCACATATTCCTCTCAGATGAGGACCTAGTAAGTTAAACTTAGAGCTGGTGCATTTTGATAAATTTAATGTAAGTCCCTAATGTCTTTTTCTTTCACCTAGATACTCTTGTGATGAGTATGTTTCAGATGTCATATATTTGTCACAAAATACAGGACTATGTAGCACTTTAAAGACTAACAAGATGGTTTATTAGATGAGCTTTCGTGGGCCAGACCCACTTCCTCAGATCAAATAATGGAAGAAAATAGTCACAACCATATATACCAAAGGATACAATTTAAAAAAAATGAACACACATGAAAAGGACAAATCACATTACAGAACAGAAGGGGGATGTGGGGGGGGGGGGGGAAATGTCTGTGAGTTAATAGTATTAGAGGTGATTTGTCCTTTTCAGGTGTGTTCATTTTTTTAAGTTGTATCCTTTGGTATATATGGTTGTGACTATTTTCTTCCATTATTTGATCTGAGGAAGTGGGTCTGGCCCACGAAAGCTCATCATCTAATAAACCATCTTGTTAGTCTTTAAAGTGCTACATAGTCCTGTATTTTGTTTCAGCTACACCAGACTAACACGGCTACATCTCTATCATATATTTGTCAGTTAGTTATAGATTAAATAAATGAAACAGAGGCTGGAGTTGAACAGAAAAGTTCACACAAAGAATCCACTAGAAATCTTCTTTCTTACTTGGCAATGCAAGATTTATGTTGAAGTGGTATTGTGAGGCTTTGACAAACAAAATGCAGTTTCAGCAGTAAAAATATTTTCTTTTTGCTAACAAACTTCTTTCCCACCCAACAGACTCCTTCTGTAATAATGTTGCAAAATCCTGACTTGCACATTTGTTCTCTGAGTACAGAAAAGAATTGATCATTTCTATGAAATGCTACTTTAGAAATGTTTATTTCATTTTTTAAAAAAAGAGACAAGATGGGTGAGGTTTTATCTTCTACACGCAGCTCTTCGTAAGGTCTGAAGAGTTTTTATTTGGTTAAACTTGAAGCAATATGATGAGAACAAGTAGATAGTTTGAAAGAGAACTGTAAGGAACAAAAAGACATAACATAAGGAATTGCTGTTGTGATAATCAAAGTGAACAGGACAGATCTTCCAATCTGGATGCTGAACCACAATTTACTTTTATATAGTGAAATTTAGATCTGCCTACTCTGCCATTCAAAGGCAGCAGTGCCTTTAGAAATCTTTTCTTTCCCTGCTTCACAGTAATTTCAATCTCCTTTATGAAACTCTTGCTGGGTCTTCTTCAGAAGAAATGAAAAATAATGCCCAACTTAAAAATTTTAATAGAATTACTATTTTCTAGAAATAATATTGCATAGGTGCATAGTTTAGAGGTTTTGAAAATCTCAATTAATTTTGTTACTGTAAAGTGATTTTGCTGGTTCTGAGGGTAAGTTTAACCTTTAAATTAAATGTTTCTCTCTTCATAGGAGATTTTTATATTCCTGTTTTTCTTATGTCTTCATATACAATAAGGCAACGTCTACATTGGCCCCTTTTCCGGAAGGGGCATGCTAATTTTTCAGATCATAATAGGGAAATCCGCGGGGGATTTAAATATCCCCCGCGGCATTTAAATAAAAATGTCCGCCGCTTTTTTCCGGCTTTTAGAAAAGCCGGAAAAGAGCGTCTACACTGGCCCCTACTTCAAAGTAGGAATAAGAGATCCTCCAGAAAAGGGCTTTTTTTCCCCCCCAGAGGATTGGGCCGGATCGGGGCCAGTGTAGACGCTCTTTTCCGGCTTTTCTAAAAGCCGGAAAAAAGCGGCGGACATTTTTATTTAAATGCCACGGGGGATATTTAAATCCCCCACGTATTTCCCTATTACGATCTGAAAAATTAGCATGCCCCTTCCGGAAAAGGGGCCAATGTAGACGAGCCATAACTGTATCAGGCTCTGCAGTAAGCTCCCTCTTAGTCCAGTTTTAGATTTATCTTTAAAGGCTTTTTTGTGATAATAAACTTTTAATTTGAGTTGCTTAATAAACTTCATATCTAATCTGGCAATTGCCCCGTGATCATATTTATAATAATGCACCAGTTATTCGAGGAATTTAATAACGGGAACATGTTAGCAGAAAAAATTTCAAGACTTTGAAATAAGGCTATAAGGGCATAGTAAATAATGCTCCCCAAACCATTATTGTATGATATTCATTGCAAAGTATATACAAATAAAATTTTGTATAATCAAGAGCCTTTAGCTAATTAATTTATTGCGTGTTACTGTGTTTTAAAGGAACCCCTTTATAAAAATGAAACAAAGATTTGAAAGTGGTGCAAGTAAGAGATGGTGAAAGCAACAGAGTGAAGTAGCAGTTAAGAGTTTAAAGCCAATAATATAATTTCTTGTAAAAAATGTGCCTTTGCCATTCAATGGTGACCATACTGACAGTGACACTTCCAGTTCTGATGATGAAAACTTTGTACCCACAAATGACATTTCAATGCCACTGCCTCAAAATGAGGTCATTAATCAAGGCACAGAAATGCCAACAGTAGTGATAGATGCAGAATCTATGCTCGATTTAGAGGCTGTGCAGGCAGAAAATGAGGACATTGGAGATGCTGTGCAACAAGAGCAAGAACTTATGACTAGCACAGGACACAGTGTAGCAACAGTGGCATCAGAACATGATATAGGACTTCTTGATAAGAACAATGTTGCTCAAATGCAGTCGTTTCTCAAAGTTAGTTGTTTTCGGATGTCAAGTCATATACTGTCAAGTCAAAAATCATACTTTTCCCACTAATCTGCTGACAAAATTTCTTCCAAATGGAGAGACCTACACAAGAGACTGGCTCTGCTGGAGCATAGAAAAGCAGGCTCTATACCGTTCATCCTGTTTAATTTTTAACCATAATACTTCAAATGCACCACAACTGTCTGATCCATCCAGTTGGAGCATCAGCAGAGGTTGGAGGAAGTTGAAAGACCAAATACTTGCACATGAACCTTCAGTATCACATAAAGATAACTATGTTACATGGAAATCAGCTAGTAAAGTACCACTAGCTGACACTTCAATTGAAAAAAAAAAAAAAAAAAAAAAACTTATTCCTAAGTGAAATAAACACAGAAGCTGATAACTGGAAAAAACTCCTTGAGCACATATTGAATGTCATTCTTTTTGTTTCTGAATGGGGATTGGCTTTGTTTGGTTCCAGTCAATGTATCGGTGATCCTACCAATGGAAATACTTGAGCTTCGTATGTCTACACTACAAAGTTAATTTGAACTAACGTTCATTATTTTGAATTAACTTTGATAGGCGCTACACTAGCGCTCCGCTAGTTCAAACTTAATTCGAACTAGTGGAGCGCTTAGTTCGAACTAGGTAAACCTCATTGTACGAGGACTAAGCCTAGTTCGAACTTACTAGTTCGAATTAACGGCTGTGTAGCCCCTTAATTCGAACTAGTGGGAGGCTAGCCCTCCCCAGCTTGCCCTGGTGGCCACTCTGGCCAACACCAGGGATACTCTACTGCCCCCCTCCCGGCCCTGGACCCCTTAAAGGGGCACAGGCTGGCTACAGTGCCCATGCCAGGTGCAAGCCTGCCAGCACCCAGCCAGCAGACCCTGCACCTGGCATGGCTCGAGCCAGCCACCCGATGCCCCCCAGCCCTCCCCCTCTTCCCGGGACCAAGCTGGCAGCTCCCGGGAGCTTGCCCAGGACCACAAGAGGCGGGCACCCACCTGGTCCAGTGCAGACATCGTGGACCTCGTCCACAACCTCCGCACTAGGCACAGAAAAGCGGCCGTCTAGGGCAGGAGAGCTGCCAGCCTGGCCACCCAGGAGCAGGTTTGCATGAAAATCAATGTGGTCCACTGAGACCCCCGACCCTGAGCCCTGAGCTTACAATGGCCGTAATGGGTCAGACCTAAGGTCCATCTAGCCCCGTAGCCTGTCTGCCAACAGCGGCCAACACCAGCTACCTCGGAGTGGATGGCTTGTGCCATCTGTCTCCAGCCTTCCACAAACAGAGGCCAGGAGCACCGTTCCTACCCCCTGGCTAATAGCACTCCATGGATCCAACCTCCATGAATTTATCTAACTTCTCTTTAAACTCTGTTATAGTTCTAGCCTTCACAGCTTTCTGTGGCAAGGAGTTCCACAGATTGACTATGCGCTGTGTAAAGAAGAACTTTCTTTTATTAGTTTGAAGCCTGCTACCCATTCATTTCATTTGGTGTCCTCTAGTCCTCCTATTATGGGAACTAATGAAGAACTTTTCTTTATTCACCCTCTCCACACTCATGATTTTATAGACCTCATCATATCCCCCCTCAGTCTCCTCTTTTCTAAACTGAAAAGTCCCAGTCTCTTTAGCCCAGGGGTGTCCAAACTCTTTTCAAAGAGGGCCAGATTTGATGAAGTGAACATGCATGAGGGCCGACCATTTTGCCTGACATTCTTTGAACCATTAAAATTAAATGCAAATTAACTATTTTATGCAAAGTTTATTGCAAATGGCATACTTTTCATTTCATCACATGGATGACAAATCTAAACAGGTGTTAAATCACTCTGCCTTTCATATCTGAAGGCCAGATGAAAAAAAATCCAGGAAGCTGAAATATATGTCAGGAACATTGTAAAGTACATTACATATTATTGGTAATAAAGGTTGTCTGTCAACTTTTAAGTTAAAAAAATATGAACAGGAACATAACACCAAGTATACATGTTGTGTCCAAATATATTTAACTGATTTAGACCAACTGACATTAACTGAGATTTTACAATGTATTCATCTCAATACATATGGATTCGTTGGGGGGCCATAAAAGATAGATATTGCCAAATTACCTGGGGGGCCGTATTAAACCGGAACACGGGCCGCAATTGGCCCCCGGGCTGGACTTTGGACATGCCTGCTTTAGCCTCTCTTCATATGGGACCTGTTCCAAACCCCTTTCCAAGGCCAAAATATCTTTTTTGAGGTGAGGAGACCACATCTGTACATAGTTTGATACTTCCCCTCCTCCTTCTTCCCCTTCCAGCTCCCTCCTCCCAGGTTTCCTCCTCCCCTCTCCCACCCTCTTTCTTCCCCTCTCTCACCTCCTTTTCTCACTCTCCCCAGAGGTTAATCCCCCCCCCCAGTTTTGTTAAATAAAGAGAGTTTCTATTTTTGAACACACGTGTCCTTTATTTCTTAAATCAGGAAGGGGGGCTAGGGAGGGGTAAGTGGAAGGAGGTGAGGGAGAATGGGGCACGAGCCCCCGATGGGGAGGACTAGGGTGGCTCTGCGGGCTCATTGGGGTGGAAGCTCTCCTGCTGGGCCTCCTGGATCCTGACAGTCCCCCAATTGACCCCCCCGGATGGCAGCCTGCGGCAAGTGTATCCAGACTGATGGCCGAGTGCTTTGATGTGCCGAGTGTGGGCACTCAGGGCAGTCCAAGTCAGGACTGCTTTGCTGTCCCTCATCGAGGTAGACAAGCAAGCGGGGAACCCTGAAAACTGTCTGTCCGGGGCGGGGATTGGGTCCCTTTAAGCACAGCCTTCGGCTAGCCTGAGGCAGCAGCTCCACACTCTAAGTCCTAACCTGATGCCCTGCCGGCACTGGTTCCAGACAGCCTTAACTTCGGTTCAGGGTCCACTCAATGTGGACGTGCTATTTCGAATTAGCAAAATGCTAATTCAAATTAGTTTTTAGGTCTAGATGCACTAATTTGAATGAGCTTAGTTCGAATTAAGTCATTCTAATTAATTTAGTTCGAATTAGTGCTGTAGTGTAGACATACCCCACTTGTTTATCAGAAATTCTGGAAAGCTTCAAATTAAATTTTCAAGTCTGCATTGGCCAAGCTTATGACAATGGATCCAATATGGCTGGGAAGTACACTGGAGTACAACAGTCCTTGAGCAAAATCCAAAAGGTATTTTTTCCAGTTGTGCCAACCACTCACTAAATCTTGTGAGTATTGATTGCACTGAACCATGTAAGGAAGCAATCACACACTTTGGAACAATCCAGCAATTGTACAACCTCTTTAGCATGGGTATGTCTACTCTTCAGAGATTTTTTTGGAAAAACAGCCATTTTTTAAAAAACCCTCACTAACGTACACAATACAATCGTGTTCTTTAGAAAAAGAATCAAAAGAACATACATGTTTCTGACATTGGTAAACCTCTTTCTACGAGGAAGAAGCCTTTTTTCGAAAGAGCTCTTTCAGAAAAAGGCATGTATGGATGGGAAAGAGCAAGTTCTTTTAAAAAGAGAAAAAGAGGAAAAAGCACAGGTGCCCATCTCGCTTACATGCGAGATAGAGCATTCACACTGAATGGATGCTTTCGAAAAAGCAGATCACTTTTTCGATGCGCTTTTGCTGTGGAGACATTCTCTTTTGAAAGGAGTTTTTTGGTAAGATCTCTTCCTGAAAAGCTTTTTCAGAAAGAAGACTGCAGTCTAGACATAGCCTAGCAGTCCTCAAAAGTGGGACATTCTGAAGAAGAATCTGACTGTTTCCCTTCATGGTATGTTGGCAATGAGATGCTCAGCACAAATTCATGCTGTTAAACCAGTTGCACAGCATTTGGACTCTGTGAGAAAGGCTTTAAGTGAGCTTGAATCTCTTAGGCTGTCTTCACAGCAGTGTTATTTTGGAATAAGATTAGTTATTCCAAAATAGTGTGTGTCTACACAGTAAGACCGTTATTTTGAAATAAATTCGAAATATCAGGCTTCTTACTCTGACTCCTGCAACTCTCATTGTATGAAAAGTAAAGGAAGTTGGGGGAAGAGTACTTTATTTCAAAATAACTGCTGTGTAGACAGCACCAAAAGTCGAAATAGGCTATTTCAACTTAAGCTATTCAATTAGTTGCATAGCTTATTTTGAATTTAGCCCTTCTGTATAGATGTACCCTTACTCTCACAGCACAGGCTTGCATTGAGCTGAAGTCAATTCAAAAGCATACATACAAATCTAAATGCATTTTAATGTAGTCCATGTGAATAAAACCGTTAAAAATGATCCATGAAACTAATCTTGTAATTGAAGCATGCAGTGCTACATTAGATGGTGAGAGGGATAATGTTGAACAACTTAAAGATTACTCACAAGATTCATGATCAACGGGATGCAATCTTTTCTGAGTCCACATCAGTAGCACAGGCTATTGACATTTTATCTGAGTTTTCCACTGATCACAGCCTAACATCTCAATCTGATGCAGAAAGGCATTATTGAGTCAATGGTTCTTTTGTCATTGACTCCATGAAGTCTGTTCTTACTTGGCAGTTTGAATCACTGCAACAAATATGTACCCTTGTTGGATTCCTTTGGGAGTTCAGAGAACTAAATGGTCAAGATCTATCTTCAGTGTACTTTCACTAAAAGTACAATGATGAAATTTCAAGAGAGCTCTGTGATGAGCTCATCTACCTGAAACATACATTCCACCAACTTTAAATAGGACTGCAAACCAAAAGAATTGCTTCAAGAAAATTTGATCTCGGCCAGTCAACTGTATTTCCTAATTGACAAAATACTTAATGTAATTGTGATGTCTCCCTGCATCAGTAGCATCAGATGAATGAACATTCAATGTGTTAAAACAAATGAAGAACTATCCAATGAGACAAGAGTATTTAAATGGGCTCACAATGCTTAACATGAACAGTGATGTTGCACATAGATTAGATTTTTCTTCAATTATAAACAAGTTTGCACACAACAAAGCCAGAAAGGTTTACCAAAAACCTCAGCCTATATCTTCCCTTGGGCTTGGGGGGAGGGGAGGGAGCGCTGATTGCATGGTTCAACTAGGGCGCCAGTTGCTGGCAGCTAGTCTAGGGCCACCCCTGGATATTGGTGTTCAGAAGCTTCAGGGGGTAGCCAAGTTAGTCTGTACAGAACAACCAACAAATGGTCCAGTAGCACTTTATAGACTAACAAAACATGTAGATGGTATCATGAGCTCATGATACCATCTACATGTTTTGTTAGTCTATAAAGTGCTACCAGACCGTTTGTTTTTTCTGATAGTTGTGGTTCATCTGACCAAGGACAACTAAAAAACCAAATTACATGGTTCTCTGATCTGCTTGCAGTCCATAAGACATTAATTTTTGAGGATGGAAATTGCTGAATAATTTTGAATGAATGATGAAAGGTACTGTCTGCTCACAGAATATCCACAAAGCAATAAAAAAAGTTAAGGATTTCCATTTTAAAATGAGTATACTGAGATTCCGTTTCACAAGTGCCACTTGGAGATGACGAATTTACACTTGAAGTTTCCTACTTATCAAGCAAATTGGCGGTTCCAGAGAATCTAATTTTCTGATCTCCTGCTTTGCACGTGCAGCAAGAGAGATGTAGCAGCAATTAGAGCCTTGCATCTCTAGTTTAGTTCTATTAGCTAAAAACAACCAAACTGTGAAAGGAGCACAGGGATGGTCTATGCACTGTTGAAGACTGACTTAAGCCTATTTTAAGAAAGTAAGCAATTCATAGGTTTTGCACAGGTACTCTGCACAGTGGCAAATGTCACCTTGAGCATGGAGCTATGGCTGTCATAGTTAAGTAGTAGCCTGCTGATTGGAATGCCTTATCTGATTTCAGCATACTAGGAATGGATTTCATGTTCAGTTCAATAAAGAGTTTGAATGTTCCATTATACTGATTTCAATGTGGCATTCTTTTAAACACATTTTTAAAAGGAAAAATACTGCAAAGAATTATTCTACCAGGCTGTCCAAAAGTAGGAAAAATTCAAGATGAAATCAAATGACTTGTCCTGCTGGTACAAACATTGGCACCCATTAGCGGAGACACCTGATGCGATTAACTAGAAAAGTTTCTGTAGGAGCTGGCATGGCAAGCTTAAAAACAGATCTATAGAAACAAAGGTCTTGCTGATACTTCCCTGGAGATCAATGCTTGATCTGGAGATTGATCTTCCAGAGGTTCAGTTTAGCAGGTTTAGCCTTCACCTGCTGATGATGCCTCCATCAATCTTGGTACTACACAGGGTCGTGAGGAGTAAGAAAATTTGACAGGAGAATTTCTCCCATCAACCTCCTGCAGTAGGTATTCCACAGAAATTCAACTTAAGGTATGCTGATGTCAGCTATACATTTCGGCTGTGTCTAGACTGGCATGATTTTGCGCAAATACTTTTAACAGAAAAGTTTTAACCTACCACTCACAGTCCCTGGGTTAGACTCTTGCTTGTAGTGATATGCAGAACATGGATGCCGTGTGTCCAATCACGTGACAGTGGGCTCTGCTAATTATTCAAGTCTGCTTTACAATCTGCTTACAAGATAATCACCAGTTGTGGCAATCTAACAACCTTCTTTTAAAAGAAAATAGTAAGATAAATGCAATAGCAAGAGGATAAATACAGGGTCTCTTCCCATGTACTATAAGACTCCTTTACACTACTAGGGCTAAGTAAAGGTCCCTCAGTATAAATGAGACTCTGGCCCATAATATTCAATGTTAATCAGTAGTCAACATTCACAGTTAAAAAAAGAAAAGCAATGCAACTTATGCCATGTCATTAGCATAACTAAGGATGATAGCTTTATTGCTGATAATATTTTTATCTGCTGATGGTTATCATAGTAACCAAGTTCATTTTAAAGTACAGAATATTCATACTTTTCCAAACATTGCAAAAATAAAGGCAAACCACAATATGAGTGTTCTATTTCATCTTTACAACCACAAAATGAGGTAATGAGAGAGCTTGAAGTGCAATCTGAGTACAGAACTATAATCAGTAAAAGTATATTTATTAGCTTTTATTCCAAACTCATTTAAGGACTAGAAAATGTTGACCATAGACCCACTCTGTGGCTAAGAGGTCAACGAACAGCTGAATAACAGAGGTTCACAACCTATTTGAACATTTCTGAGGAACTGTATTTTAAAAGGTTATAACAATACATTTTATTTCCCTGGGCAATCTGATTAGACTTTTAAGACAAACCGAACACTGAAGCCAAGTGATAAGCTTTGCTTACTAGTTTGTTTTGGATTGAGCAGATAAGACTCCAATGCAGATAAGAGAAATTTTGCTACAGCATTAACTTTTGTACAAGTTATTCTGTAACTGAAAAGTTAACAAATGCAAAAACAAACGATTTATATGTACCCTTTTCAACAACTTGTTTCTCTATTGTTGTTTATATATGAGACTACCCTGACACAAAAGGTACTTATTTCTAAAAACAATATATTTTAATAATATCAACTGCACTGTAATTTTAATCTTAGTTGCATTTCATGACTGTACAACCTTTTGCAGGGATTGGCTGTGGGCATCATCCAAGTGTCCCATACTGGAGTAGTTGACTTTATGAACTAAGTAACAGGTTTGCAACCTCTTAGCCTACATTTTGATCTCACGGAATTTATCGTATGCCTGGTAATCCCAAGAACACTATCAATTTACACCAGTAAAGGTGTGTCTACATTGCAGGGCTTAACTCAAAATAAGCTATGCAAATTGAGCTATGCAGGGCTCTACAAATGCACTCACCTGCGGTGAGTAGATTTTATCAGGGGCAAGTGCAGGGGTGTCCTGCCCCAGTGGGTGGTTGTGACAGGCTGGCCAAAGCCCGCACTACGGGCAGCGCGGCCCCATCCAATCTGCTGGCCGGGCGGAGGAGTGGAGCACCGCCGGGAAGGGGGAAGCGCAGTGATTCTCAGTGAGGGGCTGCCTGTGTGCAGCTCCAGCACGAGGAGGCGGGGCACGAGCCAGAAGGCAGGATGCTGGGAGATGCCAGGATGCTGGCATGACATGGCCCCACTGATTTTAAAGGGCCGCAGCAGCTCGGCTCTGGCTGCATGGCCTCAGGAGCTGGCTGCAGTGCAGCCAGGCCCAGCCCCGCTGGTTCCAGTCCTACCATGGCCCCAACCCCCTTGCCATTGAGAGACTGCTCCCGGTCAACCACTCGGCTTGCTGCACCCACCCCATGTCCCTTGGACTCCGTGCCGTCCATTCCCCACACCACCCCTGCACCCCCTGCTCTCTCTCTTCCCTGCGACTCTCTGGCTCTGTGCCGCCCTTGCATCCTGCTCCCCTCCAATCCCTGCCCCCCCCAGATCTGTGCTGCCCATTCCCTGCACTGTCCCTAGACCCTGATCCCTCTGCCCCTCCCGTTCTCTGTGTCCCATTCCCCATGTCTCCCCTGCCCTGCTACCCCCTATCCCTGCATCCCTCTGGCTCTGTGCCTCCTGTTCCTGTGCCACCCCTGTACCCCCTCCACTCCTCTGGCTCTGTGCTGTCCCTGCACCCTGTTTTCCCTGTGTGTCGGGAGTGAGTGGTGCTTGTCCATAGGGAGGGGCTAGACAGGACAGGGAAGAGTCTGCTGTGACCCAACAGCGAGTGAAAGAGGGAGTTCACTTGAAGCACCTTTGCCTTTATGGAAAAAAAACCAAATGAAAATGCTATTTGCTATTTATAAGGCTAAAATGCCAGGACAAAGATGAAAACAAAAAAAAAAAAAACCATTGCAAAAATGTGTAAAAGACAACAAAAAGCAGGGTGGGAGGGAGGGGAAATGTTTTGCTTGGGCCAGCAAAAAACCTAGAGCTAGCCCTGTGGGAGGGGAAGGGGCTGGGCTGGACTGTGGGGAGGGGAAAAATATGGGAAAGGGGCTTGTGCTAAGGGAAGGGGAGGCAGTCAGGAGAAGAAAAAGAAGAAAAGGGAAGGCACAAGGGACAGGGGTGCAGGAGAGACAAATACCAGGGGGCCAACTGCAGACAATGAGGTAAATGAGGAGGGGAGGTGTCAGTGGGAGGGGAGATAGGGTGATGCTGGGAGAGGAGAGAGTAAGGGCACTGGAAGCTAGCAGGGGGAGTGGGAGGTGCTGGGAGAAGGCTAGAAAAAAAGGGGTGGGCATGAGGAAGGTGGAGATGGAGCAAGTCATGTGTGAGGGCAGAGGGTGGGTGTCAGGGTACAAGCCCCCACCATGCCTCAGTACCCCCTGACTATCCTCATCTAGCCCATCTCAGGGCAAGTTACAGTCTGTATGGGTTGCACATCATTGGCATCAGGGTTGTCTCAACTGCCCTGCTTACCTAGTTGGCATCACGATCCGACTCCAAACCAGGGTTGTCTCCAGCCCCTTGTCAGGGGGAATCTTGGCTGGCACTCTCCTAGCCCTCGCTGGCTATACCCAGCTTGTCTCCCTCTTAGGAGCACCTGCTTCCTCCACTAGCTCCCCCTAAGCAAACTGTGCTTCTCTATTTATAGCTGTCAGCTGGGCTCTCACTCGCCCTAACGGCTTCAGCCCTTTCCAAACCAACCAGGCTTCTCTATATATCTGACAGCTGGGCTCTCCCTAGCCCGAACAGCTTCAGCTGGCCTTTTTGTTCCCAGCCCTAGCTCAGGGCTTGAGTCCTGGTCTTAAAGGGCCAGTGCAGGGCAGGTGCCCTGTCTCAGTGGGCATCAGGGAAAAAGAGAGCAAAGGGGGCAGGGACAGTGAGGAAAGGGAGAGGTATCAGGAGGCAGGTGCCAGGGGATTCTGGGGGTGAAGCAGAAGGGCAGACACCTGCAGGGGAGGGACCAGCACCAGAGGAGAGAGACAGGGCAGGTGTGTAGAGGGAGGTGTTAGGAGAGGGGATGAGGAGGGGTAGCTCACATGATCAGAGTGGGGCTACTGGAGGAGTGGGCACAGGGGGGAGAGAAGGGCTGGTGGAGGGGGGCAGATCTCAGGAAGGCTGAGGGCAGTGAGAAGGGTAGGAGTCAGGATAGTAGAGGAGGGTGAGGGGTTGGGGGACAGCAGGCACCAGGGGAGATGATGGAGCAAGGGGAGGAGACATGGCAGCAGAGGAAAAAGGTAGAAGTTTATAAGATACTTATTAATAACTTGGGTGATATTTATTAATAACTTATTAGTAATTACTGTTCTTATTAGGAATGTATGCTATTTAAAAAAAACACTTTTTAGGGGGGAGGTTGGCGAGTCCCTTTTTTGTCTGGCGAGTAGGGTTTTCCAGAATTTGTCGAGCCCTGGAGCTATGTCAATTGTGTATCTTATTTCAAAATAGCTTATTTTGAAATAGGGAGCACTTATTTTGAAATAGACCACTCTTCATCTGACTTCCCTTATTCCTCGTACAATGAGGGTTATAGGAGTTAGATTAAGAAGTCCTCCAGCTTGACAGTAGTTTGACCCTATTTCAAAACAACTGCCTGCTGTGTAGACATGGACTAAGTTATTTCGGAATAGCACTAGTTATTCTGAAATAGTGTTTCAGTATAGATGTACAAGCTTCATAGTCTTACAGGATGACTTAACCCTTTAAGTTGCTAAGGTCGATAAGAGTTTTCCCTGTTGTGTATAGAAACTGAAGCTCTTTCAGACATCTTGTCAGAGCAGAGGTTTTTGACTCTTGGTCATCTTTTAAGATTAGGTATTCTTGACCTCTAGTGAACATTGGCTGAGTGAGATTCTAATGTAACAGTAAAGCAAACATTCTGTGGTGAATTAGATTACATTGGATACCTTCCAAACACATGATCGTGGCCACTAGGAAAAGTCTAGCAAAGCCATAAAAAATTCCTCCAACCTTTGTAAACCGGTTAAAACAGTGAGTTAAAAAACAAGAAATACCTAAACAGCTGTATGACTAAACTATGATTTTGAAATTGAGAATTTAGACCTCAATTCTCTTCGGGTTCAATGAGAACAAATGGTTTAGTTTATTAGTATAATTTTTCATTCTTGGGCAAAGTTTCTCCAGGCCAGGTGGGCCTGCAGAACTGATGTGATTCGGTTTCATGAAAGGCCAGAGTGAGAGCTGTTCATGATACGCTCACCCACTGTATTCCACAGGTTCCCCAGTACCCTGATGCCTTGCAGTGATTTGTGGGATCAGGCACAGGCTGACTCATGGATGAGTCACTAGATCTATCATTCAGTTTTAGCTACTCTTCTTATACAGTGATACCGTGGGGGCTATTTCAGTCTTTAAGATCAGCAGCTGTGGTGCCTGCATGTATGTGTACATTTTTAAGATGACCATTTCCTTCCAGTTTCTCTAATGAGCAGCACAGCTGCTTAGGATATTCACTGGGGCTAAGATTGCTATCAGCCTGAATAAAGAGGTGTTTAGCTAGTCAGTTCATCTGCTTTGATAATTTGATTCAAATATCTGGTGAACAGTTCAATAACAAGTCTGTTAATTTTTCTTCCCCTTCAGAAAAAAAGGTAAATCAACCAATGGAAGCATTATAGTCACATTAATGTTACTATAAGTTTTACTTGACTCCTAACTAAATGTAAAGGTAACATGTTTATGCTTTTCTTTTTCTGAGTATCACTTTGCCTTCAGCAATTTCCCAGTACAAGTTGCACCTTTATAAACTGGAATTCTCTGATCTGGCAACATCCATGGTCCAACATTACCATGGATGTTCCAGGATCAGAGTGTCTCAGCATACTGCAAAGGGTTGGGGAACTGGGAGCCCAGCATGATGCCAGGGAGGGGGGAAGCCCAGCGTGCAGCCCAGTTGGGCTGGAGGATAGGTTAGTGGAGGGCTCCAGGAGCTGGCACATGACCCAGCTTAGCTGCCAATAGAGCTGGGAAGCCTAGTTGGGCAGCAGAGCAGGGGGTGGCCTCCCCTGGTCTGGAAAAATCCCTCAGCTGGAACAAGTCATGTTTCCAGGGTGCCAGAAGAGTGAGGTGCAACCTATACTACACAAAATTAGCTCACCTCTGCAAGTAATACCAATCAGCATTTCTGGTTATATAACATAATTTCAGTGTATTGCTCATACTTTGTTCAATCTGGTGTTTGAATGGATGGCATTTCATGTTTCTCCTTTGTGTCCTTTCTCTAATCATTTTTTGTCTTCATTTTTTGTAGAGTGGGAATCTCTACTCCTGAATCCCTTTTCAGTTCCCTATCCCCTGGACCGGAACCTCTGAGAATCAGTGCTGATTGACACCTATATAATTCAGAACAGAATTGAGATCTGTTTTCTCAATTTCAAATTCATAATTTAGTCATACAGCCAGGAACATTGTGCAGTTTAGGTATTTCTTGTTTTTTAACTCACTGTTTTAATCAGTTTACAAAGGTGGGAGGAATTTTTTATGGCTTTGCTAGCCTTTTCCTAGTGGCCACAATCATGTGTTTGGAAGGTATCCAATGTAATCTAATTCACCAGAGAATGTTTGCTTTACTGTAATTCTGTGTTTCTAGCATCATTATGACAGTGGAAAATGATTAATGTAATTGGCCAAGTGCCTGGGACTTTTTAGCATTAGAAATGTCGACCACAGAAGAAAAACATTTTTTGCTTTAATGCAGAGTGTGACTCCTAGATCTGGTGATTTCTTTTGTTGTTGTGAACAGTATCTGACCTTTGAGTCTCCTTTTACTGTCAGTCTTCATTTGAAGAAGCAGCAGCTGTGGTGCATCATATTTTAATCCGCAGAATGAAAAGACCATAACATGAAAGTTAACTATTTCCCTTCACCCCAGAAACAAAGACGATATAAAACATAGTTGAATAGCAAATATTAAGCTGAATTGCTTATACTTCTGGAAAAGTTGTAACTATATCAGTCCCCACTCTAAAAACCAAATGAAGCTGACCCCAGACCTCTAAGACTTTCAGGAGTCTGGATAGGCATTGTGGCAGACCAAAGGCAGCAGGCTACAGGAGTTTGGTAGAGGGCAGGTACACAGGGAATTGGGTGAGTGGGTTCCTGTTCCCTGAATAGGCTGGCAAAGACTGCTGCTCAGTAACCAAGATAGGCAGGCACCTGAGACTCATTCAGACTCATTAGCAGCAACGGGCTAATGGGACACCTGGAGGCAATTAAGGCAGTTATAAGAGGTTCCTCTCAGGTGAAGAAGTAGAGGAGAGCTAAAGGTTAAAAGTGGGAAAGGTTTCACCAAGGTGCCAGGTAGAAGGTGCTATGGGAGTGGTTGGGGAAATGGCCCAGGGAGAGCCCACTCTTCTGTGGGGATAAGGGCAAGAGCCCCACCAGTAGATGTTACCTAGGACCCTGGGATGGAACCCAGAGTAAGTGGGTAGGACCGAGTTCCCTCCAACCCTCCCTACACCCTTTGAGCTGCCACCAGAGAAAAAGGGGGAGCCTAGGACTCCAGAAGCTTTTCTCCCAAGCTAGTGTCTTGCCTGTGATGAAAATGGCTTGTTAAGTAGGGACCCTTGTCTCTGGGAGTGACATAAGGCAGTGGGGGGCGGGAGGGGTCGCTACAGTATGCCTCTGAGGCATACTAAAAGTCCACCTGAAAGAGCAGGACCCAGGGGGGTACAACCGGAGCTCCACCACTGTATTTACCCTTACCAAAAATTGACCCAATTATAAAGGTACATATTTCCTGCAAATGCCCGCTTTTCCTTTTGTCCTGGAAAGAGAAAAGTCTGTGGATATGTCGACACTGAAATTAAACCCCACAGCAGGCCCATGCCAGATGACTTGGGCTAAGGGACAGTTCACTGGAGGAGCAGATGCTTGGGCTTGGCCTCGAGTGCAGGATCTAGAACCCATGAGAGCTACGTTCCAGTCAAACAGTCCTTTTGCTCAAGCCCTGCGATCCTGAATCAACTGGCATGGGCTAGGCACGGGAGTCTAAACTGCATACCTTTGAAGCCTGCAAAAGCCATACTTGTGAATGCCATTATTTGCACTTAAACTGAAATTTAGAGTAAAAGTTACTATGGATTCTAAATTTCAGTTTAAGTGCAAATAATGGTATTCACAAGTATGGTTTTTGCAGGCTTCAAAGATATGCAGTTTAGAATCTAAGAGCACAGAGAAAAGCAGAAGCAGCTAAAGGTAGTTATAGTCACTTCCCTTTGGAATGTGATACGAAATAATATGGCTCTAAATAGCACATGTTAGAAATCATCTTCTCCAAAGCCTGAGATCCTATTCAAAGAGCATAGTGAATGGTTACATGTAGAGTTACTTCTGTTAAGGTATTGCTTGTTCCAGTTATATTCCACATACTGTATTAAGTATGGAAAAATCTTCAACAAGTAAAATCTTTCAAAACAAAAATAAGCTCTCGCAGTGTGAACAATGGTTCTGAAATCCTCCACACCTGACATGGAACCCAACCCTGTTGTCTAGCAAACTTCATTAGAAGTGGCAAGGCAATTCAGTCTCTGCCTAAACCTTCTACTGAAATCATATTCAAGGACAACAGTACAAATTCTGAGTGTGATTTTATTAAAAGAATATATGTGGTATGAAGTGGACCAATCCATTTCCTATATCATAGACTCATCAGGTGATTTTTAAAAAAGAATTAGGTTTATTATCCTAAACCAAACTCCATATTCCACACATGAGAAGTGGATAAACTCCATTTACCTCTGTTTACCCTTGAAACTAAAGGACTGGTAGAAATCTTTCATTATTGCTCTAAGCCATATCAGAATAGAGTTTGAAAGGTTATGAATTATAGGCATTACCTTTAGTGAGCCAATTCCTTTCTCTACCTCTCTCTCAAAATAATTAATAAACTTTTACATTTAATGCAATTCAGAAGTCCAAAGCATTGAAATACTCTATTACATTCATGCTCACTAGTGCTGGCCTCCTTAAGATTACTGCCACTATGTGATGAAACAACACTGTATGGGTGCGTCTAGACTACACAGTCAGTGGAACCATGTAGTCTAGATGCACCCATTATGGTAAAGTTCTACAAAAATACTCAATTGCACCCTGAGGTACAAAAATAAAAAAGATTCCCAGAAGACTATAGTAAATATCCTATGAAATGACTCCTTGTACTATGGGGAGACACATGAGGTGTACTTGAAATGGGAGACTTACGTAAAGATCAATTTCCTATTCTGGAGAAATTCAGCTGATGAGGTGTAAATACTTAGCCGAACTGCAGTGACATCATCTCCCACATCTAAGTGCCTTGTAACAAGACCTTGGGAACATTGGTGATGAGTTCCCATGAGTAAGTAAAATATTGCAGAAAGTTTTAACTTTGACTTCCCTGCTGCAAGCCAGATGGATTTACAGGTCTTCCTAAGATTTGAAATGCTATAGTTGAACACAAGATGTAGAAAGGATGCAGCTCAGAAACTTTCAGGTGACTGTTGCCTAGTAACATTAAACACATCAATTGCTTTCTTGTATGATTCAAAAAGGAATTGCTATTTTATGTCTCTTCTGTATAGATGTGGCTCATTTTATAAGAAGATTTTCTCATTATTTACTAGTGGTGCATCTATACAGCATCCTACCTCGAAATAAGAAACGCAATGTGTGCTATGCAAATTGTGTAACTTATTTCGAGGTTATTTCAAAATAGCATATTTTGAAATTTATTGCTGTCTACACAGCATCAGATTTTGAAATAAAGCACTATTCCAACAAATCCCTTAACCCTCTTGGAATGAGGGTTACAGAAATGTCAGAATAGCATACGGTTATTTCAAAATATATCTGAAGTATCCCAAAATATAGCAATTCCGCATCTTTAAACAAGTAAATATATTTTGAAATAATGGGCACGTTTAAAGATGCGGAATTGCTATATTTTGAGATATTTCAGATATCCTGAAAAAGTCCCACTGTCTAGACTTAGCCTAAGAAAAAAAACCACACACACTAGCTGAGGCATAAACCCTTGCAGCTCAGCTGGTCAACAAACTCTGGCTGTATTAGTTTGTAGATGTCAATTAGAGAATCTCCAGAAGGAAATGTCATATGTCCAGATACTTTACACTAGCATCTGATAACTCCATTGTTACCCCTTTCTTGTAAATAACACTTCTGTATTCCCTTTTTTATGTGGGGCATGGATTATACAGTGGCATTATGATATGTACTGCCTCATCTATTCCATTTCTAATGGTTCCCAACATTTGGTTAGCTTTTTTTGTACATTTAGCAGATATTTTCAGAAAACTAGCCAAAATTTCTCAGACCTCTTTATTGAGTGGTCATAACTAATAATCATTTTGTTTCTATAGTTTGGATTAGGTTTTCCAATATATATTACTTTGCGTTTATCAACATTAGATGTCATCTACCATTTTGCTGCCCAGTAAACCAGTTTTGTGAAATCACTTTATAACTCTTCTTGGCATGAGTGTGGTTTCTAGATTTTGAACATGCTAGTATCTGTTTTGATAAGTGGGAAGTGTGGTTGGGGGAATGGTTTCCATCATCTAAAGAAAGACTTATCGATATTTCTAGGTGAACTTCTGGCAGAGTTAAGATGTAGGAAAGCTTGCAATAAGTGACTGCTGCCCACATTTCTTAGTGGTTGTCTTCCTGCAAAAAAAAAAAAAAAAAACCTCTTATCAATGCTGAAAGCACTTAGCTCCCATGTGGAAAGAACAACCTTAAAACCCTGCAAACAGTACTAAGAATACTGCTGGACTGGTCCTCAAAATTATAACAAAGGCCTTGACCTGGTTCGGTTGCAGGACTTTATGTGTTAAGGGATTGTCTTCCATTTCAGTTTTGATGAAGAGGATACTCAAATTTAGGCGTACATTATATTGTGATAAATAACCAGTGGTTTCATGCAAAAAATGAAAACAAATATTCTGATTAATATCTGCTTGCAGGTTAAATGACAAGAAAGGATATCCTAATCCAAATGATTCCTTTTTTAATAGCATGGGAGAGAACATGTATTTTTCTTTGTTGTTTTTAGGAAACATTCACCTGAAAATATTTGAAGAAAAAAAAAAAGACAATATCCAATGAGGGAGAGTTAAAAAGACAGATGAATAAATTTAAAACAAAAGTGATAAGCCATGAAATGGTTAAAAATTAAACTTATTCTTGATAATGTTTTATGTAGGATTTACTGTAGTGGACTAACAGCTATTTGTGGGATAGTTT